>NC_056730.1:423067886-423367886 GCF_019279795.1 Protopterus annectens | reverse complement strand
GGCCAAACTAGATTCCGAGAAAGCATCAACAATGTCTAGTACAGGAGGAATAGCTAAAGGCCTATGCTGAGGTAGGAGAAGGAAATCCCTAAGCCTCTTTTTTGAATCAAAAAATCCTGGCTTTCCCAGTGGAAATGCTCCCTTAGAGTATGTGTTTTCCCAAAAGAAAAATCCTCAGGATGGGAAGCAGAGGGAATAGAGTCCTCTGCATCAGAATTCTCATAAGTAGGTAAGGGCAAATCCAAATCCAGATAATCAGAAGAGTTAGAAAAAACAGAATCCTGATCAGAAGATTCATAATCAACCTTAGTCCTAGGCCTCTTAGAGGGGGGGGGTTGGCTACCCCTGATTAGAGTTATTAGATCTTCAGACATTCTTAATCATTTGTTTTTTAGGCATAGAGGCTTGAGCATGTGGCCTGGACGTTAGTTTTTTAGACATGGATCGAGAATTAGGCCTAAGTAATGAAGGATGCATCGATTTAATATGCAAGTCCACAGGCCTGAATACACCCTCAGAAGCCAGTGCCTGCATAGTGGTTCTGGACCCATCCAAGGCAGACACATCTGCGGGTTCCGTAGCTGAAGCATCTCGCGGCATACCAGACTCCGAATGGGTCTCAGTAGAGGCCTGCGAATCAGAAGTAGCAGGTATCAGGGGCTGCGAAAGCGCCTCAATGAGTACCGGCGAACTGGCGACTGGCTTAGGAAAAGCGTTGTCGGCAGTCTTGGACTTCAGCGGCCTGTCTCTGTCTTCATCTCTGCGTTTTTTCAGAATCCCGGTAGTCGGATGGATAACCGACGACATTTCTGGATAATTAAACTGAGAACCGAAATATTTAGAGGTGAAAATATACTGATGACGGACAGTGCACTGATTAAATAAAGCATAAAACCGACAGCAAGGTACGTTGCGGTCAGGGCCCAGGCAAGGAATACAGTACGAATGAAAATCTTTGAGGTATTTGCTTTCCACAAGTAATGCAATTAATAACTTTTACTGACATCGGTAAGGAGCAAGAAAAAGTTTCCCCAACGGGATACTTAGCTTTAGATGAAGACCTCTGTTCTGAAACTCAAAAATGAAAATTTCAGGAGTCGGCCGACCGGCACTTGCTAACTGCTTCTGCTTCGGGCACTGCACAGCAAGAAAAACTGTTGTAATGGTGTCGGCTGCAAGTTTTATACCCCTGACGACCTGACATTATGGAAGAAGGGACAGCAACCGACGCAGGACCCAAGACTTTGTTAATCAGGCCGACTGATCACAACCTACAAACAGACAACCCAAATGTAATGACTGCAACAGTGAAACACGAAGAACATCCAGGACTGCAACAGTAAATACACTTGAATATCTACATGTATGGTAAGTGTACACAACTGTACTATGTTCTTTGTGTTTCACTGTTGCAGTCATCACACTTGGGTTGATTCTCAAAGCTGAAGAAAAGGGTGGAATCAGTCAAGAAGACTGAAGGCTGGCTAGGATGCCTTGCAAGACTGCGGTGGCAAAGCCTGCCCTGAATTTGGAGAAGATAGGCAGGTGGTAATGCTTAGTGAAGGTATGAACATAAGTCTATCTTGCAGCCTCCAGGATGTCCCTGGTGGGGACCCCACTGAGGAAAACTGCAGAAGTGGAGGTGGCCTTGGTGGAATGGGTCCTGACCCCCTTTGGGGGCAGTTTCCCGTGCTGTTTGTAGCAGAAATGGATGCAGTGTGCTATCCATCTGGAGATTGTTTGCTTGGATATGGCCTTGCCCTCTGCCCCTGTTGCAAAGCTGACTAGCAATTGGTCAGTTTTTCCTACAAGATTTAGTCCTATCCCGATAGAATCTGAACTGTCTGTGCACATCTAGAGAGTGCAGAATCCTTTCTCCCTTGTTTTGTGGGTTAGGGAAAAAGACGGGCAAATGAATGAATGAATTGGTTGACAGCCACACTGGACACCACTTTAGGCATGATGGATGGGTTAGTCCTGAGGGAGACCCTGTCAGCAGGGAAAATGATGCAGGGTGCTACAGCCATGCGTGCTTGCAGCTCTGAAACTCTTTTAGCTGAAGTTATGGCCAGAAGCAAGGCTGTTTTCCAAGAGAGGAATTTTAACTCTGCTGAAACTGCAGGCTCAAAGGGGGTAGGGTGAGCTTTTCCAACACAAAGTTAAGGCCCCAAGCTGGGGTAGGAGCTCTTCTGGGTGGCCTTAAGTTGTTAGCCCCTCTTAGGAACTGAGAGGGTGTGAGAAGACAGTTGGCTCTGTGCTGTAATGAGCAGAGATGGCAGAGGCATGAAATGTAATAGAAGAGAAAAGCTAGACCCCTCTGTAGTAGGTCTGCTAGGTAATCCAGGATGAGAGGTAGGGAGGGTTGTGCTGTTTCAGCTCCCTTAGCCTGGATCCATGTGCAAAACTTATTCCACTTGTCAGCATAGGATTTGCTAGTGCTGGGGCGTCTGGCCTCACGTATAACATCTAGGACTTGTTTGCTTAGGCTGGCAGCTTGAGGAGAGGTCAGGGAATAAGCCAGGCTTCCAGGTTGAGGGTCTGCAACTGTGGATGCATGAATTCACCATTCTACTGGGTCAGGAGTGTTGGGATCTGAGGTAGGTGGCAGAGGTGATAGGCTGTACAGCAGTGGGTACCAGTGCTGGCGTGGCCAGTCTGGGGCAATCAAGATTGCCCTAGGGTTTTCCTCCCTTATTCTGAGCAGTACCCTTGAAATTAGTGGTTGAGGGGGAAATGCATAGATCGAAAGGTTTACCCCATTGGAAGGATAGAGCATCCACTTTACTGGCCTTGCTGTGAGGTTCCCCGGTGCAGAATTTGCTGACCTGATGATTGGAGTGGGAGACAAAGAGGTCCGCCTTCAGGGTGACCGACTTCTGGGTTACAAGGGTGAAGGTTCTGAGGTCTAGCTGCCACCCGTGTGGGTCTAGCTGGTTTCTGCTTGAGCTGTCTGCCAGACAGTTTAGGGAGCCTGGCAGGAATTGTGCTAGCAGGTGTAGTTGCATGGTTAAGGCCATGTGCCAAATGGTCATGGCAACCCTGCAGAGAGGGTTGATATACCACATCACTGTGGTGGTGTCTGTTTTGATCAGTAGAGGCCCTGGGGAGAGTAGGGGTCTGAAAGCTATCAGGGCATGCTGAACAGCTAGCATACCTTTTTGGTTGATGTGCAGATGTATTTGATTAGGGCTCTAATGGCCCTGAATGCAGCTGCCGTCCAGGTGTGCACCCCAGGCATAGTCTGATGAGTCTGTGGTGAGGGTCTGGGTGGCCTGGGGTTGTGAGAAGGGAAGTCCCTTCTTGTGGTTGCATGCTGCTGCCCACCAAAGAAAATCTTTTCTTAGAAAGGGTATCAGACGTATTTTAGGTACCACTGCAATGTCCTCATATGCAGCCTGGCATATGGAATGAGTAGAATGCAGGAGGCCATGAACCCTAGAGCTTGCAGGATTTTCCTTGCGGATAACAGGGTTCTGGTGGCTAGTTGAGAGAAGTAGCCTGTCAGGTAGGCTTATTTTTCGGGAGTAAGGAATGCCATTCTGGGATGCTGTGTCCAAGCTTGCTCTAAGGAATACAATTGTTTGTGTGGGGACTAGTTTAGATTTCTTTTCTTTGACAATATACCCCAGGGAGGTCAGTAGGTCCTTTACAAATGTCAGGTGCTGTAACAGCTTTTCCTGACTAACTGACTGAATCAGGCAATCATCTAAGTAGGGGTAAATTTGAACATTTCTTTGTCTGCAAAAAGCAATGGCTGGAGCCAGGCATTTTGTGAAAACTCTGGGAGCAGTGGTTAATCCAAAGGGAAGCGCAGAAAACTGAAAGTGCATAGATCCTGCTCTGAAATGTAGATATTTCCTGCAGGATTCCCTGACTGGGATGTGTAAGTAAGCCTCTTTTAGGACTAGGTGGCTAACCAAGCATCCTTGGAAAACATAGGAAGAAGCTAATGGCGGGTGAGCATTCTGAATTTTGGTATCACCAGAAAGGTGTTCAGAATGGATAGATCGAGGATTGGGTGCCAGGTGCCCTCTTTTCTGGGTACTAGGAAGAGTCTGGAATAGAACCCTTGGCCTATCTAGTGTGCAAGAACAAGCTGTATTGTCCTCATGGAGAGCAGGGAAAGGACTTGCTTTTTTGGCCTCTGCCCACTGGTTTGGAGGAAGATCCGAGAATCATTTTGGGGTTGGCAGAGTGTGGAAATAAAATCTGTATCCCTGGGATGCTATGTTGAGGACCCATTGGTCGTTGGTAATAGAGGCCCAGGTGTTTGCATGGAAGGACAGTTTTCCTCCTAGGGGCACAAGCAGGTGGGCAGGGGTAAAGTGTGGAGGTGTAAAGTCATTGTGAGTTCTTACCATAAGGTGGTGGCTTAGCATTCCCTGTTTTTGAAGAGGAGGAACTCCATTGCTTGGATCTCTGCATTCCCTGTGACTGCCGTTTGGGGGGTCTGCTTCCCCTAGGTCTGGGCTGAGCTGGCCTGGAGAGGACTGGAAAGGACCAGTGCTTGGAGGGGCAATGCCTACTGAACCTCGAAGGTTGGACCTGTAAAAAGTTTGTCTGCATAGATTTAGCTTTTTCTTCCATCTTTTTTAAAACATCTTCTGCCTTGGAACCAAGCAAATTTTCTTTGTTCCAATGGTACATCCAATAATTTTGACTTGACATGGTCTGGCAAGGTCTGTTCCTTAAGCCAAGCATGCCTTCTAAGGACAGAACCAGCAACTGCTGCCCTGCAAGATGCTTCTAGGGTGTCAAAGCCACATTGCAAGCTGTGCTTAGTAACTTGGCTTGCAGAATGCATAAGCTCCTGTAATTCTTTATTTTCTTGACAAGCAGGAAAGGAAGATATTTTTTGTTTGAGGAGTTCCATGGTATGCTGCTGATATTTCAGCATGTGGAACTCACAATTTAGTGCTCTAATAGCAAGAGTTGCAGAGGTGTATACTTTTTTACCCCATATGTCTAAAGCTAGTGAATCCCTGATTGAGGGGTTGGGATTCTTAGCTGAGGTTGCTTTAATTCCTTTCGGTGCTTGAGAGATGACCTCTGGGTCAGCAGTAGGATTTTTGAAAAGGAATATGTGAGAGTCAGGGACTCTGTAGTACCCGTCAGGTTTCCTGGGAGCAGGAAGAAGGGTGTCAGGAGTCAAACTGGATTCCATAAAAAACATCATCCACAACATCCAGGACAGGAGGAATGGCTAAAGGTCTGTGCTGTGGTAAATCTAAAAATTCCCCAAGTCTCTTTTTTGACTGAGAATAGTCTTGACATTCCCATTGGATATGCTCCCTTAAAGTATGTAGGGTTTCACTAAATGAAAAATTCTAGGGAGGAGAGGCAGAGGGAAGAGAGTCCTCTGCATCAGAATAGTCATAAGCAGAGAGGGGTTGCATGTCTTCACATTCTGAAACCTCAGAGACATCGGACTCCTGTTCAGACAAAACTACTGGGGACAAGTCTTTTTCTTTTGGAAGGGGTAGCTTAGCTTCTCCTAATAAGCATAATAAGGTCTTCTGCCATTTTAAGCATTTAAGATTGAGGCATGGAAGCAGATGCCCAAGCTTGGGTCATCATTTTTTTAGGTGTAGTTTGTACCCTGGGCCTTAGAAACTCTGTAGTTTTAGAAAGAACTGAAGATGAGAAAAACATAGTCTGTCTGTGTCAAGTACTAATAGTACGAAGAACTTCCTCGGAAGCCAGTGCCTGCTCAGCGGCTCCGGACCCATCCAAGGTAGAGATGTCCGCAGGATCCTTAGTTGAAGGAGAGTATCGCAGTATACCAGGCTCCGAACGGGTCTCAGTAGCGGCCTGTGAATCCACAGAAGCAGGTATCAGTGGCTGCAAAAGCGTCTCACTTAGGACCGGAGAACTGACGACTAGCTTAACGGAAGTGTTGTCGGCAGTTTTGAACCCGTGCGGTCTGTATCTCTATCTTTATCCTTACGTTTTTTTTTTTTTTTTGGAACATCGGTAGTTGGATGGCTTGCTGAAGCCATATTGGAATATGAGGACTGAGAGCGAAAATATTTAGCTACAATAAGGGCCCGACGACATATAGCTCTGATGTTGAACAAAGCACAAAAGCGACAGCGAGGGATGTCATGGTCTGGGCTTAAACAGGTGACGCAGTAAGAATGGAAGTCGCTGTGTGGTATTTGCTTTCCACAGGCGAGACAATTGTTAACTTTTTCTGACATCGGTTAGAGCAAGAAAAAAGGATCCCCAAAGGTGTACTTAGCTTTAGAAGACTTCAACTTCAATTTGGAAATGAAAACAGGTAGTGGCTGACCAGCACTTGTGCAAACTGCTTCTGCTTTGGGCTCCTCGGCAAGAAAGACTGATGTAATGGTGTTGGCTACCTGTTTTTATACCACTGACGGCCTGATGTCAGTCCTGGAGTGACAGCAACCAACTCAGAAATACTACGCCTCTGGTATTCAGGCCGACTGAGGGCTACCCCTGTCAGGATAACAAAAGTGTGAGGACTGCAACAGTGAAACACGAAGTACATCAGGGGCTGTTCTGTATCAAAATGAGCTGAAATGGTTGAGGCATGGATTTTAATAAAGGAGAAGGAGAGGCCACTATTAGGTAGCTCTGCTAGGTAGTCCAAGACAAGAGGGATGGAAGGTTGTGAGGTACTGCACCCTCTGAACTGGCTCTAGTAGCAGAATCTTTTCCATTTTCCTGCATAAGATTTTCTGGTGCTGGGCCTTCTGGCTTCTGTGATAATGTCTAGGACCTGTTTGCTTAACAGGGGCCCCTTGTTTGCCTTTAGAGTAGGCCGATAGTTTGAGAGTCTGCAAGTCTGGGTGCAGCATTCCCCCCACCTGAGTTAAGAGGTCTGAGATCAGGGAAAGCTGCCTGGGGAGGCTGTAAGGTCAGGCTGCACAGTAAGGGGTACCAATGTTGTCTGGGCCAATCTGGAGCAAAACGGATGACCTTTGGTCTCTCCTCCCTTATTTCGATCAGTACCTTGGGAATAAGAGGGAGAGGAGGGAATGCATACAAAAAGAGGGTGTTCCAGGGGAAGGTGAAGGCATCCACCTTCCACACTAGGTGGTAATACTCCATGGTACAGAATTTTTTCAGCGGATGGTTGAGGTGCGAAGCAAAGAGATCCACCTCTGAAGTCCCCCACACCTGAGAGATTTGTAAAAAGATATTTCTGTGGAGCTGCCATTCGTGGAGGTCCTGTAAGTGTCTACTTAAGTGGTCTGCCAGAGTGTTGTTGATCCCTGGTAGGTATTGGGCTATTAGGTGCAATCCCATGGAAGAGGCTGTCAAGCCAGACGTTCATGGCTAGCCTGCACAGAGAGTAAGATTGGGTTCCTCTCTGTTTGTTGATGTACCACATTAGTGTGGTGTTGCCTGTTTTGATAAGGAGAACCCCTTGCTTGAGATGGGGTTTGAAGGATGTCAGAGCCTTTTCTACTATCATCATTTCCTTCTGGTTGATGTGTAAGGGAAGGTGCTGGACATCCCAAAGACCTTGAGTGCACCTGCCTTCTAGGTGAGCACCCCAAGCTATGTCTGAGGCATCGGTGGTAATGGTCTGCCCGGTTGGGTGGAGGATGAAGGAAAGACCCTTGTTCTGGGCACAGGCCCCTGCCCACCAGAGAAGCTTGGCCCTTATAGAGGGGATCAGAGGGAGAGATGTCTCTAGAGGTTGAGTGTGCTAACACCAAAGGTTCTTTAGGTACCACTGACGTTTTCTCATGTGAAGCCTGGCTAGAGGAATTAGGATGTAAGATTCCATGTACCCCAAGGCTTGCAGGAACCTCCTCGCAGTGAGGTGATTTCTGGAAGCCAGCTGGGTAAAGTAGAGAGGCAGGAAGCTCTGCTTCTTTGGAGATAGAAAGGCGATTTGGGCTGTTGTGTCCAGCAGTGCTCCCAAGAAAATGATCTTTCTGGAGGGTGTTTGCTTTGATTTCTTCTCATTGATGGTGTACCCTAAGGAGGTTAGGAGGGTTTTGACAAAGAGGAGGTCCCTTGAGGAGCTTTTCTCTGCAATCTGCCTGAACAAGGCAGTCGTCCAGATAAGGGTAAATCTGTATATTTTTCTGTCTGTAAAAGGCTATGGCTGGGGCTAAGCATTTGGTGAATACTCTGGGAGTAGTAGAGAAGCCAAAGGGTAGCGCAGAGAACTGAAAGCATTGTGAGCCTGCTCTGAAGCGAAGGAATTTCCTGCAGGATTCCCTTATGGGGATGTGAAGGTGGGCATCTTTTAGATCTAGGGCAACTAACCAGGCATTTTTGTCAGCACAGGCAGCAGCTGCTGCAAAGTTAGCATTTTGAATTTGGGGACCACCAGGAAGGTGTTCAGAATAGATAGATCCAGGATGGGGCGCCAAGTGCCCTCTTTTCCGGGAACAAGGAACAGTCTGGAATAAAAGCTTTTGCCTGTTTGATCTGAGGGGACAGGTTCTACTGCCCCTTGGGATACGAGAGTACCCTCTTGGAACTGGGAGTTCTTTGAATGAGAATTTGTATCCCTGAAAAGTAATCTTTAAGACCCATTAGTCCTTTGTTACAGAAAGCCAATTTTCTTTGCAGAGCGAGAGCCTTCCCCCTAGTTTTTGGTGAGTGAAAACAGGGCAGAGGGGGGAGAGGAAGTTGAGTTTTTGCCATAGAGGGACGGCTTAGAACTCCCTGCCTTAGGAGCAGAAGTGGTCCACTGTTTGCTTCTCTGCTGTCCCTGGGATAGGAGTCTGGGTGGTCTGTCCCTGTGTGGCTTACCTTGCCCCTATCTGCTAGGTGCAGGAAAGGACCTGTGTTTTGATGGAAAATTCCTGCTGAACCCAGGAGGTTGTACCTAAAGGAAATCTTTTACTGTTTGCATAGATTTTGCTTTGCCTTCCATCTTTTTAAGCACCTCTTCTGCTTTTACTCCAAACAAGCGGTCCTTATCCACGGGTGCATCAAGTAATTTAGATTTGACATGATCATGGAGAGGTTGTCCCTTCAACCATGCATGTCTCCTAATGACAGACCCTAACACTGCTGCCCTGCTTGAAACTTCTAGGGCGTCACATCCACAGTGTAATGAGTTTTTGGTCACTTGACAAGTAGAGTGCAGTAAATCTGCTAACTCTTTTGAACTGGCGCAGTCTGGAAAGGTTGTAATCTTTTGCTTTAATAGCTCCGAAGTGTGTTGTTGATATTTTAACATGTGGAACTGACAGTTGAGTGCTCTGACAGCTAAGGTTGCAGAGGTGTATACTTTTTTACCCATTCGGTCCAGAGCTTGTCAAAAGGAATAGGATTCTTTGCAGAACTAGCCTTAGCTCCTTATGGTCTCTGTGTAATGACCTCCAGGTCTGCAACAGGATTTCTGTACAGGTATTTGTGAGAATCCAGTACTCTGTAATACCAGTCAGGTTTTCGGGGAGCAGGTGGGAGGGCATCAGGAGCTACGGTGGATTCATGGAAGACATCAACCACATCTAAGATTGGAAGGATGGCCAAAGGTCTGTGCTGGGGCAGGTCTAGAAACTCTTAGTCTTTTCTTAGACTGAGGGAAGTCCAGGGATTCCCAATGGAAATGTTCCCTGATGGTGTGAAGGGTTTCCCAAAAGGAAAGATCTTCTGGTGGGGAGGCAAAAGGAATGGATTCCTCTGCATCTGAATCCTCATAAGCAGTCAGAGGTGGTTGTTCCTCTTCAAAATCTAAATAACCAAGCTCCTCAGAATCATGTTCGGTCAGTATTTCAGGAGAAAGGTATTTTTTCCTTTTAGGAGTTGTGGCCCAAGTACCCCTGATAAGAGTGATAAGATCCTCCACCACTTTAAGCATCTGAGCTTGAGGTGGTGGAGCAGGAGTAAAATGGCGGCTGGAGGTAGTTTTCCTAGGAGTGGTCTTGCTTCTAGGCCTAAGAGTATTCATCGGTCTGAGAGAAACGGTAGTCGGTGGAGAAGCCTTTTTTTGTCTAAATTCGGTAGTGTGAAAAGCCTCCTCGGAAGCTGGTGCCTGCGTCGTGATTATGGACCCAACCAAGGCAGGAACAACCAAAGGCTCAGAAGACTGAGAAGATTTCTGAGGCATACCAGACACCATAAGGGTCTCAGGAGAGGCCAGCGAAGGTACTGAATTGGGCATCAGGGGCTGCGAAGGCACCTCACTTAATTCCGGAGAACTGATGTCCTGCTTAGCAGTAGTCATCAGAAGGCTTAGTCTTTTGTGGTCGGTCTCTATCTTTATCCTTACGTTTTTTTGGAATGTCTACGGATTGTTGGCTGATGGATGCCATTTCAGAATGCGAAGAAGGGAAGACGAAAATACCTGGCTACAGTAAGAACTCTACGGCGAATGGTTCTCTGCTTAAAGAGGGCACAGAACTGGCAATGGGGGACGTCGTGGTCTGGGCCTAAACAAGTGACAGTAGGGATGGAAGTCCAGGTGTGGTATTTGGTTTCCACAGGCAAGAGAATTGTTAACTTCTTTGGACATCAGTTAGTGCAAGAAAAAGAGATCCCCAACAGGGTACTTAGCTTTAGACATTTTCAGCTGTAATTCAAACTCTGGTAGCAACAAAACCTGCACATTTGCGAACTGCTTCTTCTATGGGTTCCATGGCAAGAAAGACTGACATAATGGCACCGGCTGCCTTCCTTTATAGCACTGATGACCTGTCATCAGGCAGCAAGCGACAGCAGCCGATGCAGAAAAACATTGACTCTAGTATTCGGGCCGACCAAGGGCTACCACAGCAGAGATAACTCACAGGTGATGACTGCAACAGTGAAGCACGAAGAACATCAAAGGCTTACTGTATAGAGAGTGGACCCTTGACGGAGGGCTAGAGGGTGAGGTAATGCAGCAGTTGGTAGTGCCTACACCCTACTGCATGGCAGTTCTAGCCATAGCCCATGACATTCCTTTTGCAGGTCATATGGCATAAAGCGTACCAAAAACGTATTATGCAGAAATTTATTGGCCTGGGATTGGAAGGGATGTACCAGGGTACTGCAAGACCTGTGAGAAGTGCCAAAAAGTAGGCAAGGCAGGAGACATAATGATTTTGCCTGTGACTGAGGAGCTGTTTCAGAAGGTAGCTATAGATATTGTGGGGCCTCAAAGTACCCCAAACTCCAC
The DNA here is from genome assembly GCF_019279795.1 of Protopterus annectens. NCBI lineage: Eukaryota > Metazoa > Chordata > Ceratodontiformes > Protopteridae > Protopterus > Protopterus annectens. The sequence continues at coordinate 423,356,788 of NC_056730.1, read as the reverse complement.
AGGGAAGAATTATATCCTGGCAGTAGTAGAGTATGCTACTAGATGCCGTGAGGCAGAGGCTCTATCCTCCACTGAGGCAGAAAAGGTGGCAAATGTTTTGTTAGAGATTTCCAGCAGGGAAGGTTTCCCAAGAGAAATACTGACTGACAAACGTGCCAATCTTATGTCGGTCCTGCTGGCTTGTCTGTGGAAGCACTGTGGGGTGAAACACCTGAAGACCACCCCCTACAATCCCCAGACTAATGGTCTTATGGAGAAGTTAAACTCTACACTAAATACCATGTTACGGGCATTTGCAGACCAGTTTAAGAGAGAGTGGGAAACATTTGCCCCATCTGCTGTTTCCTTACAGAGAGGTACCCCAGGAATCCACAAGTTTTTCACCCTTTGAGTTGCTGTTTTGGCAGAGGGTGAGGGGGCCTTTAGATTTGATTTGTGAAGAGTGGAAGGGTAAGTGTGAATCCCACAAGGAGTCTGTTGTGGCATACAGTGGATATAAAAATTGTACACATCCATATTAAAATGCCAGGTTTTTGTGATATAAACAAATGAGACCACAATAAATCATTTCAAAACTTTTCCACCTTTAATGTGACCTATAACATGTACAATTCAATTAAAAATCAAAATAATCTGTTAGGGGAAAAATATAAAAAAAAAAAACGTACAATAAGCTGGTTGTATAAGTGTGCACTCCCTTAAAGTAATACTTTGCTGAAGCACCTTTTGATTTAATTACAGCATTCAGTCTTCATGGGTACACACCTGCCATCAATTAGAGAGACTCTGATTAACCCCAAATAAAGTTCAGCTGTCCTAGTATGATTTTCCCGGCATTTACTCAGTTGCCTGCTACAGCAAAAGCCATGGTTTGCAGAGAGCTTACAAATCATCAAAGGGATTTCATTGTTGAAAGGTATTAGTTAGGAGAAGGTACAAATCCATTTTCCCAGCATTGGATATACCATGGAACACAGTGAAGATAGTCATCAAAAAGTGGAGAAAATATGGGACAACTGTGACGTTGCAAAGAACTTAACAGCCATCCAAAACTGATGAAAAGACAAGACAATAACTGGTCAAGGAGGCTACCAAGAGACCTACAGCAGCACTGAAGGAGCTGCAGGAATTCCTGGCAAGTACTAGTTGTGCACTACATGTGACAGCAATCTCCTGTATTCTCCATATGTATGGACTATGGGGTAGGGTTGCACGACGGAAGCCTTTTCTTACACAGAAAAACATCCAAGCCCTGCTAAAATTTGCAAAACGATACTTCAAGTCTCCCAAAACCATGTGGGAAAATGTGCTATGGTGTGATGAGACCAAGTTTGAACGTTTTGGCAAGAATTGCAAAAGGTATGTTTGGCGCAAAAACACCACTTCGCATCACCAAAAGAACACCATCCCCACAGTGAAGCATGGTGGTGGCAGTATCATGGCTTTGGGTTGCTTTTCTTCAGCTGGAACTGAGGCTTTAGTCAAGGTGGAGGGAATTATGAAAAGTTCCAGATACCTGTCACTTTGGGCCCAAAACCTTCAGGCGTCTGCTGGAAAGCTGAAGACAAAGAGGAATTTCACCGTTCAACACGACAATGACCCCAAGCATACATCCAAATCAACAAAAGAATGGCTTCACCAGAAAAAAAATTAAAGTTTTGGAATGGCCCAGACCTACATCCAATAGAAACTCTGTGGTGTGACCTGAAGAGTGCTGTGCACAAGAGATGACCTTGCAATCTGACAGATTTAAAGTGCTTTTTACAAGGAAGAGTGGGCAAATATTACCAAGTCAAGATATGCCATGCTGCTGACAGACTCCTACCCAAGAAGACTGAATGTTGTAATTAAATCAAAAGGGGCTTCAACAAAGTATTAGTTTCAGGGTGTGCATACTTATGCAACCAGCTTATTACACTCTATTTTTTATATTTTTTCCCCTAACAGATTTGTTTTTCAATTGAACTGTACAGGTTATAGGTCACATTAAAGGTGGGAAAAGTTTTGAAATGATTTATTGTCTCTTTTTTTATATCACAAAAAAACTAGCATTTTAACACAGGTGTGTGCACTTTTTATATGCACGGTATATCCTAAACCTCAGGACAAGGCTCACACAGCTTATAGGCCTGGCCCAGGAGAACCTGGTAGGAGCCCAAGAGCAGGAAAAAGTCTGATATGACATGAATGCCCAAGCCAGAGAGTATGTTGTGGGGCAGCAGGTGATGGTTCTCATTCCTGTCAGACATAATAAGCTGCAGGCAGCTTGGGAGGCATCTTTCAAAGTAGTAAGGAAGGTCAGTGATGTTTACTACAAGGTAAAACTGCTAGGCAGGAACACAAACTGCACCATGTTAACATGATGAAACCTTACCATGATAGCAGGCCCTGGTGGTGAGTACTTGCAGTGGAAGGCAGGAGGAGTCCGAGGGGTATCTGGTGACTGATGATCTCAGTGAGGCTCAGACTGACACTTCCGTGGAAGGGGTAGCAATATCCCACCAGGTATCCCCTACCCAAGTTCGAGAAATCTGGGCAGTCTTACAGGAGTTTGGGGGTATGTTACCTGGGTTCACCCACCTGGTGCAGCACCATGTGGATACAGGACCCCCAAAGGCCTATCAAGCAGGCCCCTTACAGGGTGCCTTGACAGAGTCAGACAGACTCTGAGGGAGCAGGTATGGGACATGTTGGAAGTGGGGGTAATCCAGGAGAGTCCAGCAGTCCCTGGGCCTCTCCAGTGGTGCTGGTACCAACAAAGATGGCAGCACCAGGTTCTGTGTGGACTACAGGAAACTAAATAGTCACAAAGAGTCAGATGCTTACCCCACACCTAGCACAGATGAAGCCTTAGAGCAGCTGGCTGGGGCTAAGTATATGACCACTACTGATCTGACCAAGCGATACTGGCAGGTGCCCTTGACTCCCAAGGCTCGAGAGAGATCAGCCTTTTCTGACTCCTTTTGGATTATACGAGTTAACAAATATGCCCTTTGGGATGCAAAATGCCCCAGCAACCTTCCAGAAGCTAGTAGATCGCATCCTAGCAGGACATTATGCCCTTGCTTACCTGGATGATATTGCCATTTACAGACATTCCTGGCATGACCACCTTCAGCATGTCAGGGAGGTCCTGGGCAGATGCAAAGGGCAGGGTTGACCATTATGCCTAGTAAGTGTCAGGTGGGTATGGCAGAGGTCGCCGACCTAGGCCAGAATGCAGAGTGGTAAGATCAGAACCTGCCAAAGGGGAAGCCATTCAAGCATGACCTGCCTGTGTTACTAAAAAGCAGGTGAGAGCATTCTTGGGGACAGCGGGGTACTATAGAATGCTTGTTCCCAATTATACAATAGTTGCTCTTGTCACAGACCTGACGAGGAAAAACACTCCAGACAAGGTAGTGTGGACCTCAGCCTGCGTGAAGGCATTCCAAAAGCTTAAAGGGGCTTTAGGAGGATCCTCAATGTTAGTTAGTCCAGATTACAGCAAATAATTTGTTGTGCAGGTGGATGCTAAGAATCAAGGGTGGGGATTGTACTCAGCCAAGTTTCCTTAGAGGGAGAAGAGCACCCAGTGGTATATCTCAGCCATAGACTCCAACCTAGGAGGAATGTTGTGTAGCAGGAGAAAAAGAATATTTAGCCATATTAAGGGCACTGCAGAAACTTCAACCCTATCTGCATGGAAGGAAATTCACTGTAGTTACAGATCATAATCCTTTAACATGGCTACTCTGAGCCAGGGAGCAAAATACTACGTTTCTAATGTGGAGCCTAAGGTTGCAGGGATATATGACAGTGCAGCACCGTAGTGGGGTTAGCAATGCCGATGCACATGGACTCTCAAGACAGGGTACGAGGTAAAGTGTTCCCAGACAGGGTCATTCTTCTCGAGCAACGTTTCTCAAGGGGCACTTGAAAACCCAGCTTGATTCTTCAAAGGGGGGAGAGGTGTGACATAGGAAGTACTGACAGCCATGCCAAGAGAAATAGGGCAGTGAATTTGTAACATATGCCTGCACAGCTAGCTGTAATTTTGTAAATAATTATATGTCATTTGTATATCAAACTGATTTGGATATATGCTTGTACTGAAAATGTATTTGTTAGGCTTGCTTGTGTTAAAATGCATCAACAGTGTGCCCTGCTGACAAGAAAAGTAATGTACATGCATTAATACAACTAAATTAAATATACAAGTCTCAGAGGATACTCGCAGAGCAGAGGTTAATCATAATCCAGCTGCAGCAAACTTTAAAATATATCTAAAATTCCACAGTTTTGAATGGAGCCAGAGATGCAATTTCTGTGGTGACTATAGGTTGCATCTCATTCAGGAAGACTGGAATGGTTTGATGGTTTTATGACTTCCAGTAGATCTGAGAAAAGCTTTGTGTGTATGATAGCACATAGGTGCTAAAATCCAGTTAGATGACCAGATGTGATGCCACTGTGTAATCAAACTCAGAAATAATATTTAGATATTAGGAGGAAAATGCCCTTGGCATTCTGCATTGGATCTGACAAGGACCACTCACCCACATCATCTTGCCTTGTGGAAGTAACTAACTTAACTCGGGAAAGATAATTATCTTTAAATTTCAGGAAAATATAGAAGATTAGAAGTACTGTTTTTCTGTAATTGTGTGACTCCTTTCAGCTGTGTTATTTTCAATATTCCTGTGACTGAAATTCTGGTGTTTACTGTAAATAGATACTTAGTATTTTCGTGTTCTTTTATTTATTATTAAATACATTTAACTTCTCACTGTGGCTGGTCCTTTTAGAAAAAATATTTAAGTTTTGAGAGTATTTGCACATATTTATTTGGTGATAGCTCTGGCCACTCCTGAAAGCCTAAATGTTTGTTCAACATTACCATTTGTATTAAAATTAATTTCACTCAAATATAATTGGATACCCCTGTAAGAGCCTTATAGTAACTGACTGGTGGTAGTGAATCTACCTTATCATCTGGGCACAGCTGGTAGAGCAGGTAATCTGTGCCAGCCCTTCCCAGGTGCGTGTGTGTGATTAACTCTCAAAGAATGTGTCACCTACTTGGAGTAGGGGCATGAATCACTGGTTTCACACAGAGGGTGCTGGAGGACTTGCCTGGACACTCAGCTAAGGACCTAACCCTACAGCTGTACTAATGGGGAGCCTTATGGGGGCCTGGGGGGAGACAGACACATGCAGACCCCAGGCTGTGTGTGTTCCGTGTGTGCTCTTAAGGGAAACTGTGTTTGATGCATAGAGGTCTGCAACTTTTAATACAGAGTGTATCCAGTTGTATTTCAAGTGAACCTCCCTGTCCAGTGTCAGTGACGAGTTTTCAGGCTCCTTGATTACTGGCCCAGTGTGGGGATGTCACATTCTTTAGAGGAATATCTAGGTTTTCCCACAAAAATACCTCATTTATCCTGGCAATGGTCTGATTAAAAAAAATTCCTCCACAAAAGGTTAAGAATTAAAATTTTCCTCACAATTGGAGCTGGACTTGGGAATCTGTAGCAGAAGCCCAATCTCTTGTCAAAATTGAAGTTAGTCCCTGTTTCCACTGGATTAACTTTGCAGGGGATGCCCATCTATAAACGCTTCTGCTTACCATGACTTACTGTCTACAATGCTTGTCTAGCCAAGGTAAGAAAGGCACAGTTGTGTCTACCATAAATGTAGATGTTAGTGTTTTCGCTGTTGCAGTAATAACCATACGAGGCATTCCTTGTTGTGGTAGTCCTTGGCTGGCCCAAGTACCAGAGATTTAACTCCCTCCTCCTGGCATGGTGGATGTCCTGCACCTGATGTCAGGATACAAGGTTCATCTGCCAGCACCACCTTACTGGTCTTTCTTGCCCCCAGAAAGAGGAGGAGCTCCCACAAAAGAAATTCCAGGTTCAGAGCACAAGGCACTGAAAACTCTACATTGTGCAGAGAAAGGAACCCTAAAAACCTAATACGAAGCAGGAGAGTGAGAGGGATAGGGAAGGGAATGCCCCCACCAAAACCTGAAGCATGACAGGGGATGGAGGGAGGGAAGATGTATTACAAAAGTGAAGACACTGACATCTACATTTATGGTAAGTAGACAAAACTATTTTATGTTCATTGTGTTTCACTGTTGCAGTATCATATGGGAGGATTCCCAAAGCTGAGAAGGTGACAGGCAGGAAGTAAAAGAAGACAAGAGGTCAGAATGTTCAGCAAGACTGCAAAAGCAAATTCTGCCCAGGATTTGGAGAAAATGGGAAGGTTACATTGTTTCGTAACGGTGTGGTCAGACAACCAAGTAGCAGCTTCTAAGATTTTCCTGATGGGGACCCCTCTAAGAAAGGCACTGATGGTAGCAGTAGCTCTGGTGGAATAGATCTGATGTGTGGTTTTCCATGATATTTGTGATAAAAGCAATACAATTTGAAATTCACTTATAAATGGTTTGCTTGCTGATGGGATTTCCCAGCGTCCTAATAAAAAAGGCTACAAAAAAGTTGGTGTCACTTTCTATTTGCCTTAGTCCTATCCAGAAGAGTATCTGAGTTGCCTGTGAAGATCTAGTGAATTAAGGACACTTTTTCCCTATTTTGAGGATGAGGAAGAATTCAGGGAGATGAATGGATGGATTAGCAGTAAATTCAGAAACCACCTTGAGCATAAGAGAGGGTTTAGTCCTAAGACAAATCCTGTTCTGGTGAAAAAAGAGGAAGAGCTCAATGCATATGAATGCCTGGAGCTATGAAATTCATCTAGCCGAGGTAATAGCCATTAAAAAAAGCTGTTTTCCAAAAAAGAAAGAAACTGAATATCAACTGTAGCAGCAGGCTCAAAAGTTGGGACATTTTTTCCAAGCTTGTAAGTTTTTCCAGCATGCAATTTAGACCCCAAGCAGGAAAATGAACTTTTCTGGGAGGCCTCAGGTAAATAACTATTAAGGAATTACTTCATAAGGAGGCAAAAAGCTACTCTTCCTTCTAGCTTTCAAGGAACAGAGGGGTTTGGAGGAAGGAATTGGAGAGTTGCTGGGGAGGGAATTAAGGGGCAGGGAACAGGGAAGGGACCAGTCAAGTTATGGCTGCTCCCCGCTAGGCCCTCGGTGCCAGGGTCCTCTAGGCTTGGAAATGGAGTCTAGCTACTATATTTTATTCTGTCTCAGTGGTCTATCCCTTCTAAGCTGTTTTCTCTTTGCCTCTGTTGTGAAGGAGGAAAAGTACCAAGACATAGTATGACAGTTTCTACTAAGCCTAGGAGATAGAACCTGCAGAAAAAGTCCTTGGCAGTCTGCATAAATTTTGCCTTCTGCATTTTTTTTTTAACAGCCTCTACTTTAGGTCCAAACAAAAAAAAAAATCTTTGTCTACAGAAGCATCTAGAATCTCAGACTTAACATGGTCTGGAAGATTTCTCTCTCTTAACCAGCCATGTCAGCAAGTAACAGACCCTTAGGAATCCACCCTGCTTTATGCTTCTACAGCATCACAGTCACAATACAAAGAATGTTTTGCAAACTGGAAATAACAGTTGCAGATGCCCAGCAGTTCTTTGGAGAAAGTTCTGGCTTCCAACCCCTCCAGTTTATTGTTCATATGGTCAGCAGCTTTCCCTGACACTTAGCCATATCAAACTGGTAACTGAGAACTCTCATGGCCAGGATGGCAGAAGAATGATTTTTATTTCCTGCCAAAATGATCCAAGGTTCTCCCCACCATCATTGGACAATGGGTTCTCTGGATGTGCTGCCTTTAGCTCCCTCAAGTCTTGGAGTCACCACTTCACGATCAGCAGCAAGATCCCTTAAAAGGTATACACAATAATCCAGAACCCTGTAGAACCACTCTGGCTTCTAGAAGCAAGTGTTTGGGAGTTAGAGAGTTAGGCTGCAAGGAGGAGTTTGAAATATCTACAACTTCCAATACTGGAGGAATAGCCAAAGCTTTAATGCTCAGGAAGCTTAAGATATTCTCTAACCCTCTTTTGGGCAGTGCAGTGGTGCAGCGGTTAACATTGTCACTTCACAGCATGAAGCTCTCCAGTTCGATTCTCAGTTGGGGTGCATTCTTTATTGAGTATGCATGTCCTCCGTGTGTTCGCATGGGTTTCCTGCGGGTACTCCAGTTTCCTCCCACATTCAAAGACATGCATTTGGAGCATTTCTCCTCAGGCCTCCGCTGAAAATAGGCTCTGTCCTAGTTAGATTTTCCCAGTTAAATGTAACATAAATAAATTAAAAAGTAATCGTAATCTTCCCAATGGAAATACTCATTTTATGGAGTATTTACCCAAAGATGAAGTCCTCAGTTGGTGAAGAGGGGTCCGAATTGTTTTCCGAGTTAGAATCGGCATATGATTCTGTGGACAACTGGTCAATACAAACCAACTCATCCTTATCTAAATCATAAGAATTGGAGGATTCCCCAGAAACAGATCCTGTAGGGGGAGGAGGTCTTGTAGGACAGTGTTGTCTGGAGCACAAGGTGGAGTAAATCCTCAGCCAGTCTAAGCAGATCCTTCTGAAAGGTATGTGGGGGGCTGGGAGTCTGAAGGCACAGGCTGAGGAATGGAGGAAAAAAAACTTTTTTGGTTTGGCCTTAGGCTTTGTCCTGGGTGCGGTGGAGGTAATCGGACAAGGCTGCAGACAGATGGCCTCAGCGTGTGGACAGTCAACTGACGATCCCTTGGAGGCTCTCAGGATTCAGTCCATCCCATCTGAAACATTAACACGGGAGTCAGAAGTCATGACCTGCAAAGCAGTCTCAGACCTAGTCAACCCTTATCCTTCGACTTTGTGCATGGCGAGGGGTCAGGAGGCATGTCAGTCTCCAAACGGCATTCAGCAGTCTCTGACACTTCCTTGGTCATTGGAAGGACTGCAACAATGTCTCTTGTCCTTTGACAATTTTAAATCTGGGCAGACTGTCTGAAGGCAAAACTGTGTCAACTGCCACCGTACGAAGTTTTCAATACATATCCCAATGTTTTTGAGAGGGATCAAGAGAAGAACTGGCGGATATCATACTGCATGAGGACCCCAATACCCTTTTTCTTTCTCCAAGTACTGATCAAGAGACTTGGCCCTATGATAAATTGTGTGCTAACTGAAATGGGCACAGTGGGGGACATTTGGAACATCATGCTCTGAGCCTAACCAGAAAAGACAAAGGAAGTGAAAGTCCCCATGTGGAATCTGTTTTCCACAATCAAGACAGATATTAGTTCTACAACTCATCTAAGTCCAAACAAGAGAGAAAAGGAAGATTCCCCAAAAAGAACATTTACCTTTATGATGTACTCCAGTCTTCAGACAGACCAAAGAAGTCTACAATGTCAATGCTTTGGGCTTTGAAGGCAAGAAAGAGCTGCATGATGGCACTGGCCTATGACCCTTATACCAAGACATCCTGACATCAGGTGCAGAGCATCTCCCAGGCCAGGAGAAGGGAGTTAAAATCACTGGTATTCAGGCTACCAGGGGCCACATTAATGAATTATAACTTTGCAAGAAAAAGTGTCTGACAAAGGCTGGAATTAAAAAAAAAAAAAAAGTGTCTGACAAAGACTGGAACTTTGTTGACTGTAAGGGTTGTGGGTGAACTGCAAAGCATATACCCCACTTTAGTGCCCTTCTAAACAAAATGACAACGGGAAAACTAAGTAAAACTTTTTTTCAAACCTTTCATTATGTAAACTGCATGTTATACTGTAAAGCAGTTTTTTAGTGTGTGCAGTCAGGGGCATTTTGGGTCTATATTAGAACATCGAAGTTTCACAACTTCAAATGTTCTAATATCGACCCCTATTCAGCGAACACTAAAAATAGCGAAGCTACAGAGAACCAAATTTTCTCCTTTGTCAGTTTCTGTCGCTTCGCTATTTTCAGCGCTGTGGTGGAAAGTTACGTGTCGGGTTCAGGTAAGTGTGCGATTGGGCGCGGGTTAGGTGAGTTAGGGTTAGGGCGCAGGTTAGGTATATGTGTGATTGTGTGGATGTGAGGGTTAGGTGAGTTAGGGTTAGACCGCGGGTCAGGTACGTGTGTGATTGTGTGGAAGTGAGGGTTAGGGCATGGGTCAGGTAAGTGTGCGATTGTGTGGACATGAGGGGTAGGTGAGTTAGGGTTAGGGCACGGGTGAGGCGAGTGCGCGATAGTGACGGACCTTAGGGTTAGGGTTAAGTTAAGTGGATAGTTAGTGGTGTATGTGTAGGGTTAGATGTAAGATTTTAGGGGTGTGTGTGTGTGTGTGTGTGTGTGTGTGTGTGTGTGTGTGTGTGTGTGTGTATTGCTGTTTGTTTGGTGTGCTTGTGTTGTGTGTATGTGTTTTGGAGCAACAAATTTTTTCCCTAGGAAAGAATTTGCTGTTCTACATGTTCGACGCTGTCAGCTTTCGCTGAATAGGGGTCGATATTAGAACATTCTAAGTTCTGAAACTTTGATGTTCTAATATAGACCCGGCATTTTAAATGTGGTGGGGAGAGTCGTTTCGAGTATTGTACATGTTAAAAATGTTGAAGCAACCAAGAATTTTAGTTACAACGTGTATAGGCTTTACAATATTTCGTAAGGCTGGCCAGCCAAAAGCAAGTTTCAGTCAATATAATGTGATCTTGGCCAGCTGGGGTGGGGCTAGAATGTAAAGTGCAGTGATTTTACTCTATATAGACTTGAGAATAATTTCCCTTGTTTTTACAAGGGTGAATGTCATAGCTTGAGCTATGGACATTTTTGAAAAAATATAAGCTTTAAACATAAGACTGCAAGTGCAAGCAACTAATCTTGGGAATTCTAAACACAGCTGTGAGAATATTTCAGTGAAAAATAAAGTCTGGAATTGGGGGAAGTGAATCAGAAATAGCAGCCTCCCCTGCAGCCTTAATACTTTAATGCATTTAACAGAACAATGCAAAATTTAGTTTTATCTAAGGTATTCATAACACTTTTTCTTAGGGCTAAAAGTTATTTAAAAGCAAGCAAGTTGTTTTTCACATCCGGAAGAGGAACAGAGGTAAGACAAATGCAGACAAACAATAGAAGAGTGGATACAGATGATAGTATGCACTTTGACATGGGTGATCTTATTTTTAGATAATGCCTGTAGGTGCAATGGTTGATTTGGGGCAACTGCCCCTATCTGGAGGGTTAAACTTCTTTTGCTTAAAAGGTACATTGCTGTGCATGTTTATACAACGTTAACAGGGAAAGGGGGCTGTGAAAATATATTTAGCTTTTTGTTTGAGGATTTTCCTTAGAGCAAAAGGTCTTGAAAATGTAACTGGTCCAAATGGAGAGGAGAAGAAACAATTGTATAAAAGACCAGCCTGCCAAATGGAGTCTGGATGTAAGACAAAAGTTGTAAATACACATTCAAATAAATGGCCATGTATAAAACAGAGGAGCAACCAGTTTTCTATCACAATGGCTACTCCTCCCATATTGTCTTGGAACGTGAATGGCCTTACAGATATAGAGAAAAAGAAAACAGTTCCGAATTAGACTAAGAAATGTAGGGTGCAAACAGCAATGTTACAGCAAATGCATTTAGACAGAAATGCTCACGTGAGTTTGACAAGAAAAGGACTTCAGGATAGACATTCAACAGAATATCAGCTATGAAAAAAGGGAAATAATTGCTAGAGGGGCTCCAATAGCAATAGCAGAGGGGAAAAAAAGACAACAATGGTAGGTTTGTGGTAGTAGGTTTGTGGTAGTGAGGAGCTATTGGCAAGGGAGGAGGACTGTGCTGGCATGTACTTATACTCCACCAAAAACGCACAGTTGTTTAAGAAAGTACAGTTGTGTACATTTACCATAAATGCAGATGTTTGAGTGTATTCACTGTTGCAGTCAATACATTTGGGTTATCTGCCTGCAGAATGCCCCCAGCCAGCCTGAATATCAAAGTCTTGGATTCCTGCATCGGACGCTGTCTCTTCTTCCATGACGTCAGGTTGTCAGGGGTATAAAACATGCAGCCGACACCACTGCATCAGTTTTTCTTGCCCCAGATGTCAGGTGCCCCCATAATGGGGAGCAATTATATGTTACGATACACCACAAAAAGTAAAGTAAATACACCAAACAAGAAGGAAGGTAGAGCCAAGAGAAGTCAGGGGGCTGGAGGGAGGGTAACCAGGACTGCAACAGTGAATACACTCGAACATCTACATTTATGGTAAGTGTACACAACTGAACTATGTTCTTCATGTTTCACTGTTGCAGTCATTACATTTGGGTTGATTCCCAAAGCTAAGGAAGGGAGGAGGAATTTAGAGAGCATTAGGACCAGCTATTAAGCCCTGCAAGACTGCAGTGGCAAAACCAGCTCTGGATTTAGAAAAAAAAATAGGCATGTGGTAATGCTTGGTGAAGGTATGTACAGAGCTCCAGGTAGCATAGGTTCATAGGTAGATACTAGGCTATCTGCCCTAGGGCATTTATAAGTCTAGCCAGAGTATATTTGGCTTCCGCCTCCCTATTAGATTAGCCTACTGTGCCTCTGTAATGTAGGTCACAGAAGGTACCCTTTTAAGATTAGTTTACTGTGCCTCTGTCTAGCAGGGACACAGAAGAGATCCCAGGGGTGAATTTGTGATTTCCCATCCACGTGTCCAGATTTCGCTTGAAGAGGGTCAGCAAGGGGCTATGTCTAACATGAACTGGGATTCTATTCCAGAGTGATGGGAGCCTCTGGGAAATGAATCTGTCCCTCCAGCATGTCCTATTTATTTTTGTGCCAAGGTTTGGGTCCCTGGAGCGTGTAGCTCTAAGGGACTTGGATTTTTTGAGGTGGAGCATGTCCATTAATTCTGGGTTTGACATGGCTTTGTACATCAGGCATAGACTGCCTCTGAGTAGGCGGTAAGCAACTGAGTAGAGCTGGAGTTTCTTTAGTCGAGCTGCATAGAACATCTGTTTGTAGCCCATGATCCTCTTGGTAAGGTACTTTTGGGGTCTCTCCAGTTGCTTCAGGTGTCGTGTAAGGTACATCTCAAAAGGGGCATTGTATTCAATTATGGGCCTGATGAGTGACGAGTAGAGGGGCACAATGACCTCTCTTGATCTAGATGCGAATTCTTTCGTGATAAGGTGGGCTATATAGAAGGTCTTTCTAACGACTTTGGCAACGTGACTATCAAAGGAGAGATTACTATCTACGTTGGTCCCCAAATCTCTAATTACTTCTTCCGTACTTAATGGATTACCACCTATGTGGTAATTTGTGGGCACCTTGTTTTTCAAAAAGGGGATGACTATGCAGTTCTTAGCATTTAGCTTGAGGCCGTGGCTCTGGCACGAAGCATCCATCTCTGTGAGACCCTTTTTGGAGGATGCTTGTGTCAGCTGGAGATTCGATTATAGCCCCCAGTTTGCAGTCATCTGCGAACTTTGTCAGCCATAATCCCCCCGTGTTAGCCTGAACCTCAGAGAAGTACATACCGAACAAGAGAGGTCCCAGAACTGAGCCTTGTGGGATGCCACTTGTAACTGGTTTGGATTCGGACATGGCACCTGCGATTGACCATGTGGGTTCTATTCTCTGAGCCAGTTTGCAACCCATCTTGTGATATAGGGGTTGATATTTAAGCTGGTAAGCTTATTTATGATGCCCGAGTGGGGTATTGTGTCGAAGGCTTTTGCGAGGTCCAGGTAGGCTGTGTGGACTACCTTGCCCTCATCTATGGCTTTGGTAACTGTTTCAAAGAAATCAACTAGGTTTAAGAGGCAAGATCTGCCCTTAAAGCCGAATTGGGTAGGGTCCAGTGGCTGGAGGCTCCCAATGTCTTTGTTTATGAGTTCCATGATAATATGCTCCACAGCTTTACAGACCAGACTAGTCAGGCTTATGGGGCGATAGTTCCCGGGGTCTGTTGTGGCACCACCTTTGTGGAGTGGGACCAGTGTAGCTGTACGCCATTCTTTGGGTACATATCCTGTAGTAAGGCTAAATTTGAACAGTGACAATGTGAGGGTTCAGTTCTTCTTGGAGCTCGTGTAAGACACAGCCTGGGACACCGTACGGTCCCATAGATGCTGTGTTTTTTGCTTTGGAGAGGGCAGTTTTCACCTATGCATCTGTGATGTCAGGGAGGTTACATTCAGTTGGGATAGGCATTTGCTCCTTTGGGGGGAAGGGGGGGAGAAGTTTGCGCTGAATCTGTATGCCAGGATGTTGGCTATGTCTGTAGGTTCGGTATATTTTGTACCGTTATGCAACAATTCAGAGCATATCTGGGAGTTTCCACCCATGTTCCTGACATAACTAAAGAAGGCCTTGTGATTATCTTTAGTGTCTAGGGCAATTTTTCTTTTGAAACTGGCCTTTGATGATTTTATGAGGGATCGAAGTTTCTTGCTTATACTGATCAGAGATGCCTTCCCTTTTAGGGATTTTGCTCTGTCATGTAGTAGCTTCCTCCTTCTGTTGTATAGCTTATTTATGGCCGGGGTCCACCAGACCGGTCTCCTGTTTTTGGAGGAGTGAGCCTTGGTTTTATTTGGGATAGCACGCTCCATGCATTCCTGCAGGTGCTCATAGAATGCATTTGTAACGGATTCTGCGTATTGGGCTGTATTATCCTCTGGCCCAGAGGCTTTGAAGGATTCCACCTCAGTCTTGAGAAGTGCAAAGTTGGCTTTTGAGAAATTCTTTACAGTGATTTCCTTGCCTGGGGGTGGGGACGGGATATGGATGTCCAGGGAAATTTGTTTATGGTCTGATCTTACCAATGAGGGGTTTACCTCTGGTGTGGAACATAGAGTCCCCATGTTGGCGATGACCAGGTCCAATATGTTGTTCCCTCTTGTGGGAGTGGTGACCAGTTGTTCTATCGCGCTAGAGTTTATAAATTCTAGGAACCGTTGGGCGAGGGTGTTTGGGCTTGAGTAGTTTGCCCAGTCAATGTTTGGGTAGTTGAAGTCACCCAATAACATAGTGTTTGGAGAGACCTTCATATTCTCCAGTGTTCTTAGGAATGTCAAGTGGGGTTCCTGTAATAGGGAGGGTGTTCTGTAGCAGGCTACAAACTGAAAGGCAGTTTTTCCCGCTGTTAGTTGCACATGGATGGTTTCCGATTCCCACTCTTGTGGGAGTGGTGACCAGTTGTTCCATCGCGCTAGAGTTTATAAATTCAAGGAACCGTTGGGCGAGGGTGTTTGGGCTTGAGTAGTTTGCCCAGTCAATGTTTGGGTAGTTGAAGTCACCCAATAACATAGTGTTTGGAGAGACCTTCATATTCTCCAGTGTTCTTAGGAATGTCAAGTGGGGTTCCTGTAATAGGGAGGGTGTTCTGTAGCAGGCTACAAACTGAAAGGCAGTTTTTCCCGCTGTTAGTTGCACATGGATGGTTTCCGATGCTTCGTGCAGTGCCACTAACCTGGAGGTGTAGGTATCTTTGATGAATATAGATACTCCCCCTCCTTTTGTGCTTCGGTCTGAGTTTTGGGGCAAAGCATGGTATGAGTTATAACCTGGTAGTGCTGGGGTGCTCTCAGGAGCCTTGAACCAGGTTTCTGTTACTGCACAGACATTGATTTTCTCCATACTGAGGAGAGCCTCGAGTGCATGCATCTTGAAGTTTGGACTTCTGGCACGGAGTAGCATTACCTTTAGTTTTTTAAGCAGCTTTTAGGATGTCCCTGGTAGGGACTCCTCTGAGGAAAGCTGTAGAGGTAAATGCAGCCCTGGTGGAATGTGATCTCATCCCGTGGGGTAGTTTTTCCATGGTGCTTATAGCAGAAATGAATGCAACGGGCTATCAATTTAGAAATGGTTTGCTTTGAAATGGCCTTCCCCTCTCCCCCTGCAGCAAAGCCAACTAGCAGCTGTTCAGATTTTCTGAGAGGCTTGGTCCTGCCCAAATACAATCTAAGTTGTCTGTGCATGTTCAAAGAGTGCAGTATTCGTTCACCTTTGCTTTTTGGGTTCGGAAACAAAATAGGCAAATGAATGGACTGATTTAGGGCCACACTAAACAACACCTTGGGCATAAAGGAAGGATTGGTCCTGAGGGAAACCTTGTTTGCATGGAAGATAATGAAGGGCTCCACTGCCATGAGGGCCTGTAATTCAGACACTCTTCTTGCTGAAGTGATGGCTAGAAGGAAAGCTGTTTTCCAAGAAAGGAATTTCAACTCTGAAGTTGCAGCTGGTTCAAATGTAGGGAGAGTGAGCTTTTCCAATACAAAGTTAAGGTCCCAGGCTGGAGTAGGGGCTTGCCTGGGGGGTCTTAAATCTTTGGCCCCTCTGAGGAACTGTTTCAGCAGGGGGTGAGAGAAGAGGGGTGGTTCAGTATTATAATGTGCTGAAATGGCAGAGGCATGAATTGTAATTGAATAGAAGGCTAGGCCCTTGTGGAGCATTTCTGTTATGTACTGAAGAATATGAGGTAGGCTGGGCACTGTTGTACCCATCCCCCAAGTTTGGCTCCAGGAACAGCATCTTTTCCACTTTTCAGCATAAGATATTCTAGTGCTAGGCCTCTTTACTTCCAGAATAACATCTAACACCTGCTTACTGAGGGATGCTATTGGAGAGCTCAAGGGATTAGCCAAGGCTGCCAGGTTCAGGGTTTGAAGCTGAGGGTGCAGAATCTGGCCCGCCTGCTGGGATAACAGGGAAGGTGTCTGAGGTAGGTGCCATGGCTCCAGCAGTATCATACTGTGCAAGAGGGGGTACCAATGCTGGCGTGGCCAGTCTGGTGCAATCAGTATTGTCCTTGGTTTGTCCCGTTTGATCTTTAGCAGAACCTTTGAGAGGAGAGGCAGAGGGGTAAAGGCATAAACTGAGAGGTTTTCCCAGGTAAAGGACAGGGTATCCACTTTCCAAGCTTGACTGTGGGGAGTCCTTGTGCAGAATTTGTCCAATTCATAGTTCTGGGGGGAAGCAAACAGGTCTATTTCTGGAGTCCCCCATTTGTTCCTCAAGAGGTTGAATATTTTTGGTTCCAGTTTCCATTTGTGGGGGGTCCATGAAATTTCTGCTTAGGTCGTCTGCCAGTGAATTAAGCTTGCCTGACAGGAATTGAGCTTGTAGGTGCACTTGGTAGCTCAAGGCTGTGTTCCACAAAGCCATAGTTAGTCTGCAGAGAGGGTACGAGTGGGTTCCCCCCGGCTTGTTTATGTACCACATAACTGTGGTCTTGTCTGTCTTTACCAATAATTGTCCTGGACGGATGTAGTCCCAGAAGGCTGTCAGGGAATTCTGTACAGATAACATTTCTTTTTCGTTGATATGCAGGTGCATCTGACTCGGGTTCCATTTGCCCTGAATGCACTACCCTGCCAAGTGAGCCCCCCATGCATAGTCTGATGCATCTGTTGTTAGGGTTTGGGGGGTAGATTAAAAGGGAGCCCCTTGTTGAGGTGGCAGGCCTCTGTCCACCAAAGGAACTCTGTCTTTATACAAGAAATGATAGGAATCATTGTTTCCAGGTCCTGAGAATGTTGGCACCATAAGCATTTTAGATACCACTGTAGTTTCCTCATATGCAGTCTTGCATATGGAATTAGTAGAATGCAAGAGGCCATGAACCCCAGGGCTTGCAGAATTTTCCTTGCAGATAGCTGGGTCTTTGTGGCCAGTAGTTTGAAGTAGACTGTCAAATAAACTTGTTTCTCTGGCATGAGGAAAGCCATCTGGGAAGTTGTGTTCAAGCTTGCTCCCAGGAATACAATCTATTGGCAGGGTACTAGGTGAGATTTATTTTCGTTTATGGTTAACCCCAGCGAGGTTAGAAGTTTCTTTACAAATGCCAGATGTTTTAACAGCAAGTCCTGGTTTTCTGCCTGAATCAGACAATCATCCAGGTATGGGTATATCTGAATATTTCTCTGCCTGCAAAATGCAATGGCTGGAGCTAGACACTTTGTGAATACCCTGGGCATAGTAGATAAGCCAAAAGGAAGTGCAGAGAACTGATAGTGCATAGAGCCTGCTCTGAAAGCATAGGTATTTCCTGCAAGATTACCTTATTGGAATGTGCAGGTAAGCTTCCTTTAAGTCTAAGGTTGCCAACCAGGCATCTTTGCCCAGCATAGGGAGCAGCTGTTGCAGTGTTAGCATTTTGAATTTTGTGATTACGAAAAAGGTGTTTAGAATAGAGAGGTCCAGGATAGGACGCCAAGAGCTGTCTTTTCTGGGTACCAGGAAAAGTCTCGAATAAAAACCTTGTCCCATTTCTTCTACTGGGAAAGGGTGAATAGCCCTGATACTTAGAAGAGAGAGAACCTGCTGTTGAGCACCTTGCCCACTGATTTGGGGGTAGGTCTGGCCAACTGTTTGGGGTAAGTGGAATCTGTATCCTTGAAAAACTATATTTAAAATCCATTTGTCCTGGGTAATGAATTTCCAGTATTTTGCATGCATGGCGAACTTCCCCCTCCTAAGGGAGCAGGCAGTTGAGCAGGGCTTGGAAGGGTTAAGTCATTGTCACATTTTTCCATAGGGGGGTGTCTTACTACTACCAGCTTTGGAAGTGGGAGCTCCTCACTGCTTAGGCATGTGTGTTGCCTGAGACTGTAACCTAGGTGGTCTGCTGTTCCTGGGTTTGGGCTAAGAAGGCCTGGAAGAAACTGGAAAGGACCAATTCTTAGAAGGCCAATGCCTACTAAATCTGGGAGGCTGTACTTGCAGGAAATCTTTAACAGTTTGCATAGATTTAGCTTTTTCCTTCATCTTTTTAAGGACAACTTCTGCTCTTTTGCCAAACAGGCGGTCTTTAATTTTAGTTTAATTTAGCTTTAATCAGTAATTTAGCTTTAACATGATCTGGCAAGTTCTGCTCCTTAAGCCAAGCATGCCGTTTAAGTACTGACCCAGTGACAGCAGCCCTGCAAGATGCTTCTAAAGAATCAAAACCACATTGCAAAGTATGTTCACAAACACAGAATGCATTAAATCCTGAAATTCTTTATGTTCAGCACGGTCAGGAATCAACATCATTTTCATATGCTGCTGATACTTTAACATATGAAACTGGCAATTTAAGGCCCTAATGGCCAACGTAGCAGAGGTGTATACCTTCTTACCCCATCTGTCTAAGGCCCTGGAATCTCTATCAGAGGGGGTAGGGTTTTGGGCAGCAGTAGCCTTAATGCCCTTTCATTCTTGGGAAATGGTATCTGGATCCACAGTAGGATTCTTAAGAGGAACTTGTAAGAGTCAGGTACTCTGTAGTACCTGTCAGGTTTTCTGGGAGCTGGAGGTGTCTGGGGCCAGGCTAGATTCCAAGAAGGCATCATCTACAATGTCCAAAACATAAAGGATAGCTAAAGGCCTGCATTGAGGGAGGAGTAAGAATTCCCTAAGCCTCTTTTTGAATACAGAGAAATCCTGGCTTTCCAGTGAAAATGCTCCCCAACAGTGTGCAAGGTTTCATCAAAAGAAAAATCTTCTGGAGGGGAAGCAGAGGGAATGGAATCCTCTGCATCAGAATCCTCATTAGTAGATAAAAGCAAATCCTGGTAATCAGAAGAAACATAAATTTTAGAATCCTGATCAGAAGAATCAGAGGGAAAATGAGTTCTAGGTCTCTTAGAGGGAGAAGGCTGGCTTACCCTAATTAAAGTAATAAGGTCTTCAGCCATTCCAAGCATTTGTTTTTTAGGCATATGGACCTGACCATGCAGTTTGGACGTCGGTTTTAGGCCTTGATGAAGAAGACGGCGTTGGTTTAACATGCAAATCGGTAGGCCTGAATACACCCTCAAAAGCCAATGCCTGCAGAGCAGCTCCGGACCCATCCAAGGTAGAGACATCCGCAGGTTCCATAGTCGAAGAAGCATCTCGCGGCATACCGGACTACGAATGGGTCTCAGTAGAGGCCTGCGAATCTGAAGTAGCTGGCATCAGGGGCTGCAAAAGTGCCTCACTGAATACCGGCGAACTGGACACTAGCTTAATTGAAGCGACGTCGGCAGTTTCGGACCTATGCGATCTGTCTCTGTCTTTATCCTTACGTTTTTTTTCAGAATATTGGTAGTTGGATGGCTTACTGAAGCCATTTCTGGATAGTTAAACTGAGTACCTAAATATTTTGCTGTAAAAATAGACAGACGATGAATAGTTTGGGGGTTGAATAAGGCACAAAACCGACAGCGAGGGACGTCGTGGTCTGAGCCTAAGCAAGGAATGCAGTAGGAATGAAAATCTTTAGGAGGCATTTGCTTTACACAGTTAAGACAATTGTTAACTTTTACTGACATTGGTTAAGAGCAAGAAAAAGGATCCCCAACGGGGTACTTGATTTTTTCTAAGACTCTGATTCTGAAACTCGAAAATGAAAATTTCAGGAGTCAGACAACCAGCACTTGCAAACTACTTCTGCTTCGGGCACCGCACAGCATGAAAGAGTGATGTAATGGCATCGGCTGCATGTTTTATACATACCCCTGATGACCTGACGTCATGGAAGAAGAGACAGCATCCGAAGCAGGAATCCAAGACTTTGATATTCAGGCCGGCTGAAAGCTACCTGCAAGCAGATAACCCAAATGTAATGACTGCAACAGTTAAACATGAAGAACAACTTACCGTACCAGTAGATATCCTACTTAACACTGTTGAAGTATTTCTTACAACAGGGATAATCTTGATGAAGATATTTGTGTGTCCAGCCAGCATACTAAAGCCTTGGGCCCTTCCAAGCACTGTAAATCAGATGTTTGTCCTATATCCAAGACGTTAAATTACATAAGTGACACGAGCACAAATCCTTAGAACTGAAATGCCCCAAAAGAACAGGAGCAGCAAATAAGAAAAGGAAGATCAAAAGAAAAGTAAACCAAAATTACCCTGTGGAGTGGAAGTTCATACCAAGCCTAGCTCAACATCCAGGAGGTTGCTCTGACTAAGCTCAAAAAATAAAATCACAACATCCTCTAACTACAGGTATAGGGGGTAAATAATTGTCTTAACCAAACCTGAAATTTGGTGTCGTACCTCAATCTCCAACGGTAAAGTCTCAGTGTTACCCAAGTCTGAAGAGGATTAATACTCTGATAGCCTTTTGATTCCAGTCATTAGCTCTATTTATCTTGTACAGAACAGCAGATGAGCCCTGTGAGCTTACTAAAGATCATTGCAATGTTGCCTTGCATTTATATCCCTAGTTGTGGGTGTAGGGAGGTGTCTGACCCAGGGGAGTGTCATTAGTGATTCAACACTCCTAGGGGTGGGACATCTTACACTGATCCCCACCCATTTATTGGCTATGACAACACTTCTATTATCTTTTTCCATGATATATTTTAATCTCAATTACATTAAAATAAAAAATAAGTATAATAAATTAAAAAAAAAAAAAAAACACTTCAAGAAATTGGCAGCTACAGAAAATTTTATCAGAACCCAGTCAAAAGTTCAGTGTTCTAAAAGGATAAAATTAGTTGGTATGGTGTTAAATTTAAAATAAGACAAAAAGGAGAAAAAACAAGCAAAGGAATGAAGGTTTATTTCTTTTTCAGTGCTTTTGTGTTAAACACTTCATCAGACCTGCCTTATGTGGAGTATGAAAAAGAATTTTATGTTTGCTAAACATAAGATGAGTAATTGCTGCACACTATTTTTACATCTGAATACAAAGTTGTCATATGGGATATTTAGGTGCCTGTCCCTGGTATTTCCCTTGGATCAAAGCTGCTGGATTAGGCTGATTTTTACTATTAATCTATGTCCACGGGCCACGAGGTCCAGTGAACAAAGGAGTGGCTGTACACCAAAGTCACCGTCTTTTCATGTGGTTAGACGGGAAGGAGGAGGATTGTAAAGCACTATACACAAAACAGTTGTAAAATCAAAATGAAGTATTGCCAGGATGGGCTGGTTTTGAGTGTTTACACTCGAGTCAAGCATTCATTAAGCTAAACACATTGAAGATTCCAAATAAATAAAGACAAAAATAAAAATAGGAGGCCAAACTTTAATGGGTTGTTGAAAAAAAATATCCCTAAGCTGCAAGGTGCCAAATCGGTGATGATTCCATGTGGGGAAAAATATATTTAAAAAAAAAAAAAAAGTTAAGTTTAACCGTAATTGAACCAAGGATGGCTGAGAAGGAGTGGATCACACAGTTAAAATATACAAATAAAGTACTTCCAGATTAGGGGTTGAATGCGGGAGGGAGGAGATTGCCATCCGAAAATGCACATGATGGGGATTAAGGGATGGAAGCAAACCATAGAAATTACTTATTGTTATAGGAGGTAAGGTTAACCTTCAGATAACCGTACAGGAATAATGGTGTCCCAATGGGTTAAAGGATTACTGAAGAGTGCCTGCAATGTGATGGGTCGGTAACGATTTTATGTCACAAAAAAGTTTATTGTTTTTTTGTTTATAAAACCACAGCGTGAAGTTTGACCTAACCTTCATCAAGGTTGGTTGTTAAAGAATGGAGGATATATTTAAAAATATAAATAAATAAAGTCATACCAGATTAGGGGTAGAATGCAGGAGGGAAGTGATTTCTCTCTGTAAAAGCATGTGGTGATGGATTGGGAGATGGACCTTAAGCATGGAAATAACTTCTTAATTTAGAAAGTAAGGTTATCCTTTAAATAAACATATGGGAATACTGGTGCCCCAGTGGGTAAATGGAAAATCTTTCTGGATGGCCACTGGGGTTTGATGAGTTGAGCAAACTAAGTTTGGTGGCAGTAAAAAAAGGGGGGGGGGTTTACATCTGTTTATGGTGCAAGTAGCGGGTGGTTTTATGTTACGTGAATGGGCCATAGGCAGTAGAAAGTTAAAATCAGGCGGGTGCCCTGAATTTGCATTTTCTATAATGATGGAGTTCAGCCAGGCCAGTCCTTAATATGGGGATTTTATGCTTGCTGTTAGTGGTGCACAGGCCTGTGTCTAGGACATGGTGATGTCAGTGAAATGCCACTGGGTCATGGCAGCAGGTGGTTTAGACTGGTAAAGTCTGATGGAGCTTGTTGACCTTATTATGAATGGGAAAGGCCCATGTCTAATGGGTGAACAAATTAAAATAAAAATTAAAAATTATCATGGTCTGACAGTAACTTAGTCCACTGGAATGCTGGAGAGCATTTTGAGAAAACCTTTGAACATTTGAGGAAGGGTGCTTGGCTCAAATATATATTCAAGAATAAAAACCACTGAATAGCAGCTATGTCCAGTAACCAGTGCATTCCTTTGTGGTTAATGTTAGAAAATCTAATAAAACCAAAAGTGAAACACAAAGCTGAAGCTTTAAACTTAAAAAAACTTTAAACATTTCAGGCTATCCTGTTCCAAAACAATGATATCAAAATTCATCATGAGAAAGGTTCTACTTGTTTTGATCTGTGATAACACGAGTCATAATTAAGGTGCTGTCCTTTACACTTGTTCTTTAATTGTGTGAAGTCTGGTCTATATATTGGAAGCTTGTGTCCATTGTTTTTTCTGGGAAGCAATGCTTTGAGAAAACACCCATTCAGTAAAAGGTATGATGGTCCAATTTTCTAAGGCTGCGGATGCTGTTAATGGAGATGCAGGTGTTCAGGCCGGGGGATCTGCATGCTTCAAGTTGTATTTGCCACTGAAGTTTTTTTTTTCTCTAAAAGGTCGTTGATGCTTTACCAAATATAAAATTATTTTTCATACACCACATAACGCAGCTCTGACAAAGTGTTTGTTAACGCAAAAGTGCTGAAAAAGAAATAAAGCTTCTTTCCTTTGCTTAATTTTTTTCCTCCTTTTTGTCTCATTTTAAAATCTAACACCAAACCAACTGATTTTATCCTTTTAGAACACCAAACTTTTGGCTGGGTTCCAATAAAAACTTTGGTTTGTGTTACTAGCAATTTCTTGAGCAAATGTTTTTACATTTATCTTAATGTCACTGAAATTAAAATATGTGATGGAGAAAAGATAATAGAAATATTCTCGTAGCCAATAAAGGGTGGGGATCATTGTAAGCTGTCCCACCCTTAGGAGTGTCACATCACTAATGCCCATGGGTTGACATCTCCCACAACACACATGCCCACTACTAAGGACATAAATGTAAGGCAGCATAAAAATGATCTTTAATAACCTCACAGCGCTCATCTGCCATTCTATAACAAGATAGCTAGATAAATAAATTAATGAATAAATAAGATCTACAGACTGGAATCAAAAGGCGTTCATTTACCCTCTTCAGACTGACATAATACTGAGACTTTTCCTTTGGGAGCTGAGGTACTACTGAGATTATGAACACCAACTTCAGGCTTGGACAAGGCAATTTTTACCCTATACCTATAGCACTTTTTAAAAGAAAAGGAAGATGGTAAATGCACATCCAGAAAGAAGGAAAAAGATGACCCCCCCCCCCCCCCCCAGTCAGAGGAGAAGAAAAAAACAGGTAGGAGAGAGGGATAAAACACTGCAACAGTTATAGGTAGGACACCTACTGTTATGATAAGTTCTTGCACAACTGTACAGTCATCCCACTCCATAAAGGGGGAGCGACTACAGAACCTGGTAATTATCGCCGCATTAGTGTGATGAGTCTAATATACAAGGCTATGGAGCGCATCATCATGGATCTAATTAACATGGATATAGGGAATCTCCAAACTCTAGATCCCACTCAATTTGGGTTTGTGAAAGGTACACCATGCCTGCTTAACCTGGTTGACTTCTTTGAGTCAGTAACCAGAGCTATGGATGAGGGGCAAAGCAGTTCATACAGCCTACCTTGATCTGGCCAAGGTCTTTGATACCATTCCACACTCAGGAATTATTGATAAACTCACCAAACTAGGCATAAACCCCTATATCACTAGGTGGGCTGCAAACTGGCTCACGGATAGACCCCACAGTGTGAAAGTAGCGGACTCCGAGTCAGACTGCCAACCAGTCAAGAGTGGAGTCCCACAGGGATCGGTCCTGGGTCCTCTCCTGTTTGGCATCTACTTCTCAGAAGTTCAGGCCAACATGGAGGGACTCTGGCTGACCAAGTCCGCAGACGACTGCAAGCTGGGAGTCATTATTAACTCCCAAAGTGATGTAGACATCTTACAGAAAGGCCTCACTGAGACCATTGACTGGTGTCGAAACCATGGCCTTAAGCTTAATGCCAAAAAATCAGTCATCCCCCTTTCGGAAAAACTCAGTTCCCACTAATTACCACATCGATGGGAGCCCACTGAAGGCAATATAAGAGATCTGGAAACACAGGTTGACAGCAACCTCTCCTTCGACCACCACATTGGCACCGTGGTCAGAAAGTCCTATGTGGCACACCTCATTACCAAAGATTTTACATCCAGGAAGAAAGAGGTCATCATCTCTCTCTACTCTACCCTCATTAGGCCAATCAACGAGCATAAATGCCCCATTTGGCATGTACCTCGGAAGACATATGCAACAGCTAGAAAGGCCACAAAAGTACTTCACAAAGAAGATTCTAGGCCTTAAACACATGTCCTACACAGGCAGACCCAAAAACTCCAGCTATTCACTGTCTCATATCATCTACTAAGAGGCAATCACTGCTTGACTTACAAAGCCATGTCTGACCCAGCTGTGTTAGAGAGGCTAGATCTAAAGAAATCCAAATCCCTCCGCACCACAAGCTCCAGAGACCTCAACCTCAATACCACAATCAGCAGAAAATGCTGGAGGGGCAGGTTCATAACCCAGAGACTGCCCATGCTCTGGAATAGACTTCCCATATATTTCAAGCAGAGCACTTCACTGGCCCTCTTCAAGAGAAATCTTGATGAGTGGATGGGAAATAAAAAGTTCACCCCGGGGATCACTCCAGTGGTTCTACTTTATAGAAGTACTGGGAACTAACGTCAGGTGGCACAATGCCAGGGTACTTCATGGGCTAGGCTTGTAAACGTTCCAGGGCCATTAGTCTAGTACGCACCTATGTACTAGGTCATTCCTAAATCAGTACTGCAGTATTCCTTACAATAAGGGGGGGTACCAAAAAGTACAGTTGTGTACACTTAACCATAAATGTAGATGTTCAAGTGTATTCACTGTTGCAGTCATTACATTTGGGTAATCCTGCTGGCAGGTTGCCCTCAGTCGGCCTGAATTCCAAAGTCTTGGGTCCTGCGTCGGCTGTCGTCGCCGCTTCCCTGGCGTCAGGTCATCAGAGGTATAAAAGAAGCAGCCGACGCCATTTTCTTTAGTTTTTCTTGCCCCAGATGTCAGGTGCCCCCTAAAAGGGTAGTCAAAATTTATATCTATATATAAAATAAAATGCAGCAATATAAAGTTTACCTTCATCCACAAGCAAATACACCACATTGGTTGTGTAAATCAGAGAAGGAAAGATAGGTTCCATCAGAAGAAAAGTGGGGATGGCAGGTGGATAACCTGGACTGCAACAGTGAATACACTCGAACATCTATATTTATGGTAAGTGTACACAATTGTACCATGTTCTTCATGTTTCACTGCTGCAGTCATTACATTTGGGTAGATTCCCAAAGCTATGGTTGGGAGGCTGGAGCTAAACGGCATTAGGAGTGGCTATGAGACCCTGCAGTGGCAAAGCCTGCCCGGGATTTAGAGTAGAGTGGCAGATGATAGTGCTTTGTAAAGGTGTGCAATGAACTCCAAGTAGCTGCCTTTAAAATGCCCTTGGTTAGTACTCCCATGAGAAAGGCTGCTGAAGTGGCTGCAGCTCTGGTGGAATGTGGCCTAATGCCCTTAGGCACTGGCTTGCCATGGTATATGTAGCAGAAACGAATGCAGTGGCCTATCCACTTTGAAATAGTCTGCTTTGAGATCGCCTTTCCTTGTGATCCTGCAACATATGCCACTAGTAATTGCTCTGTCTTTCTGAAAACTTTGGTTCTGTCCAAGTAGAATCTAAGCTGTCTGTCCAAAGAATGCAGAAGTCTCTCCCCCTTGTTCTGTGGATTTGGATAAAAAGTTGGCAGATGAATGGTTTGGTTAAGAGCCACACTGGACACCATTTTAGGCATAAATGTTGGGTTTGTCCTCAGGGAGACCCTGTCCGGATAAAAAATGATAAAAGGTTCCACAGCCATGAGTGCCTGTAGCTTTGAAACTCATCTTGCAGAAGTTATTGCTAAGAGCAGAGTTGTTTTCCAAGATAAAAACTTTATATCAGCAGTAGCAGCTGGCTCAAAAGGAGGCAGGGTGAGTTTTTCCAAGACATAGTTGAGGTCCCATGCAGGCATTGGTGATCTCCTTGGAGGCCTTAAATTTTTGGCTCCTCTGAGGTAATAAGGGATGAGAAAAGACTGGTGGATCTGCACTGTAATGAGCCGAAATGGCAGAGGCATGAATTTTAATAGATGAGAAAGATAGGCCTTTGTCCAGCATCTCGGTTAAGTATTGTAAAATCTGAGGAATATTTGGCACAGCTGTATCTGTTCCTTGTGCCTGGTTCCAAGCACAGAATCTCTTCCATTTTCCAGCATAAGATTTTCTAGTACTAGGCCTTCTGGCTTCCAAAATGACATCAATCACAGCTTTGCTGAGAGGTGTGTTTTGTATGACTACATTATCTGCCATGCTGCCAGGCTTAAAGTCCTGATCTGGCTGTGCAGGATCTGATTGTTTTGCTGGGACAGTAGATGCGGTACTTGAGGTAGGGTCCACGCTGGGTATTGAGACAAGCTCCTTAATACTGGGTACCAGTGCTGGAGCAGCCAGTCTGGTGCAATCAGTATCATCGTTGGCTTCTCCTGTCTGACTTTAAGGAGTACCTTGGGGAGGAGAGGCAGAGGGGGAAAGGCATATACTGATAGGTTTTTCCAGCTGAAGGAGAGGGCGTCCACTTTCCATGCTTGTCTGTGATAAATCCTTGTGCAGAATGTCTTTAGTTGGCAGTTGTGAGGGGAGTCAAATAGATCTATGTCCAGGCAACCCCATTTCCTGGTTATCATGCTGGAGACTTGTGGATCCAAGCTGCCACTTGTGGGGATCCATGAGGTTTCTGCTTAGTTCGTCTGCCAGAGTATTTTTCCTTCCTGGCAGGAATTGTGCCTGCAGATGTACTTGGTAAGTCAATGATATGTCCCACAAAGTCATGGCTAGTCTGCAAAGGGGGTAAGAATGTGTGCCCCCCTGTTTGTTTATATACCACATGACCATGGTGTTGTCTGTCTTTATCAGTAGTTGTCCTGGATGAAGTAGGTTCTTGAAGGCTGACAGGGCATTTTGAACAGCTAGCATCTCTTTTAGATTGATATGTAGATGTATTTGGTTTGAGGTCCATGTCCCCTGAATGCATCTTCCTGACATGTGGGCCCCCCACGCATAATCTGATGCATCCGTTGTTAGTGTCTGCCTGGCTGGGAGCAATGTGAATGGCTGTCCCTTGTTTTGGTGACAAGCCTTTGCCCACCATCGAAACTCCTGTTGCAGGCAGGGAATCAGAGTAATTATAGTTTCCAGGCTGTGGCAATGTTGAGTCCCAACACTTTTTTAGGTGCCATTGAAGTTTCCTCATATGCACTCTTGCATATGAAATTAATAGGATGCAGGATGCCATGAAGCTCAAAGCCTGCAGAATTTTTCTTACAGATAACTGGGCCTTTGTTGCTAACATTTTGAAATAGGTAGTCAGTTGCCTTTGTTTGTCTGGCGTGAGATAAGCCATCTGGGCAGTTGTATTTAAGCTTGCACCCAGGAATATTATCTCTTGAGAGGGCACTAGTTTTGATTTCTTTTCGTTGACTGTGTACCCTAGGCATGTTAGAAGTTTTTTCACAAACGCCAGATGCTGTAGAAGGATGTCCTTGTTCTCTGCTTGAATTAGACAGTCGTCCAAGTAAGGATATATTTGTATTCCTCTGTCTGCAGAATGCAATCACTAGTGCCAGGCACTTTGTAAAGACCCTGGGCGCAGTAGATGAGCCAAAGGGCAGTGCAGAGAATTGGTAATGCATTGAGCCAGCTTGAATCTGAGGTATCTTCTGCATATCTGTCTGATTGGGACATGCAGGTATGCCTCTTTTAAGTCTAAAGATACAAGCCAAGCATTCTTGCCCTGCATGGGCATAAGCTGCTGCAAAGTTAACATTATGAATTTTGGTATATCCAGGAATGTATTTAGAATCGATAGGTCCAGTATTGGCCTCCTGGGCTTGTCCTTTCTGGGTACCAAGAACAGTCGAGTAAAATCCTTGTCCCCGCTCTTGCTCTGGCACTTGTTGTATGGCCCTCATGTCCATGAGGGATGAGACTTGTTTTTGTGCCTCTGCCCATTGATTTTTTGGCAAATCTGGCCAACCGTTTGCCTTTGGCAGGGTACGGAAATGGAACCTGTAGCCTTGTGACAAGATATTTAGAACCCACTTGTCCTGGGTTATAATGTGCCAAGTTTGAGAAAAAAGTGCTCATTTTCCCCCTAAGGGTGCTGCCAGGAAATAAGTGCTTGGTGCAGGCAGGGGGAAGTCATTGGGACTGTTTCCTGTAAGGTTGTGATTTGTCCTCTCCACTTTTGGAGGTAGAAGCACCCCATTGCTTTGGCCTGTATGAACCTTGTGCCTGGGATCTGCCTCTAGGGCATCTGGGTCTGCCCCTTTGAGGTCTGTCTGACACAGGAAAGGACCAATTTTTTGTTGGCCAGTGTCTACTAAACCTAGGTGGCTGTACTTGTAAGAAATCTTTGACTGTTTGCATAGATTTAGCCTTGTCTTCCATTTTCTTTAACACCTATTCTGCCTTAACACCAAACAAAGTATCATGCTGTAAAGGTGCATCTAATAATTTAACTTTAACATGATCAGGCAGATTTTGTTCCTTTAACCAAGCATGCCTTCTAATTACAGAACCTGTAACTGAGGCCCTGCAGGAGGCCTCTAAAGAATCAAAACCACATTGCAAAGTATGCTTTCCAACTTGTTCAGCTGCATGCAATATATCCTGCATTTCCTTGTTTTCTGCACATTCAGAGTTTAACAACATTTTCTGTTTAAGCAATGCCATAACATGTTGCTGATATTTGAGCATATGAAACTGACAGTTTAAGGCCCTTATAGCCAAGGTAGCAGATGTGTAAACCTTTTTTCCCCATCTGTTCAGTGCCCTAGAATCCCTGTCAGAAGGGGTAGGGTTTTTTGCAGCGGAAGCCTCAACTCCCTTGGGACCCTGAGAAATAGTTTCTGGGTCTGCAGCAGGGTTTTTAAAAAGGAATTTATGCGAGTCAGGAACCCTGTAATATCGGTCAGGCTCAACGGGAGCTGGAGGTAAGGAGTCAGGGGTAAGGCTAGACTCCGAAAACACATCTACAATGTCTAACACAGGAGGGATGGCTAGTGGCTTGTGCTGAGGTAGTAACAGGAAATCCCTGAGCCTCTTTTTAGACTCTGAAAAATCTTGGCTCTCCCAGTGGAAATGCTCCCTCGTGGTATGTAAGGTTTCCTCAAAAGAATAATCCTCAGGAGAAGCTGAAAGTATGGATTCTTCAGCATCAGAATCCTCATAGGGGAGAGAAAAATATTCCTGATCAGAAGAGGAATCAGAGGAAATGGAAACTTGACCTGAAGATTCATAGTCAGTCTCCTGCCTAGGCCTCTTATCAGGAGAGGGATGGGAACCCCTGATCAAGGTAATCAAGTCTTCGGCCATTTTGAGCATCTGGTTTTTGGGCATAGAGACCTGTCCACGTGGCTCTTGAGTTTGCTTCTTTGCCTTTGAAGATGCTTTAGTCTTTGCCTTTGAAGTCGTTTAAATGTATATATGTTTGGGTCTGAATACACCCTCAGAAGCCGGTGCCTGCTCAGCGGTTCCGGACCTATCTGAAGGGTTAGCGTCCGAGGCTCCAATACCTTGAATTTCCAGCGGCATGGCCGACTCCACGTGGGAGTCGGTAGCGGCCTGCGACTCTAAAGTAGCGGTCGTCAGGGGCTGTGAAAGTGCCACACTGAGAACCGGCAACTGGCTTATGAGAAGCTTTGTCGTCGGTTTTGGGCCTCGGCTGTCTTTCTTTTTCTTTGCGTTTTTTGTGAACTCCGGTAGTCGGATGGCTTTCCGACGACATTTATGGATAATTAAATCTGCATCCAAAGTAGTTTAAAGCAAAATCATACAGACGCTTAATAGTGTGTTGGTTAAATCTAGCACAAAACCGGCAACCCAGAAAATTATGATCAGGATCTAGGCAAGGAATACAGTAAGAATCAAAGTCATTATGAGGTATTTGCTTTTTACAAGAAATAAAATTATTACCTTTTTCTGACATCGGTTCTGGAGCAAGAAAAAAGCTTCCCCAACGGGGTACTTCGCTTTATAGAAGACTTCGGATCTGAAATTCGAACTCAAAAATCTCAGGAGTCTGCCAACCGGGACTTGCAAACTGCTTCTGCTTCGGGCACCGCGCGGCAAGAAAGACTAAAAAAAATGGCGTCGGCTGCTTCTTTTATACCCCTGACGACCTGACGTCAAGGAAGGGGCAACGACAGCCGACGCAGGACCCAAGACTTTGGAATTCAGGCAGACTGATGGCAACCTGCCAGCAGGATTACCCAAATGTAATGACTGCAACAGTGAAACACGAAGAACATCTACTGTAAAAGACAGGACGTGGAAGAAGAAGGAACTGAGGAAACCTGCTCAGACTTCCCATCTTTAGTCTTGTCCAAATAACATCTGGATGGTTTATGCAAATCCAAAGAATGCAGAATTATTTCACTACTATTTTTAGGAGAAGGAAGTAAGATGGATAGTCTGATTCAAAGACAAATCATGGACCACTTCAGGCACAAAAGAAGGACTGGGTCTAAGGGATACCTTGTTTCTGTGAAACAAAATGAAAAGAAGGAAATGCCGTAAGTGTCTGAAGTTCAGATACGCTCTTCGCAGAAGTCAAGGCCATCAACAACAAGACAGTTTTCCAGGTACAACATTTTAAAAAGAAAAAGGCTGTTGGTTCAAAAGGTGGCCGTGTCAATTTCTCAAGAAAAAAGTTAGTTCCCAAGAATGAGGAATTGGTTTTCTTGGAGGCCTAATATGAAGGACACCTTTTAGGGGCAGTCTGACCTCAAACCTATAGGGACGTGAAGGATTCAGAGTAAAACAGGCACCAATGGACAACAAATGAGCTTTAACAAAAGAATATACCAGCCCAGAATTGACCAGCTCACACAAATAAGAAAGAACAATGGCAATGCCCAATAAAAGAAGGGTCCTGTTCATTGCTCTGACACCAAGAAGAAAATCTCTATCACTTTTCAACATAAAATTTCCTAGTAGTGGGCTTTCTGGCCTCCTGCAAAGCCTGAAGCATGTCACAGAAATCTGGTGTTGAAAAGGAATCAAAACCCTATCACCCAGACAGGCAACTGTAGGGTGAGAGGATGAGAGTGAACTAGACAGCCTTTTTCTGTGTGCAGAGATCCATCCGGTATGGAAACTTGTGGTGACTGTCCTAGATGGATAAAAGAAGGGGAAACCAAAGCTGTTTGGGCAAAAAAGGAGTCGCCAACAAGATTCTGAGCCTGTCTCACATAACCTTCTGAAGGACCTTTGGTAATGGAGGAAACGGAGGATAACCATACAGGAACATCCCTCAACAATGTAAAGACCTGGCTTGGAAAATAAAAGCCATAGGACTTGATACTCTGAAATGCAATTTGGGAATGTGTCTGCTGTGAGGGGAGGCAAAAAGATCTGTCCATCATTAGGGTGCTCCTCAGGTAATGTCCAAGAAAAATGTAGATCTGCTCAAATGGTTTGCCAGAGCACTGTGTTCAGAGGGAATGTAAACTGCCTGAAAAATAAAGTGATAGCAGATGGCAAAATCCCATGCTAGGAAGGTTGGTCTACAAAGACAGCAAGACCTTGCCCCCCCCCCCCCCCCGCTTTGTTTATGCACCACATGACAGTGAAGCTATTCTTGAAAACTCTTAGTGGCCCTGGAGTCAAACAGTAATGCACAGTTGAACAGCCAAGATAAGAGCTTTAATTTCCTTGACACTGACATGCTCCTTCACATCCTGTGAAGATGTGGAGCCCAATGCTTTTGGAACAAACCCCACAGGCCAGGTCTGAAGCATCTATAAACAACTTCCAAGAAGGGGATTGTTTCTGAGCTACAAAAGTTCTGGATTCCAAGATATCTACTGGATCCAACTCCTTAGGCAGGAAAGGAATGGGATTCTAGGGAGTGACACTTCTGCAGCCAAATCTTCTTGCCAAGATCGCTTGCAAAGGAAGAAGGGACTGAAAGAAAACTGTCAAGGAGAGGACTGGGGGTACCAGTCATAATATGGGTCTGAATCCTGCACCCCAAGAAATCCTGGTCCTGAGGAGGAGTCAGAAAATACAGTTGTGTACACTTACCATAAATGTAGATGTTAGAGTGTATTTAGCAGTCATAACATTTGGGTTATCCCTGACAGGGTAGCCTTCAGTCGACCCGAATACCAGAGGCTTAATATATTTCTGCATCGGTTGCTGTCACTCCAGGACAGCAGTCAGGTAGTCAGTGGTATAAAAACAGGCAGCCAATGCCATACATCAGTTTTTCTTGCTCTGTCAGGAGCACCCAAATAAGGAGCTAGGTTATGGTGGAAGAACACCAGTAGAAAGTAAATATCAAAAATTCCTTGTAAGGAGAGAGGGAGAGAGAGAGAGAGAAGGGGGATGGAAGGAGGGAAACCAGGGCTGCAACAGTGAATACACTCGAACATCTACATTTATGGTAAGTGTACACAACTGTACTATGTTCATGTTTCACTGTTGCAGTCATCACATTTGGGATGATTCCCAAAGCTGAAGAAAAGGGTGGAGGCAGTCAAGAAGACTGGGGGCTGGCTAAGAAAGTCTATGTAATATGTTCGAACACTTAATTGTTCAAACCACTAATGATCAACAGTTAGTGATCAAACAATTAAATGTTCGAACATATAAAAAAATAATATTTACAAAAAAAAGAAAATATAAAGGGTGTAACTACACTGCAGTGCGATCTTGGAGTTGGTATATTTACGTAGTGGTGGGGGGTGCAGGGGGGCTTGCCCCCCTGCTTATACCCTTTATTTTTTTTTTATTTTTTTATTCAAACATTTAAATGTTCGACCACTAAAGGTCAATCTTTAGTGATTCGAACATTTAAGCATATGAATATTTAACAGACATGGCTAGGATACCCTGCAAGACTACAGTGGCAAAGCCTGCCATGGATTTGGAGAAGATAGGCAGGTGGTAATGCTTGAAGGTAAGAACAGAAGTCCATGTTGCAGCCTCCAGGATGTCTGAGGAAAGCTGCAGAGGTGGAAGTTGCTCTGGTGGAATGAGTCCTGACCCCCTTGGGGGAGATGTCTGCCTTGTCTGCAGCAGAAATGGATGAAATGTGATATCCATTTGGAAATTGTTTGCTTGTATATGGCCTTGCCCTCTGCTCCTGCAGCAAAGCTGACTAGCAATTGATCAGTTTTTCTAAAAGATTTAGTCCTCTCTAGGTAGAATCTGAGCTGTGCACATCTAGACAGAGCAAAATCCTTTCCCCCTTGTTTGCGGGTTAGGGAAAAAGGTGGGCAAGTGAATGGATTGGTTGAGAGCCACACTGGACACCACTTTTGGCATGAAGAATGGGTCAGTCCTGAGGGAGACCCTGTCAACATGGAAAATGATGAATGGCTCTACAGCCATAAGTGCTTGCAGCACTGATACTCTTCTAGTTGAAGTGATGGTTAGAAGCAAAGCTGTCTTCCAAGAGAGAAATTTTAACTCTACTGAAGCTGTAGGTTCAAAGGGGGGGGGGGGGGCAGGGTGAGTTTTCCAACGCAAAGTTTAGGTCCCAAGCTAGGGCAGGAGCTCTTCTGGGTGGCCTCAAGTTGTTAGCCCCTCTTAGGATTCATTTGATGAGAGGGTGGGAGCAAAGAGGTGGCTCTGTGCTACAATGAGCAGAGATGGCAGAGGCATGAATTTTAATAGAAGAGAAGGCTAGACCGTTGTGTAGTTGGGTCGGCCAGGTAATCCAGGATGACAGGTAGGGTGGGCTGTTCCGTTCCGGCTCCCTTAGCCTGGATCCAGGTGCAAAACCTTTTCCATTTGTCAGCAAAAGACTTTCTAGTGTTGGGGCGTCTGGGCTCATGTGTAACATCTAGAACTTGTTTGCTTAGACTGGCAGCTTGAGGAGATGTCAGGTAATAAAGCCAGGCTGCCAGACTGAGATCTGCAGTTGGGGATGCATGAATTCTCCATTCCTCTGGGTCAGGAGTGTTGGGAATCTGAGGCAGGTGCCATGGTAGCAGGGGTAACCGGTTGCACAGCAGTGGGTACCAGTGATGTCATGGCCAGTATGGGGCAATCAGGACTGTCCTCTGTTTTTCCTCCCTTATTTTGAGCAGTACTCTTGAAATGAGTGGTACAGGGGGAAATGCATAGACTGAGAGGTTTACCCACTGGAAGGATACAGCATCCACTTTCCAGGCCTAGCTGGGAGGTTCCCTGGTGCAAAACTTGCAGCACTAATGATTGGAGTGGGAGGCAGAGAGGTCTACCTTCAGGGTGACCCATTTCTGGGTTACAAGGGTGAAGGTTCTTTGGTCTAGCTGCCACTTGTGTGGGTCTAGCAGGTTTCTGCTTAGGATGTCTGCCAGAGAGTTTAGAAAGCCTGTGAGGAATTGTGCTAACAGGTGTAACTGCATGGCTGCGGCCATGTGCCAAAGCGTCATGCCAAGCCTGCACAGGGGATAAGAGAGAGTCCCTCCCTGCTTGTTGATGTACCACATCACAGTGGTGCTGTCTGTTTTGATCAGCAGAGGCCCCGGGGAGAGTAGGGGTCTGAAG
This sequence comes from Protopterus annectens, assembly GCF_019279795.1. Lineage (NCBI taxonomy): Eukaryota > Metazoa > Chordata > Ceratodontiformes > Protopteridae > Protopterus > Protopterus annectens. Next base: position 423,321,077 of record NC_056730.1, on the reverse strand, counting down.
GCTATGAGGGCGTGCTGATCAGCTAACATTTCTTTTTAGTTGATGTGCAGATGTATTTGATTTGGGCTCCATTGGCCTTAAATGTACCTGCTATCCAGATGTGCACCCCAGTCATAGTCTGATGCATCTGTGGTGAGGGTCTGGGCAGCATGGGGTAGTGAGAAGGGAAGTCACTTGTGGTAGCATGCTGCTGCCCACCAAAGAAAATCTTTCCTTAGACAAGGTATCATTGGTACAAGAGTTTCCAGGTCTTGAGAGTGCTGACGCCAAGGACTTTTTAGGTACCATTGCAGTTTCCTCATATGCAGTCTGGCATATGGAATGAGTATAATGCAAGAAGCCATGAACCCCAGAGCTTGCAGGATTTTCCTTGCGGATAACTGGGTCCTGGTGGCTAGTTAAGAGAAGTATGTTTGTCAGGTAGGGTTGTTTTTCTGGAGTAAGGAATGCCATCTGGGATGCTGTGTCCAGGCTTCCTCCCACGAATACAATTTTCTCTGTGGGTACTAGTTTTGATTTCTTTTCGTTGATAGTATACCCCAGGGAGGTCAGAAGGTCCTTTACAAAGGTCAGATGCATTAGCAGCTTTTCCTGTCTGCTTCAATCAGGCAATCGTCTAAGTATGGGTAAATCTGAATATTTCTTTTGCCTGCAAAAAGCAATGGCAAGAGCCAGACATTCTTTGAAAACTCTGGGAGCAATGGAAAAGCCATAAGGAAGCACAGAGAACTGAAAGTGTAGTGATCCTGCTCTGAAACATAGGTATTTCCTGCATGATTCCCTGACTGGGATGTGTAGGTAGGCCTCTTTTAGGTCTAGGGTGGCTAGCCAAGCATCCTTGGAAAGCATAGGAAGAAGCTACTGGAGGGTGAGCATTTTGAATTTTGGTATCACCAGAAAGGTGTTTAGAATGGACAAATCGTGGATGGGCGCCATGTGCCCTCCTTTCTGGGTACCAGGAAGAGTCTGGAGTAGAAACCTTGGCCTGTCTGCTCTGCAGGAACATGCTCTATTGCTCTCATAGAGAGGAGGGAAAGGACTTGCTTTTTGGCCTCTGCCCACTGGTTTGGGGGAAGATCTGGGAACTCTTTTGGAGTTGGCAGAGTGTGGAAATAAAATTTGTATCCTTGGGACACTATGTTTGAAGACCCAGCGGTCGTTGGTAATGGAGGCCCAGTTGCTTCCGTGGAAGGAGAGTGTTCTTCCTAGGGGCAAGTGCAGGTGGGCAGAGGGAGGGGGGTGGAAGTTTAAAGTCATTGTGAGCTTTTACCATAAGGGATGGCTTTGCACTTCCTGGTTTTGAAGAGAAGGAACTAGATTGCTTAGATCTCTGCATTCCTTGGGGCTGTTGTCTGGGGGGCCTGCTTCCTCTGGGGCTGGGCTGACCTTGGGGAGGCAGGAAAGGACCACTGCTTGGAGGGGAAATGCCTACTGAACCTTGGTGGCTGGACCTGTAAGAAGTCTGTCTGCATAGATTTAGCTTTTTCTTCCGTCTTTTTTAGGACCTCTTCTGCCTTGGTGCCAAATAAGGTGTCTTTTGTGCAAGGGTGCGTCCAATAATTTAGATTTGACATGGTCTGGCAAGATCTGTTCCTTAAGCCAAGCATGTCTTCTAAGTACAGAACCAGTGACTGCTGACCTGCAAGATGCATCTAGGGAGGTTCCCTGGTGCAAAACTTGCAGCACTAATGATTGGAGTGGGAGGCAGATGTGCTTAGTTACTTGATTTGCAGAATGCATGGTCTTGTAACTCTATTTTCCGCACAAGCAGGGAAAGAAGATATTTTTTGTGTGAGGAGTTCCATGGTACATTGCTGATATTTCAGCATATGGCACTGACAATTTAATGTTCTAACAGCAACAGTAGCAGAGGTGTATTTGTTTTTACGCAATCTGTCTAATGCTCTGTAATCCCTATCTGAGGTGGCAGGACTTTTAGCTGAAGTTGATTTGATTCCTTTAGGTCCTTGAGAGATGACCTTGGGGGTCAGCAGTAGGATTTTTGAAAAGAAATGTGAGAGTCATGGACTCTATAGCACCAGTCAGGTTTCTGGGAGCAGGAGGGAGGGTGTCAGGGGTCAGACTGGATTCCATAAAAAACATCATCCACAACATCCAGGACAGGAGGAATGGCCAGAGGTCTGTGCTGTGGAAGATGTAAGAATTCCCAGAGTCTCTTTTTTTGACTGAGGATAGTCATGACATTCCCACTGGAAATGCTCCCTTAAAGTATGTAGGGTTTCCGCAAAGGAAAAGCCCTCGGTGGACAGGCTAAAGGGATGGATTCCTCTGCATCAGAATCCTCATAAGCAGAGAGGGGTTGCATATGTTCATATTCAGATGCATCAGAGTCATTGGACTCCTGTTCAGATAAAACTACTGGGGACAAGTCTCTTTCTTTTGGAAGGGGTAGCCTGGCTTCCCCTGATCAGCATCATCAGGTCTTCCACCATTTTAAGCATTTGAAACTGAGGCAAGGAAGCAGGGGCTTGAGCTTGGGTCATCAGTTTTTTGGGTGTGGTTCGTACCCTGGGCCTTAAAAACGTGGTAGTTTTTGAAAGAACTGAAGATGCGAAAGAAGTCGTTAGTCTGTGTCAAGTATCGGTAGCGTTAAGTACTTCTTCAGAAGCCAGTGCCTGTTCAGCGCCTCCAGACCCATCCAAGGTAGAGACATCCGTAGGACCCTTAGTCGAACCAGAGTCTGGCAGCATACCGGACTCCGAAAGGATCTCAGTACCGGCCTGCGAATCCACAGAAATGGGCATCAGGGGCTGCAAAGCACCTCACTGAGGACCGGAGAACGGACGACTAGCTTAGCGGAAGCGTCGTTGGCAGTTATGGACCTGTGCGGTCTGTCTCTGTCTTTACCCTTACATTTTTTCAGAAGATCGGTAGTCGGATGGCTTATCGAAGCCATATCGGAAGTCGTGGACTGAGAGTGAAAATATCTAGCTATAGTAAGGGCCCGACGTATAGTTCTGGCATTGAACAAAGCACAAAATCCAAAGTGGGGGACGTCATGGTCTAGGCCTAAGCAAGTGACACAGTAGGAATGAAAGTCTCTGTGTGGTATTTGCTTTCCACAGGCGAGACAATTAACTTTTTATGACATCGGTTAGAGCAAGAAAAAAGGATCCCCAACGGGGTACTTATCTTTAGAAGACTTCAACTTCAATTCAGAAACAAAAACTCAGGTAGCGGCCGACTGGCACTCGTGTGAACTGCTTCTGCTTCAGGCTCCTCGGTAAGAAAGACTGATGTAATGGCGTTGGCTGACTGTTTTTATACCACTGACGATCTGACGTCAGTCCTGGAGTGACAAGAACCGACACAGAAATACTAAGCCTCTGGTATTTGGGCCTACTGAGGGCTATCCTGGCAGGGATAACCCAAATGTGATGACTGCAACAGTGAAACACTAAGAACATCTGAGTTTCTGAAATTCAGAATTAAGCCCACACTGTGAAGAAACAGTGAATTCTAGGTCCTGCAGAAGAAGCTGTAGAGGAACCTGAATGAAAGGCTGTCCACACAGGGAATAATATGAACACCATGGAGCCTGCTAAAGGCTATGACTAGGGCTAGACATATGGGGGGGGGGGGGACTTGACACTATAAAAAGACCAAAAGTCACAGCAGAGAATTGATAAATTATAAGGGCAAAACAGACAACTGTAAATACCTCCAGAAGCGAGGGTGAATACAAATACATAAATATGCATCCTTCAGGTCCAGAGACACAAAAATGGTCTGAAGAAGAAACAGCAGGAACAAAGACTGGACAGTCAGCATTTTGAAATAAAGAACCTTAAGAAAGGTATTAAGAAAGAAAAGGTCTAGAATGGGACTCTTAACAGCTTTCCTTCAGAGAATCATCATCATCCTGGAACAGAAACCTTTGCACCTTTGGCAAATTGGCACTCTTTGAATAGTACTTTGAGCCAAAAGGCCTTGAAGAGAAGGAGGAAAATGAGGCAACTGGCAAGAAGGGGGTCGAGGAATCCCCGAAAAGTGAAGAAGAGACTTACACATCATGAGGTACCACTGCATATGACTGATAAAACCTAAAAGTATGTGGTGATTTGTTGATAAATGGGAAGAGACAACTTTTGGGAGACAGGAATCTAGCCAAGGAGAAAAAGAAGATAACTGTCAAATAGAGGCAGACTTGTCCAGAAAAGAAGACATCTGTCCCCCTGGAATCCTGACCAGGTTTCTCAGGAAAAACTCTCTTGGGTCCTTTATCATTTACAAACAAATACAGCCTCAGAGGGATAATTCCTCTGCTATTTAGGAAAAGGTGAGAGGAAATGTTGTTTAAGGTTTTGCATGACTTTACCTTTACCTTGCAGAACTTTAAAAAGATAAGCAGCAGAGCCAAACGGACTCTGGGTACCTCAGGTGTGCAATAATATTACTGAGGGAGTGCTAGACACCCAGTGGTATAAACGCTGGCTCGAGATGATTGTCACTGCTGAAGTGATACCCCGACTTCATGTACAAAATGGGAAAAGGGGTTGAGGATGGATGGATCCTCGGGGAGAAACTGTAGCTAATGATAAAGGCAGACAAGCAGAAATGGCTGAAAAGTGGGCCTTAACAGAAGAAGAAGCCAACCCAGCACTGAGAAGCTCACACAGATGAGACAGAGCCACAGGAACATCCACTGAAAGTGGATCCAGGTTACGAGAAAGACACCCAACAGAAAGCCTCTTCCATTTGGTTAAGTGGGATTTCCTAGTGGTGAGCTTCCTGCAGGACCCTAAGCACATCCTCAGGAAAAAGGTGTCTGTATGGAATCAAAATCCCATCACTCACAGTGCCAGCTGAAGAGTGGACTAGTGGGGATAGATGAGAGATCCCGTCTTGTGTGACTAGATCCACTCTGTGAGGTAACTTGTGATGACTGCCCTTGGCTAAATGCAGAAGTGGGAACCAATGCTGTACGGGCCAAAAGGGGAGTCACCAGCAAGATTCTGGGAGCATCTGCTGAATTTTGAACAGGACGTTTGGAGCGAGAGGAAGGCATAAAGAAACATCCCCTGCCAGGAAAAGGGCAGGGCATCAACTTTCCATATCAGAGGACCTGGAATTCTGGCAAAAAAAGAGGAAGTTGTTTGTTTAGAGGGAAGGCAAAAAGACCTACTTAATGAGTACCCCACTGCTGGACAAAGTCAAGAAACATACCCCTGTGAAGCACCCACTCATGGGATTGTGTTATGGACCTGCTCAGAGAGTGTCCCAGAGTGTTCTGACCTGAAGGAATGTAAACTGCCTGAAGTGTCGCATGGTACTGGATAGCTAGTTTCCACACTAAGTGTCAATCTCCCCCCCTTGCTTGTTGACATACCACATCACTGTGGTATTGTATGTAAATACCGTATGAGGCCCTGGGGAGAATAGAGGATGAAATGCATGAAGAGTCAGCAGAAGAGCTCTCACCTCCATGACACTGATGTGGTCTTTCCCTTGTTGAAGCGATGAAGTACCCTGCACCTTTAGACAGCTGAAGGATGCTCCCCATCCCACATCTGAAGCATCTGTGAACAGCTTCGTGGAAGGAAGAGGAGATCTGAAACGGAAGTCCTGGATTGACAGCCAACTGCAAAATCAACCAATGAAATTCCAGCTTGAGGCCTAGAACAGGAGAAACTATGAAGTCGAGGGGAGGAGAATCCAGAAGCCAAACGGACTTTATAAACGACTGAAATTTTCTCATGTGGAATTTGGCAAAAGGAAGCATAGGAACGGTGGAGGTCATATAACCTAGAGATCTCAGACACTCCATGGCTGTGACTGAGCCCAGAGGAAGAAGGGACTGAAAAAAGGAAATGAGAGTTAATGCCTTGGGAGGAGACAGGGACGCCAGCACTGAAACAGTCTGGATCCTGCACCCTAGAAATACATGATCCTGTGAAGGAGTCAAAAAGGACTTTTGGAAATTTATAGTGAACTCTAGGCTTGGCAAGAGAGAAATGGCAAAGGGAAGATGCTGCAGTGGACATGATGCCTTAAAAATTAGGTTGTCTAAGTAAGGAAAGACCTGTATTCCCCTTAGCCTACAACAAGTATTCATAGCAGCGAGGCACTTTAATATCCCTGGGATAGCAGAAAGGCCAAAGGGCAAAGCAGAGAAAGTACAGTTGTGTACACTTACCATAAATGTAGATGTTTGAATGTATTCACTGTTGCAGTCATTACATGTTGGTTATCTTGCTTGCAGGTAGCCCTCAAGAGTCAGCCTGATTAACAAAGTCTTGGGTCCTGCGTCCGTTGCTGTCCCTTCTTCCATGACGTCAGGTCATCAGGGGTATAAAACATGCAGACATGCAGCAGACGCCATCAGTTTTTCTTGCCCCAGATATCAGGTGCCCCCTTAATGGGATGCAATTAAATATAAAAGCACAAAGATATACCTCCAACAAAAAAGCAAATAGACCAAATAGGCTTTTAAGCATAGTAAAGGAAAGTAGAGGTATAGCCAATAGAAGTTAGGGGGCTGGAGAGAAGGTAACCAGGATTGCAACAGTGAATACACTCGAACATCTACATTTATGGTAAGTGTACACAACTGTACTATGTTCTTCATGTTTCACTGTTGGTCATTACATTTGGGTAGATTCCCAAAGCTATGGTTGGGAGGAGGAATTTAGATAGCATTAGGGCCAACTATAAGGCCTTGCAAGACTGCAGTGGCAAAGCCAGCTCTGAATTTAGAGAAAATTGGCAAATGATAATGCTTGGTGAAAGTATGCACAGAACTCCAGGTAGCAGCTTCTAGGATGTCCCTGGTAGGGACGCCTCGGTGAAAGGCAGTAGAGGTAGATGCAGCCCTGGTGGAGTGAGGTCTGATCCCCTGGAGGATAGGTTTTCCATGGTGCTTATAGCAAAAATTAATGCAATGGCTTATCCATTTAGAAATGGTTTGCTTTGAAATAGCCTTCCCCTCTGCCCCTGCAGCAAACGCCACCAGCAGTTGTTCAGATTTCCTTTGAGGTTTAGTCCTGTCCAAGTAGAATCTAAGTTGTCTGTGCACATCTAAGGAATGCAGTATCCATTCTCCTTTATTCTGTGGATTGGGAAAGAAGGTTGGCAAATGAATGGACTGATTAAGAGCCACACTGGATACCACCTTATGCATGAAGGATGGATTGGTTCTGAGGGACACCCTGTCCGCATGAAAGATAATGAAAGGCTTCACTGCCATAAGGGCTTGTAATTCAGATACCTTTCTAGCTGAAGTGATTGCTAAAAGGAAAGCTGTTTTCCAAGGAAGAAATTTTAACTCTGCAGTAGCAGCTGGCTTGGAAGGAGGTAGAGTGAGTTTCTCCAAGACAAAGTTAAGGTCCCAGATTGGGGTTGGAGCTCTCCTGGGTGGTCTCAAATTTTTGGCCCCTCTGAGGAACTGCTTGCGCAGTAGATGAGAGAAGAGGGGAGGTTCTGTGTTATAATTAGCTGAAATGGCTGAGGCGTGGATTATAATGGAAGAAAAAGACAGACCCTTGTGAAGCATCTCAGTTAAGTATTGTAAAATCTACTTCTGGTCAACAAATGTACATAAATAAATAAATAAATAAAATCGGAGATAAATTGGGTGCTACTGTGCTCATCCCTTGAGATTGGTTCCAGGCACAGAATATTTTCCATTTTTCAGCATACGATGTTCTAGTACTAGGCCTCCTTGCCTCTAAAATGATATCCATCACAGGTTTGTTGAGGGATGGTACGGGAGAGATTAAGTAATTAGCCAGGCATCAAGGTTCAGTGTTAGAAGCTGAGGGTGTAGAATCTGGTTCTCCTGCTGAGAAAGCAGGGAAGGAGTCTGAGGCAGGTGCCATGGAGATAACTATGACACACTGCACAGGAAGGGATACCAGTGTTGGCGCAGCCAGTCCTGAGCAATCAAAACCATCCTTGGTTTGTCTTGTTTGATTTTTAGTAGCACTTTGGAGAGCAGAAGCAGAGGGGGGGAAGGCATAGACGGATAGGTTTTTCCAGCTGAAGGACAGATAATTCACTTTCCAGGTTTGTTTGTGGGGAGTCCTTGTGCAAAATTTGCCCAATTGGTAGTTCTGGGGAGAGACAAACAGGTCTACATCTGGGCTCCCCCATTTGCTTGTCAACATGTTGAAAATCCTTGGTTCCAGTTTCCACACGTGTGGGTCCATGAGGTTTCTGCTTAGTCCGTCTGCCAGTGTATTTAATTTTCCTGGAAGGTATTGAGCTTGTAGGTGCACTTGGTAGCTCAAGGATGTGTTCCACAATGCCATGGCTAGTCTGCAGAGGGGGTAAAAATGTGCACCCCCCCTGCTTGTTTATGTACTATATAACAGTTGTGTTGTCTGTCTTTACCATTAGTTGTCCAGGAAGAATGTGGTCCTTGAAGGCTGTCAGAGCATTCTGTACAGCTAACATTTCTTTTCGATTGATATGGAGGTGCATTTGACTTGGGTTCCATTTGCCCTGAATGCACTTCCTTGCCAGGTGAGCCCCCCATGCATAGTCTGATGCGTCTGTTAGGGTTTGGGTGGCAGGGGGTGGTGTGAAAGGTAGTCCCTTGTTTTGGTGGCAGGCCTCTGCCCACCAAAGGAACTATAGGCGTAGGCAAGGTATGATAGGAATCATTGTTTCAAGGTCTTGAGAATGCTGACACCATAGGCTTTTTAGATACCACTGTAGTTTCCTCATATGCAGTCTTGCATATGGAATTAGAAGAATGCAGGAGGCCATGAACCCCAAGGCTTGCAGTATTTGTCTTGCAGATAGCAGGGTTTTTGTGGCCACTTGTTTGAAGTAGGTTGTCAAATGAATTTGTTTCTCTGGCGTGAGGTAAGCCATCTGGGAACTTGTATTCAAGCTTGCTCCCAGGAATATAATTTGTTGACAGGGTACCAGGTGTGATTTCTTTTCGTTTATGGTGTACTCAAGACAAGTTAGAACCCCTTGTACAAAGGCCGGATGATTCAAAAGTATGTTCTGGCTTTCTGCCTGAATTAGACAATCGTCCAGGCATGGGTATATATCTGAATATTTCTTTGCCTGCAAAATGCAATAACTGGATCTAGGCACTTTGTGAATACCCTGGCGCAGTAGATAAGCCAAAGGGCAGTGCAGAGAACTGATAGTGAGTGTAGCCTGCTTTGAAGCGTAGGTATCTTCTGCAAGATTTCCTGATTGGGATGTGCAGGTATGCTTCTTTTAAATCTAGTGCTGCCAACAAGGCATCTTTGCCTAGCATAGGAAGTAATTGAAGAGTCAGCATCTTGAATTTTGGAATCTCCAAAAAGGTGTTTAAAGTAGACAGGTCCAGGATAGGATGCCATGAATAGTCTTTTCTGGGTACCAGGAAAAGTCTCGAGTAGAAACCTTGTCCCTTTTCCTCTTCTGGTACCAGTTGAATAGCCACTGACCACTTTGCAGAGGTGGTCAAACAAAACGACTCCAAAAGGACACTTTTTTCCATTATAAGGGGCTGATACATCTGGTAATGTTACCCCTACTATTAACATTTTGAATGAAGATACAAACATTACCCAAGATTTCAGCAAGGCCCTTACTTTAACTTATAACCCATTATTTTATGACATCAAGGACATATTAAATAAGAATTGGTTTATTTTTAGAGGAGATCAACAATTGTTAAAAATGTGGGGGAAAAGCCATGTGTTGTATATAAAAAAGATGCTTGTTTTAAAAATTTACTTGAACAAAACACAGAGAGTTATAAAGCCTATGGAAAAGGATGGATGACCAAATGTGGTCATTATACACAGTGTTCCAGTATTTTTGAAACGGACACCTTACACATTCCACATTATGGTCTAATACACTTGAACCATAGGTTGAATTCTAACAGCACTTTTGTAGTTTATGCAGCCTTATTGTCAGTCCTGTGAAGGATTTTACATAGGCAAGACTAAAAAGGCTTTCAAAGTGCGTGTATACCAACACAATTATGATATTAAAAAAGCCAGTGAAAAAAATGCATTGGCATTGCACAACAAGGAAAATCCTGATCATAGGTTTAAATTTATTGCCTTTCACCAAGTTGTTCTTAACAACAGGGGGGGGGGTCCATGAGAACTGTTTCTCGAACTTAGAGAATGTATGTGGCAGTTAAGATTTAATGCCAACAACCCCCTGGGTTGAATGATATTATTTCCCTCTCTAGTTACTTAAAACTGAAAGCTGAATTTTATCTTTGATAGTTTTGTAATGTTTTAACTTGCACAGCAAATAAGGAAAATAGGGGAAAATGTGATCAATGTATGTTTATAATGCATCTTTTTATACTGTCTTAGTGTATTAACAGTATGCTGAATTGATGTTTGTTATTTATTTATACATATGGGTTACTGTGAAGAACAAACACTACTGAAGTTTGTTTTGTCTTGCAATTTTTATTATTATTTCTTAATCAAGTTTCACATATATTTAAGTGTTGCAATACAACCTGAATCCTGTAGAGGCAATATAGCTTGAGAAACAGTGTTGCAATATAATCTGAATCCTGTAGAGGAAATTAATTGTGGTCATGTGGTGGTGCCTGGCTTTTAAAAGGAAGTGATGTCAATATTTTATGTAATCTGATGAAGTCAAGTATATCTAGGGTTGCAACCTTTTCAGTGGGCCAAAGTGGGATATGGGGGTGTGGCCAATATGACACTGGCCACACCCTCTACCATGACATAACCACAGGAGTGGTGAAGAAGTTGCTGTTATGGGTACGACGAATGGCTACTGGAGTGGCTAGCTGGCTACTGGAGTGGCTGGTTGCTGAAGTGGCTAGCTGGCCGGCTGGGAGTGGCTAGCTGGTTGGTGGGAGTAGCAGCTGGATGGATGGATGGATGAATGAATGAATGAATGGATGAATGAATGGATGAATGAATGGATGGATGAATGAATGGCTGGCTGGCTGGCTGCATGAATGGATGGCTGGCTGGCTGCATGAATGGCTGGCTAAATGGATGGGTGGCTGACTGGTTGGCTGGTTGAATGAATGGATGGCTGGCTGGCTGCATGAATGGCTGGCTAAATGGATGGGTGGCTGACTGGTTGGCTGGTTGAATGAATGGATGGCTGGCTGGAAGAAGGGATGGATGGCTGTATGAATGGATGGATGGATGGCTGACTGGCTCGTCAGAAAAAAAAAAAATCTCTTTTTTTTAGCGGCTTTAGAAGCACTTAAAACAAAGCGCTCCTACAGCCGTCATCTTTGCAGGGCTCTTCCTGCCCCAATCCCCACCCTTTTCATGAATTGCAGCCAATTGCTGCACGAATTACAGCACCCAGACCTAACAGGCAGCAGCTTTGCCTGCAGGTCCGGGTTGGTGACGTAACTGAATTGCCATGGAAAAGCCGGAAGTAATTGCGGCTTTTCCACAGCAATTCAATGCGATTGAAAAGCAGGACTTTTCAAGTCCCACTACTTTCCACAGTGGGCAACGGGATGAGGCAGCTCAACCCGTGAGTGTCCTGCTGACAACAGGACGGATGGCAACCTTAAGTGTATCTACTGACGAAAGCGCTCATTAAGAGAGTATTTTTCTTCATATTTGTAGCGGTTTTTCTTTTTTTTTCATTCAAGTTTAGTCTGTTTCTTGGTTATTAGACTTGAAAAGAAAAAAAGTCATGGACATTCAGAATTACCATATAGCTGAAACACCTAATGTCCTTAAATGGTCATTTGCATACATCCCATGTTGCCTCTAATACAAGAGGTTTAAGGAATCACACAGTGGAAAGTCTAGCCTTGGTGGATTTTTCTTTTGTTTTTTACTGATAGTCTTTTCTGTGTGACCTTTGCACTCACTGTCCGAGAAAGAAGGTCCAGAATCAGCTTCAACCTCCGTGGTGGGCATATCAGGCGAGACCAAAAAAAGGTGAACAAGGTTTGTCAGGGCCAGAAGGGGGCAATGAGGATTAGCTTTCTTTTCAACCAGAGCGTCTTCTGTAAAAACTTGGGAATTAATGGCAGAGGACCTCATGGGTGAGCATTTCTTGCTCTCCAGGGCCTCCTGGGACTTTTTGGAGGGGGTTGAGCCCCTAAAGTGGAAGGAACACTCAAAGAGGAGGAAGGAGGGAAGCAAACCCTTAACAGTAAGTTTGCTCCTCCTATTTGCCAAAGCCCTAGGATGGAACCCTTTGTACACCTCACAGTGGGCATCCAGGTGTACAGGCCCAAGGCAGTACACCCACTCCCTGTGGGGCATCAGATAGTGGGATCTTATGCCCACAGGAAGTGCATTTCTTGAAAACAATAGGTTTCTGATCAGCCATAAGGAGACTGAAAAAGGGGATGACAGACTACGAAAAAGCTTTTTTTTAAAAAAACTAGAAAGGAGGAGAAGAAAATTATGGCACGAGAGATTCAATTAAAGGAAAGGAAATGAAAGGTAGAAGAAACTACTTGCAGGTAAGGAAAAAAGATTAGGAAGATAGGAAAAACAGAATAGTGCAAAAAATATTGTACAAGCACTCAACTAGAAAAATTCACGGAAGTGCTCAGAGCTTAGGAACTTCGCTGCTGAACGAACCCGTGGCAACTGAGATCTGAGGTAGTGTGGGAAAGTGGGGCATTATGAGTAGAAGGGAGGAGCTCAACTCAGGAATCTCAATCTTGGAGAGCAACCAGTTGGTTTCGAGGGTCGGAATAGAGACCTACAAGTTAATACAAATGAAGATGACATCAGATCTCAAGACTTGTGTGTACGGGTACTGGCACTGAAAAAGGGTCAATATCATTTTGCTGTGCTCAAACAAACATTTTCCATTTACTTCTGTAAATTTTTCTAGTTGAAGCTTTGTGGGAGGACAAAAGAATGTGGCAGATGGGGGAAGAGAGCCTGGGCTGTCTGGCTATCAATGGAAGTGGAGAAACCATGCAGTCAATTTTAGGTCTAAGTTTTCCAGGTATATCAAGTCTACTGAATGAGAAGGGAGATCTGGAATTGGATCCAGAATCCATGACGGGTGAAGCAGATGAGGCCAAAGAAAGGGGAACCAAATCTGATGAGATCAATGAGGATGACTGTGCTCTTCAATCGAGATGCTTTCTGAAGAAATTTGGAGATAACAGGTACTGGAGGTAAAAGCGCAGAGGAAACCAGGGGGGCCAGTTGTGGAGAACAGCATCTCTTGGTGATTCCCTCAGTCAGGGGGGACCAGGGCAAAGAACCTACTGCACTTTTTGATGAGGGGAGATACAAAGAGGTTGCAGCAAGGTTGGCCCCATTGATGGAATATCTTTTCTGTCCCTTTCATGTTGAGTGACCACTCATAAGGCATTATACTGGATCTGCTTAACTTATCTGCTATCACACTGGATTTCCCCTGAATGTGAGTTTGCTATCAGAAATCAACTGGATGAGATTGCCCATTGCCACACTCAAGGCTCCTCGACACAGGGGATAAGATTTGGTTGCTCCTGGTTTGTTGATGTACCAAACCACTGACATGTTGTCTGTGAGAACTGCAATGGTCCCCAGAGGGGTGCGTGTCTTGGAAGGCCTTTAATGCTAAGAGGACAGCTCTTATTTCTTGGACACTGATATGTGTATTAGCCACTTTGGGGAACCATGTGCCTTGGACTTTCTTTCCCAAGAAGTAACCCCCCCCCCCAACCAGATCCGGGAAGCGTCCGTGGTAACTATGGCCTTCGGTTGAGGAAGAATGAAGGGGTGGGCCTTGCATTATCTGATCAGAGTAAATCCAGCAAAAGAGGTAATTTTTGCATGCCTGAGTTATATTGATTTGAATGGATAAGGGTTGGTCAAGAATAGATCACTGAGCCGCTAGAGTACACTGAAGAATTCCCATGTGGTATCTTGCCAATGGAACCGAAACTATCACAGCAGACACTGACCCCAATGAATAAAGGATCAATCAAGTTGAAAAAGAGGAATTTTGAATGATCTTTTTTGACCAGGAATCATATGGCCTGTACCCCTTGGTAAAGGAAAAGAAGCCGTCAAGGACACTGCGTCGAACAAAGCTCTGATAAACTCCAAAATTTGGTATGGTACTCCCAGGTGACATCATAACTGGAGTACACAATCTTGTGCTTTGATCAGATGATGCTGGGTCGGAGCGATTATAAGCCAGTTGTCCAAGTAAGGAAACACCCAGAATCCTTGATGGCTCAAGTGAGCTGCCATTACTGCAATGCATTTAATGAACACCCTGAGGGCTGTGTTGAGACCAAAGGTAGTGACTGGCTACCAGCCAGAAGCGTAGGAATCTTCTGGATCGTTCATTTTTATATCACAGTACACATCCTGAAGATCTACTGATAGCAACCAGTCGTTCTTGTGCAGATAAGGCAGAATGGACTGAACCACAACCATCCGGAACTTTGTGCACTGAACTGACTTGTTCAGATTGCTGGGGTCCAAAACTTGTTTCCAGTCCACTGTTTTCTTTGGCATTAAAATGAATTCAGAGTAAGTTACTGACTCTTTCTGATCTGGGGGACCTCTTGGATGACTATTTTTCTAGCAGCTTTTTTTTATTTCTAGTGCTGCTGCTTTCGTCTGACTGCTTGGAACATCAGGAATTTTGCTTACTGCTGGGGGGTAGGGAAAAGGGTACTATATAGCCTTTGGAAATAATCCTTTGTACCCATGAATCTTTTGTAATCTTGTCAGCTCTTTGGATGCAGGGATAAACGACTCCAGACTGCCTCCAGAGGTGGACAATCAGGCCTCCTTTCAGCAGCGATGGTAGGATCTGCCAGAGAAAGTATCTCTATACCCTTGGTTTTGCTAGACTCTGCTGCATGGGCGGTATCTTCCATTAACAGTTCTTCCCAATGCCCCTGTGGGAACAGTCTCCATGTGGATCTTGAAAGGGACCCTGGGATTTTCTCAACACATTTTTGACCACCTCGTTGATTCCTAGAAAAGGTCCTTTAAGGAGTCGAAAAAAGTATGCCCACAGCAGAGAGGGTTTTACCCTCCTGCACACAGCTGGATAGTGTGCCTAATATTTGGTGCCAAATAAAGAAATTCTGTCAAAGGAAGCACTGATAAAGGAAGACTTGAAAGGCTCTGCAAAATCCCACAGGAGCATCCAGGCACACCTCCTAATGGAAATGTCTGCACCCATCACCCTTAAGGTACCTTTTGGCTGCATATGAAATAAGCCTCACGGACAAATTTGAAATGGACTATAAAGAAGCTAACTGTGAGGCAACCAAGCTCTCTGCCTCAGAAGTAATGGTACCAGAAAGGGATTTGGCAAGTTCTTTAATCAAACCCCTCTGGTGTCTGGCGAAGTGTGCCAATTAATTCAGCGACCAAAGTGCAAAAGTCACTGAAGCATATTCAGGCTTCCCAAATCTGTCCAGCGCCCTAGACCCCTGTTAGGGGAATGAAGAGAGGAACTTTGTTTTGGAAGTTCCTTCTTTGTGGCCCGCTGCTACAACCATGGCATCAACTGGTACTCCTTTGCTCCAAAATTCCCTATCCTTGGATGGTGCCAGTATCCTGTATGGTCTCTTGGGTATCGGCACTATGAAATCAGGTTCCTTCCATGTCTTTTGAGACAACAAATCAATGAGCTCATCGGCAGGCACAGTCACCCAGGAGGTAAATGGGCTAGTCCCAAGGGCTTCCAGAAATATTGATTCCTCTTAGGAAGGGCTGTTGGTTGACCAACCACCCTTTGCTTGAGGATCATGCGTCTCCAAATGAGGCGTCATCAGGTGGTGATCTTGAGGACCCTTCCCCCTCACAGAAATCAGTATCTTCCATGACAGATTCTTAAGGAGAGTCTAAACGCCCCCCATTTGCAGTTTCTCTTTCTAGGGACTTATCAACATACCCTGAGGGGTATCCTGGAGACTTTGAGCTGGTTGCCCTTGTGGTGTAGGAAGTTGAGATCTAAGGTGACCTTATCCCTGTGCTTTTATGGATCCAAAGGGGTTGGATCCAATGTCAGATGTTGGATCCGAAACATTCAGACCAGTAGATTTCATCTTCGGATCAGTTTTTATATTTTTACAGGCATTCCAAGTTCAGAGCAGAAGAACCTGAAGGGTCTGAGTACGCTTTTTGGCCTCTCTTTTATCAACCTTCTTAGGTGTTTGAGCCCCAGATGCTGTTATCAGAGGATGTTGAAGGTAGTATTCCTCTCAGTATCAGTTTATTTTGATCAATAACAGCCGTAGGATTAAAGGCCTTGCATATATTGCATGCAGAATCCAAATGGGCTGGGCCTATACAATACTTCAGAATCTTATGGCCACAGGCCTCACATTTTTAAAACCGGAAGGTTTCTCAGCCATATCTACAGATATTAACATCAGAATAGTATAAGAAAAAGAAAAAAAATGTTTAAATTTCTAGACAGAAAAAGAAAAGTGAAGTACTACCAGCAATGGTAATTTAAGGGAGTACCTTAAAGGTATAAGGGGAAATAAAAAAATGGAAAATACCAAGAATGGTATTCATAAAATACACTAAAAAGTGTAGGAAGGGCAAGAGAAGATAAGGTTCAATAAGGAAAAAAGGTCAGATATATAAAATCTAAAGAAACAAACTATAGCTCGAGAGCTAACAGCAACCACGTCCGTAGCTGAAGGTGGCAAATGAGATCTGAAGTATGGTATGAGACTAGTGCATTGTGGGTAAGGGAAGAGCTCAAGTTTTCAGTGCTCCACGAGCTGGAAAAAGGAGCAGAGAAGACCCAAGCACATTTTCTGAGAAATGAATGTAAATGACAACATCACATCAAATGTTTCACACCTTTAAACATGATCTTTAAGGAAAACTATGACTAAACAGAGTATCATTCATAAATTTGCAGAAAACATTCTAAGTCAACATGGGAATAGAAAAAGGAGATTTTACTAATAGGGATGAATGTAAGTAGTGGTAAAAAAATAGACAAGATGGACCTGAATTTACTAGAGTAAAGTGGCAAAGGAACCAAGATATTGGGAGCAAATAACTACAGAGTGAAAGACAACAGGAGTGTGATGAGGCCAAACAGAAGTTTGCACTTCAGTTTAAAGAATGATCAATCCCTGGTAGGGAAGGCGGAATACAGACAAGGAAAGTGGGGGAGGAAAAACAGCTCTAGTAGTATGGAAAAGCTGCTGCTACTAATAAAAATGGAATAATTAGCAAGGCAGAAAATACTGTATGATATCTTTAAGAATCAGAGAAGTTTAGAAGACTGGAAAAGCAGTTTACAAAGGAACAATGGAGAAGACATACATTATATGTCTGCGAAGTAAGTAACAAAATCCAAAAAGTTTAGCATTTTTTGCTTGGAAATGTTTGCATAGGTATATTTATGCCACGAGTAGACTTCAAAGAATTTTCAGGAAACCAGCAAACACTGGAGGTGTGACGGGAAAGCCAGCATTAACTGGAAAAATGTTTTCTGGGAGTGTGATGTGTTGGCAGTAATACTGGAGGAACAAATTGCTGTAACTACGTAAATTACTATTTTCAGCTGGGACACAGGATCTGAATTACCTAGACATACTAAAGCCTTTTTTAACTAACGCTATTGGCTGCCAAAAAGCAATCATTAAAAAATGGAAATCAAAAATCTAAACCAACTGTAACAGAAGTATTGAATGCTATTAAAGAGAAAAATAACTGGAAGTGAAAGTTTTAAAAGAGGAAAGAGCAAATTTCATAGGAATAAGTGGAAATTGTGGGAATAATACAGAATAATGCTCAGGAGGAACAGCAATATTTTAGAGAAGGCAGGAACTGTACAATTTATGTAATGTTGGCATGTATGACAGTGGTTATAAAGAAACATACATGAAGTATATAATACAAGAAACAATACTGTTATGCTTATTTTATTTTCTGTTAATGTATGCCTATGTCTTAAATGATAATTTAATAAAAGTGTTAAAGAAAAAAAAAGTTCCGGGATATCTAGCAGTAGAGGTACAGCTAGTAACCCAGGTGATGCAGGGAGACGCATAGGATCACTGGAAGTTGCTAGGCTAATGGCCCTGAAGCCCATACAAGCCTAGCCAAGAATTTAGCCAATCTTCCGGCAAATCAGCACCTGATGCCCCTGGCCAGCAGAGACATAGATGGAATCTCAGGGGTGTATTTTCTGTTCCCCATCCAGTTCCAGGTTGCGCTTAAAAAGGTATTCTGCTTAATGAGGAGAGGGAGTCCAGTCCACAGATGGGGAGTCTCTGGGACACAAATCTGTCCGGCCAACAAGTCCTATTGATGTCACAGACCAGGTTGGAGTTGCGTATTCAGGTTACTGAAGTGGAGCTTGACTTGCAGATATGCAGCAGTCCCATCAAGGCGGGATCTGGCATTGCTTTGTATGCTAGACAGAGGTCACCTCTGAGGAGTCTGTATGAGACTGAGTAAGACAGGGTTTTTAGCCTGTGTAGGGAAGATGTTTGAGGCCCTAGATTCTCCTGGTGAGAAATGTCTGTGGTCTCTCCAGCTGTTGCATATGCTTTGTGACGTACATGCCGAAAGGGGCACGGTACTCAATAATGGGTCTTATAAGGGAAGAATACAGGGATATTATGACCTTATCCCTGGATAAGATACACTTAATAATGAGGTGTACCATGTACAAAGCTTTCTGCACAACGGAGGCAATATGGTGGTCATAAATCAGTTTGCTATCAACCTGGGTGCCCAAGTCCCTCACTACTGATTGCGTGCTTTGGACCTTGCTATTAACGTGGTAATTTGTGGGTAAGTCAATCCCCCCAAAGAGGACGATGATGCATTTTTTGGCATTCAGTTTAAGGCCATGATTCTGGCACCAGTCATTTGTTTGGGTGAGCCCCTTGAAGGATGTCCAACATCACTAGGGGAATTGATAGTTGTTTCATCCTACCACGGAGCCAGGTGGTTTTTGTTCAACATCACTAGGGGAACTGATGACAGTGCCCAGCTTGCAGTCATCTGCAAACTTGGCCAACTATAGCCCATTGGCTTTGGCCTGCACCTCAAAAAAGTATATCCCAAACAACAGAGGCCCCAAGACCGATCCCTGGGGGTACACTACTCGTTACGGGTCTACTGCTTGAGATGGCTTCCCCTATTTTGGCTTAGATGAGTTACATTAGTGATCCAGTTTGCTAACCATCTGGTAACATATGGATTGATGCCTAGTTGTAAGAGTTTATCATACCCAAGTGGGGAACAGTGTCAAAAGCTTTGGCCAGGTCACAGTAGGCGGTGTGCACCATCTTCCCCTCATCCATGGCTTTGGTGACTGTCTCGAAGTCGATCAAATTTAACAGGCATGACCTTCCCTTGACAAAACAAAGCTGTGTAGGATTGAGTGTTTGGAGGTTACCAATGTCTTTGTCAATGAGGTCCATGATAATCATTTCCAAGGCCTTGCAGATCAGGCTAGTTAGGAGGATGGGTCTATAACTTCCTGGATCAGTGGACACTCCACCTTTGTGCAAAAGGATGACTGTGGCTGTCCTCCACTTGGCTGTGACGAAGCCGGTACTCAGGCTGTGGTTGAATAGGGTGCAAAATGGTGCTGCAAGTTCCTGCCTGAGCTCATGTAGGATGCAGCCTGGGATGTTATTGGGTCCCATGGAGGCTGTATTTTTTTTGCCTTTGACAGGGCAGTGATGACTTGCTCCCTAGACATAAGGGGAGGGGGCCAGGTGCTGGGGATGTCCTGATTTCATGACGGGGGGGGGGGAACAGTGGGTGAATTTTTCAACTAACCTGTCTGCTAGCAGGTTGGCTATATCTACGGTGTTTGTGTATGTGGTGCCCTTAACCACCAGTTCTGAGCAGATCTGAGTGTTTCCTTTGAGACTGCAGACAAATGTGAAAAAGGCCTTGTGATGACCGTGCCCTGGCCCAGCAATCAAGGAGCCTCAATCCTCACCACTAACACCAGGGAGGGTGTCTCATATATGAGGAAAGGATAACAAATACAGTAAAGTGCAATTTCCCTTAAGAGCACGGAGAGATCACAGTCAGTCTGGGGCTGGTCACTCCCTTGCTCCCCAGGTCCCCAATAAGACTCTCCACTGGCACAGCTATAGGGTTCAGATCTCAGCCTAGCCGGCAAACAAACCTCCAGTACCCTATCTATCCAATCAGTGCTTTGTGTCCCTGCCTAAGTAGCTGACACACACACACACTTTGAGAAAAGTATTTATACAACTTCACAGACACTCTTGGGAAAGGCTGACACAGATTCTCCAGCTGTGCCCCTTTACCCAGACTATACAGTAGTAATTACTGCCACCAGCAGCTAATTATTATCAGCTACCCAAAGGTCCTTAAAAGGGTATCCAATTCTTACTGTGCAATATTATTATCCAATAGTAGTGTAACTTATGCAATCAAGGCTTATTGGAAGGGTTTAGTACAAGATCACTTATAAGCATGCAAACTAATCTACAGCTTAAATTATCTCTACATAAACCAGCCAACATTGAAAAGGGTTTAAAAATATTTAATAATAAATACTAAAAACACAACAGAATACTACTACACCACAGTGCTATTCAAGTGTTCAGAGATCACACAGAAACTTAAAATAATTATGTAGTACAGTTCTGACATAACAGAAAAACACTTAGTCTAATATTTTCTAATTTCCTAGCTATTGCTACAAGAAAACACACTTCTAAGATAACTTAAGAGCATAGGCAGTGCTGAGTTAGATGTCCAAGATCAAAATACTTTGGGTAATCTGCTGGCAGGTTGCCCTCAGTCTGCCTGAATTTCAAAGTCTTGGGTCCTGCGTCGGTTGCTGTCTTCTCTTCCATGACATCAGGTCGTCAGGGGTATAAAACATGCAGCTGATACCATTTTCTTTAGTTTTTCTTGCACCCGATGTCAGGTGCCCCCAAAAAGGTAGCAATATTATAAATATTTACAAATATACATGCATCAATATAAAGTTTACCTTCATCTACAAGCAAATACACCACATAGGTTGTAGAAGATAGAGAATGAAAAATAAACTGTAGAATGACAGGGGGATGGCGGGAGTGTAACCAGGACTGCAACAGCTGAATATACTCGAACATCTACATTTATAAGTGTACACAACTGTACTATGTTCTTCGTGTTTCACTGTTGCAGTCATTACATTTGGGTAGAATCCCAAAGCTATGGTTGGGAGGCTGGAGCTAAACAGCATTTGGTGAGGTTATAAGGCCCTGCAGTGGCAAAGCCTGCCCTGGACTTAGAGAAGAGAGGCAAATGGTAATGCTTTGTAAAGGTGTGAACAGAACTCCAAGTAGCAGCCTCTAGAATGTCCTTGGTTGGTACTCCTCTGAGAAAGGCTGTTGAAGTAGCTGCAGCCCTGGTGGAGTGAGACCTAATGCCCTTGGGCACAGGTTTGCCATGGTGCAAGTAGCAGAAACGGATGCAATGGCTTATCCACTTTAAAACTGTCTGCTTTGAAATAGCCTTTCCTTCTGATCCTGCAGCATATGACACTAGTAAATGCTCAGTTTTTCTTAGAGCTTTAGTTCTGCTTATGTAGAATCTTAGCTGTCTGCGTATGTCCAAGGAATGCAGAATTCTCTCCCCTTTGTTCTGTGGATTTGGATAAAAAGTTGGCAGATGAATTGCTTGGTTAAGAGCCACACTGGAAATGACCTTAGGCAAAAAAGTAGGATTTGTCCTCAGAGACACCCTGTCTGGGTAAAATATGATAAAAGGCTCTATAGCCATGAGGGCCTGTAGCTCTGAAACTCTTCTTGCTGAAGTAATTGCTAGCAGCAGAGCTGTCTTCCATAAGAACTTTATATCCGCTGTAGCAGCTGGTTCAAATGGAAGCAGGGTGAGCTTTTCAGACATAATTGAGGTCCCATGCAGGTAAGGGTGATCTTCTAGGAGGCCTTAAATTTGTGGTTCCTCTAATATACTGATTTAGTAAAGGATGAGAAAAGATTGGTGGCTCTGTATTGTAATGAGCCGAAATGGCTGAGGCATGGATTTTGATTGATGAGAAAGATAGGCCTTTGTCAAGCATCTCAGTTAAGTATTGTAATATCTGAGGAATATGTGGTTCTGCTTTATCAGTTCCTTGTGCTTGATTCCAAGCACATAATCTCTTCCATTTGTCAGCATAAGATTTTCTAGTACTAGGCCTTCTGGCTTCCAAAAAGACATTCATCACAGCTTTACTGAGAGGTGTCGTTCGTATGATTACAGGATTAGCCATGCTGCCAGGTTCAGAGTCTGTAGTTGATTGTGCAGGATCCGATTGTTTTGCTGGGGCAGTAGTTGTGGTTTTTGAGGCAAGGTCCAAGCTGGGTATTGAGACAAGTTCCTTAGGATTGGGTACCAGTATTGGTGGGGCCAGTCCGGGGCAATTAATATCACCTTTGGCTTCTCTTGTCTG
Organism: Protopterus annectens; assembly: GCF_019279795.1. Taxonomy (NCBI): domain Eukaryota; kingdom Metazoa; phylum Chordata; order Ceratodontiformes; family Protopteridae; genus Protopterus; species Protopterus annectens. The sequence continues at coordinate 423,298,733 of NC_056730.1, read as the reverse complement.
ACTTTTAGGAGGACCTTGGGTAGAAGAGGCAGAGGAGGAAAGGCGTAAACTGAAAGTTTTTCTAACTGAAGGATAGGGCGTCCACTTTCCATGCTTGTCTATGATAAGTCCTTGTGCAGAATCTTTTCAGTTGATAATTTTGAAGAGAGGCAAATAGATCTATGTCTGGGCTCCCCCATTTCTCTGTTATCATGCTGAAGACTTGTGGATTTAGTTTTCACTTGTGAGGATCCATAAAGTTTCTACTTAAATCGTCTGCCAGGGTGTTTTGTTTTCCTGGCAGGGATTGAGCTTGAAGATGTATTTGGTAGGTCAAAGCTGTGCCCCACAGTGCCATTGCTAATCTGCAAAGGGGGTATGAGTGTGTGCCCCCTTGCTTGGTTATATACCATGACTGTGGTGTTGTCCGTCTTTATCAGTAGTTGTCCTGGATGAAGTAAGTCCTTGAAGGCTGTTAGGGCATTTTGAACAGCTAGCATCTCTTTTTGGTTGATATGTAGATGCATTTGATTTGGTGTCCATATGCCCTGAATGCATCTTCCTGCCATGTGGGTCCCCCCAGGCAAAATCTGATTAGTCTGTTGTTAAGGTTTGGCTGGCAGGGGGTAGGGTGAAGGGCCGTCCCATGTTTTGGTGGCAGGCCTTTGCCCACCATAGAAACTCCTGTTGCAGGCAGGGAATGAAAGGAAAGTACAGTTTTGTACCTACCATAAATGTAGATGTTCGAGGATCCACATTGCTGCAGTCCTAACTATTGGGTAGTCCGCTGTCCAGTCGGCCCGAATACCAAAGTATATGGCTGACGTCGGTCAGGGCGCATTAGACTGACGTCAGTACGTCAGGGTACTAATGCGCATGACCGACGTCATATCCTCAGTCTTTTCTTGCCCCAGATGTCAGAAGACCCTGAAAAGATAAGGCCAAAACCAAAAACTCCCAACATATCTGCATCAAAATATATATATATATATATATATACAAAATATACAAAATTAGCAGAATATAACCTCACCTACACAACCACCCCTAAACACAGAGGGGAAGGAGGGAGGGTAAATTGGACTGCAGCAATGTGGATCCTCGAACATCTACATTTATGGTAGGTACAAAACTGTACTATGTTCTTCATTCCACATTGCTGCAGTCCTAACTATTGGGTAGAATCCCAAAGCAGAGGTAAGGGAGGTTGGCAAATCATAAGGAAGCAGGAGCTGATAACATGCCTTGCAAAATAGCTGTGGCAAAACCAGCCCTAGACTTAGAGTAGAGAGGAAGGTGGTAATGCTTAGAGAAAGTATGCACTGAACTCCAAGTAGCTGCCTCCAAAATATCCTTAGTTGCCACCCCTTAAAAAGCTGTTGAAGTGGCAGTAGCCCTAGTGGAATGAGGCCTAATCCCAGCTGGAATCTCCTTGCCATGATGGGAATAACAAAATGCAATGCAAAACCCAATCCACCTAGAAATAGTTTGTTTTGATACAGGCTTGCCCTGAGAACTCAAAGCAAAAGAAACAAACAACTGCTGAGACTGCCTAAAATCCTTAGTCCTGCTCAAATAATAACGCAATTGCCTGTGTACATCTAAAGTGTGCAAAATCTTTTCCCTTTATTTTGGGGATCTGCATAAAACGTAGGCAAATGAATAGTTTGGTTTAAAGCCACACTAGAAACCACTTTAGGCATAAAGGAAGGATTAGTACGTAATGATACCCTATCCTTATGAAAAATCAAAAAGGCTCAACCGCCATAAGGGCCTGTAACTCAGAAACCCTTCTTGCAGAAGTAATGGCCAACAAAAAGCAGTCTTCCATGACAAGTATTTCAGTTCAGCAGTAGCTGCAGGCTCAAAAGGTTGTAGAGTAAGTTTCTCCAACACAAAATTGAGATCCCAAGCAGGAGTAGGAGCTCTCTGGGGGTCTTATATTCTTTGCCCCTCTCAGAAATTGCTTGAACAAAGGATGTGAAAACAATGGTGGGTCACAATCATAGTGAGCTGAAATTGCTGCAGCATGAATCTTAATGGAAGAGAAAGACAAACCTTTGTCCAATAACTCAGTAAGATATTGAAGAGCCACACTCAAATTAGGCTCTGAAATCTCCAAATTCTTTGCTGCAGTCCAAAATAAAAATCTCTTCCATTTTTCTGCGTACACTTTCCTTGTGCTAGGTCTTCTGGCTTCCATAATCACATTTAAAACTTGTTGAGGAAGTTGAGACCTGCTGTCTTTCAAAACAGAATATGCCAGGCTGTTAGATGAAGAGAGTGAAGCTTGACATTGAGCAGACGACCGTCCTTCTGAGACAACAGATGTGGAATCAAGGGTAAAGGCCATGGAGGCTTCTTTACCAGATTCCTCAGTAATGGGTACCAGTGCTGCCGAGGCCAATCTGGAGCTATTAAAATCATCCTTGGCTTGTCTTGTCTGACCTTTAGAAGCACCTTTGGAAGAAGAGGCAGAGGTGGAAAGCATACACATGAAGATTTTTCCAACTGAAAGAAAGAGCATCCACTTTCCAAGCTGTGTGATGAAACCTCTTTGTGCAAAACTTTGGCAGCTGGTGGTTTAGTGGAGAAGCGAACAGATCTATGTCTGGAGTTCCCCAGGACACTGTCAACTTTTGAAATACATGAAGATCCAGTTTCCACTCGTGGGGATCCATGATTTGCCTGCTTAACACATCTGCTAAGGAGTTCTGTGCTCGGCAGAAACCTTGCCTGAAGAGTTAGTTGCAAGCTTAGCACAGTCTACCATAAAATCATTGCTTGCCTGCACAATTGGTAAGAATGTGTTCCCACTTGTTTGTTGATGTACCACATGACAGTTGTGTTGTCTGTTAGAATCAACACCTGCCCTGGAAGAAGTAACTCCTTGAAAGCCATTAATGCAAACTGGACTGCTAACATCTCCTTCATGTTGATATGTAGATGCTGTAGTCTGGCAGGCCACTTGTCTTGTATCCACTTTCCATTTAGATGAGCTCCCCAAGCAATGTCTGAGGCATCTGTCGTTAGAATCTGACTCGCCTCTGGCCGGGTCACAGAGAGTCCCTTGTTTAGGTGACATTCCTGAGCCCACCACAAAATTCCTTTTGAATGCAAGGTATTATTTGAATGACAGTGTCCAAATCCTGGCAGTGCTGTGTCCATAGATTTTGAGATACCATTGTAGCTTCCTCATATGCAGTTTGGCATTGGGAAGCACCAGAATACAAGATGCCATGAACCCTAAGGCTTGAAGGACTGTCCTTGCAGTCAGCCCGGACTGAAGAGATAGTTGATGGAAGTAACTGGAAAGATTCTTTTGTTTGTCCGGGGTTAAAAGGCCATCTGGGCTGCTGTATTCAGTCTCACACCCAGAAAGCACATGTCTTGAGAGGGTACTAGACTGGACTTTATTTCGTTCACAGAATACCCTAGGCATCTTAGCACTGCTATGACATATTCCAAATGCTGTAGAAGGTCTTCCTTTTCTTGAGCCAGAATCAGGCAATCGTCCAAGTAAGGATAGATTTGAATTCCTTTTAGCCTGAAGTAAGCTATCACTGGAGCCAGAACCTTTGTGAATACTCTGGGCGCAGTAGATAAGCCAAAGGGCAATGCAGAGAACTGATAATGAGAATTTCCAGCTCGAAACGCAGATACTTTCTGCAACTTAGTCTTATAGGCACATGAAGGTAAGCTTCCTTGAGATCTAAAGTTACCATCCAGTGATCCTTGCCCAGCAGAGGTAAAAGCTGGTGTAACGTCAACATTTTGAACTTGGGAATGTCCAGATAAGTGTTGAGGATAGATAAATCCAAAATTGGTCTCCACGTGTTCCCCTTCTTTGGTACTAGGAACAGGCGAGAATAAAATCCTAGGCCCTTTTCTGGCACAGGAACCGGCTGAATGGCCCCTATTTGGAGTAACTGAGAAATTTGCTTGTGAGCCTCTTGTCTTTGTAGAGGAGGAATGTCTGGCATGCCTTTGAAAGGAGGCAAGGTATGGAAATAAAACCTGTAACCGTGGTGAATGATATCCAGAACCCATTTGTCTTGGGTAATTAAATCCCAATTTTCTTTGAAAAGAGACAGTCTTCCTCCTAGAGGTGCCGCTAGGCGAGAAGGCACTGGCAGCTGAAAAGGCAGGTCATTGGGTCTGCTTACGAAAGGACTGACCCCTGCCCTCACCAGAAGTCTGAGCAGGTGAACTCCCCGTCCTAGGCCTAAAAGCACCTTGAGCTCTGCCCCTACCACGTCTAGACTTACCCCTAGACTGGGAATCATAAGCAGGATAAGTCCATCCCTTAGCAGGCCAATTTCTACTAAACTTCGGAGGCTGCACCTGCAAAAAATCCTTAACAGTTTGCATAGACTTAGCCTTGTCCTCCATCTTCTTTAAAACTGCTTCCACAGGCGAACCAAACACATCAGACTGTAAAGGAGCATCCAAAATCCTTGTCTTAACATGCTCAGCTAAGTTCTGATCTCTCAACCAGGCGTGCCTACGAAGAACAGAACCAGTGGCAGCCACCCTGGAGGAGGCCTGCACAGCATCAAAACCACATTGCAGGGAATGTTTACCCACTTGTTCAGACACATGAACTAAATCCTGCAACTCTTTACACTCAATACCTTCCGCCAGAGCATCCACCTTAGATTTCAACTGTGAAAGAAGAAAATTCTGATATTTTAACATGTGAAACTGACAATTCAACGCCCTCATGGCTAAAGTGGAAGAAGTATACACTTTCTTTCCCCATCTATCCAAAGCCCTTGCCTCTTTATCAGGAGGGACAGGATTTTTAACAACTGAGGCCTTCACACCTTTAGGCCCCTGAGAGACAGTTTCCGGGTCTGCCCTAGGACTCTTAAAGATACTTATGAGCTTCAGGCACCCTATAATACCTATCCGGTTTAACTGGGGCAGGAGGCAAAGAATCCGGATTCAGGGAAGCTTCTGCAAAAACATCTTCCACCACATTCAAAACAGGAGGTATAGCTAAAGGCCTATGCTGTGGTAAAAACAAGAATTCCCTAAGCCTTTTCCTGGAATCAGAGAAATCTTGACCTTCCCATTTAAAATGCTCCCTCATGGAATGCAGAGTCTCTGAAAATGAAAAATCCTCAGGAGGGAAGCTGAAGGAGTAGAATCATCCACATCAGAATCAGAATAAGGAGGGTACTCCTGCAAGTCTTCAGTCAAGACTCAGAAGCCTCCGAGCATTGCTCAAAACTCTCAAACTCAGATTCCACCCTAGGCCTCTTATCAGGAGGGGGCATAGAACCTCTTATCATAGTAATCAAATCCTCTGCCATTTTAAGCATATGTTTCTTAGGCAAAGACCCTGAAGTACTAGGAGAAACCCCCACTGAAGCAAAACTCGGCCTGCCCCTCAAAGAAGCCTTGGAAACAGAAGGGAGGCTCTGACCACCTTAGGAAGAGAGGGAAGAACAGCCACCTGAGAAGCCCCTCAGCCTGGCCTACTTCCTGAGAGGATACATCCTGTAACAGTAAAGTCTCTCCCTGAGACTCCAAAGAAACACCTGGCAAAACCTCCGGCTCCACTGAGCCCTCTAAAGAACCGGCGTCTGGGACTGTCGGTTCCTCCACTCTAGGCTTTGCTGTTTTGTCCTTGCGTTTTTAGCGAAGCGGCCGGAGCATCCGGCGGCATTTTATAATTACAACGCTTCCCAAACACTAACCTGGCACAGTCTAACCTTCTCTTAATAGTGCGTTTGTTAAATCTAGCACAAGAGCGGCATCCAACAACGTCGTGCTCAGGCCCTAAACAAGGTATACACAAAGTATGGTAATCCCTATGAGGTATCTGTTTCCCACAAGAAATACAGTTATTCACTTTTTCTGACATCCGGTTAAATACTGAGGCAAGAAAAACCAAAATATTCCCCAACGGGTACTTAGCCAACTTTGATTCGGTCTGAAACTCTGGCTTCAGAAACTTTCAGAACGCCAACCTGCACTCGCAAAATTGCTTCTGCATCGGACCATGCGGCAAAAAAGACTGAGGATATGACGTCGGTCATGCGCATTAGTACCCTGACGTACTGACGTCAGTCTAATGCGCCCTGACCGACGTCAGCCATATACTTTGGTATTCGGGTCGACTGGACAGCGGACTACCCAATAGTTAGGACTGCAGCAATGTGGAATGAAGAACATTCATTGTTTCCATACTGTGTGAATGTTGACTCCATAAACTTTTTAGGTACCATTGAAGTTTCCTCATATGCAGTCTTGCATATGGAATTAGTAGGATGCAGGATGCCATGAAGCCCAGAGCCTGCAGAATTTGTCTTGTAGAAGACTGGGTTTTTGTTGCCATCAGTTTGAAGTAAGTAGTCAGTTGCCTTTGTTTGTCTGGTGTGAGGTAAGCCATCTGGGCAGTTGTATTCAAGCTTGCACCCAGGAATGTTATCTTTTGAGAGGGTACCAGTTGTGATTTCTTTTCATTTACTGTGTACTCTAGGCATGTTAGAAGCCTTTTCACAAACGCCAGGTGTCGTAGAAGAGTGTCCTTTTTCTCTGCTTGAATGAGACAGTCGTCCAAGTAAGGATATATATGAATACTTCTTTGTCTGCAAAATGCAATTACTGGTGCCAGGCACTTTGTAAAGACCCCGGGCGCAGTAGATAAGCCAAAGGGCAGTGCAGAGAATTGGTAATGCATTAAGCCAGCCTTGAATCTGAGGTATCTTCTGCACGACTGTCTTATTGGGACATGCAGGTATTCCTCTTTCAGGTCTAAAGTCACCAGCCAAGCATTCTTGCCCAGCATGGGCAGAAGCTGTTGCAAGGTGAGCATTTTGAATTTTGGAATGTCCAGTTATGTGTTCAAAATCGATAAGTCCAGTATTGGCCATCAGGCCTTTTCCTTTCTGGGTACCAAGAACAGTCTTGAGTAAAAGCCTTGTCCTTTTTCCTGTTCTGGTACTGTCTGAATGGCCCCTATATCCATGAGGGACGTAACCTGTTTCTGTGCCTCTGCCCATTGGTTTTTTGGCAGATCTGGCCAACCATTTGTCATTGGCAGAGTGTGGAAATGGAATCTGTATCCTTGTGATACGATGTTTAGTACCCACTTGTCCTGGGTTATTAACTGCCAATTTTTAGCAAAAAGTGCTAATTTTCCCCCTATGGGTGCTGCCAATAGATAAGTGCTTGGTGTAGGCAGAGGGAAGTCATTGGGATTGCTTTCTGTAGGTTTGCCCTTTATCTCTTCCAGATTTGGAGGTGGATGCACCTCATTGCTTTTGACCTGTATGAGTCTTGAGCCTGGTACCTGGAATGCTTAGGGAGTCTGGATTTGCCCCTTTGAGCTCTGTCTGACACAGGAAAGGACCAAATTTTTGGAGGCCAGTGTCTACTGAATCTAGGTGGCTGCACTTGTAAGAAATCTAACAGTTTGCATGGACTTAGCTTTGTCTTCCATTTTCTTTAAAACCTCATCTGCCTTAATACCAAACAGAGAATCATGCTGTAAAGGTGCATCTAGCAATTTAGCTTTAACATGATCAGGCAAATTTTGTTCCTTTAACCAGGCACGCCTCCTAATAAAGATCCAGTAACTGCAGCCCTGCAGGAGGCCTCTAAAGAATCAAAACCACATTGCAAAGTATGCTTTCCAATGTGTTCAGCTGCATGCAATAATTCCTGCAATTCCTTATTTTCTGCACATTCTGAAATCAACATCATTTTCTGTTTCAGCAATCCCATAACATGTTGTTGGTACTTAAGCATATGAAATTGACAGTTTAAGGCCCCGACTGCCAAAGGTGCAGATGTATAAACCTTTTTTCCCCATCTGTCCAGTGCCCGTGAATCTCTGTCGGAGGGGGTAGGGTTTTTTGCTGTTGAGGCCTTAACTCCCTTTGGACCCTGTGAAATAGTTTCAGGATCAGCAGCAGGGTTTCTAAATAAAAATTTATGAGAGTCAGAGACCCTGTAATATGTCAGGCTTACTGGGAGCCGGAGGTAAGGAGTCAGGGGTCAGGCTTGACTCCAAAAACGCATCATCCACAATGTCTAAAACAGGGGGAATGGCTAAAGGCTTGTGCTGAGGGAGAAGGAAATCCCTGAACCTCTTTTTTGATTCTGGGAAGTCTTGACTCTCCCAGAGAAAATGCCCCTCAAAGTATGCAAGGTTTCTCCAAATGAATAATCCTCAGGAGGAGATGCAGATGGAATAGACTCCTCAGCATCAGAATCCTCATAGGGGGTAAAGATAATTCCTGACCAGAAGAGGAATCAGAAGAAATAGAAACCAGATCTGAAGATTTATAGTCAGTGTCTTGCCTAGGCCTCTTATCTGGAGGGGGATGGGTACCCCTGATCAAGGTAATAAGGTCTTCAGCCATTTTGATCATCTGTTTTTTAGGCAAAGAGGCCTGTGCACATGGCTCAGGCGTCGTTTTTTTCAGTTTTAGAAGATGTCTTTGCCTTTGGTTTTGGTTTTGCAGCTTTTGTCGGTTTGATATATAAATGTTAAGGTCTGAATACCCCCTCAGAAGCCGGTACTTGCTCAGCGGCTCCGGACCCATCCGAGGGAGATACATCCGTCGGTCCAATAACTTGAGTATCTTGCGGCATGCCGGACTCCACATGGGAGTCGGTAAAGGCCTGCGACTAGAAGGTAGCGGGCATCAGGGGCTGCGAAAGCACCTCTCTGAGTACCGGCAAAGCGGCAACTGGCTTAGGAGAAGCCTCGTCGGTTTTGGATCTCGACTGCCTTTCTCTGTCCTCTTCTTTGCATTTTTTATGTACTCCGGTAGTTGGATAGCTATCCGATGACATTTCTGGGTAGTTAAATCTGTTTCCAAAATACTCAGATGCAAAAATATACAGAAACTTAATAGTGCGTTGGTTAAATCTAACACAAAAGTGACAACCAGGCACGTTGTGATCAGGGCCTAGGCAAGGAATACAGTATAAACGGAAATCCTTATGAGGTATTTGCTTCTCACAAGTACTACAATTATTAACTTTTTCTGAAATCGGTAAAAAGCAAGAAAAAAGTATCCCCAACGGGGTACTTATCTTTAGTGAAGACTTCGGTTCTGAAACTCAAACTCAAATATTTTAGTAATCGGCCGACAGGCACTTGCGAAATGCTTCTGCTTCGGGCATCGCGCGGCAAGAAAGACTAAAGAAAATGGCATCAGCTGCATGTTTTATACCCCTGACGACCTGACGTCATGGAAGAGAAGACAGCAACTGACGCAGGACCTAAGACTTTGGAATTCAGGCCGACTGAGGGCAACCTGCCAGCAGATTACCCAAATGTAATAACTGCAACACTGAAACAGGAAGAACATCTGGGTGATGCACTGCCCAGTGTAGGCTGTAGCAAGCTGGGCTGCACCTGTTTAACTTTCAGTGTCTTATGGCTTCCATGACCTGAAACGATCCTTTTCAACCCTTGGAAGTGGGCAGGGATGACAGACCTGAACATGTTCACCAGGGATTTCCTCAAAGATCTGGGAGATCCTGCCTTTCCCCTTCCATTGTCACAAAGCAAGCCTCTGCTAATGAAGGGTCTTCAGCTGCTGAGGGGTTCTCAGGTATGTCAGTCCTGCAGAACTTGCCAAAAACCAAAGGTGTAGGCACCTATGGAGCATTCACCCCAGAGGTCTTGGTCAATAAAGACTTTGTAGGTAGAGGCTCTGTAAATGCCTCACCTCATACGGAGTCACCAGCCCTTGAAGTGGAATTGTCAGTTGCATCTTCTGTTTTCCTACACTTCTCCTTTTTCTCCAAATACTTTTCGTATGGAAGGGGGCTTTCAGAGAATGTTAGCATCACAATGGTGGCTGGAAATCAGGCAAGTGCCCTTTACTTTGGAAGCAAATTCCTGGAGAGACTTCAGATGTCAGACTGCACTCATAGTAAACACACAGTGAAGACAATGGCAAAACAGACGCTTTTTTTTTTTTTTCCAAATATAATTCTTATTAGTTTTGCAAGATTTATAACAGAAACGTATCAAGATACAACATAATACATTACATACAATTATCAGTCTTGCAATACAAAAGGATTGCAACCATGTAACAAGCAGACACATTCTATCATAGCAAGGCAATTAAAAATAAAAATAAAAATAAAATAAAAGGCGATAAAGGAATAACTTCTATCCTAAACAACCAGGGTAGCAATATCAAAAACATGAACCTTAGGGATAGAAAGTAGTGAAGAGACCCCCTTATATAAGAAACTAATGTAAAATAAGAAGAGACAGAATTTGTTCATATTAACAGGAGAGTTTAGCAATGGTTACAAGAAAGAATGTAAGTTTGATTTGAATAAAGAAGATAAAGGGGGTACATATTGTAAGAGAGCACTATTCACAATATTTACAACTATTTACAACTTGGATGCCTTAACAAATGTGTAAAGGGATATCATACTAATGTGATGGACAACAGATCATCAGCATTAATTTGAGATAGGACTGAAAAGTATAAACACAAAGGTCTTCACAGATTCTGTTAGTAGTAGTGATTGTTGTATGACAATTACTTTGACTTGAATCAAGTCAGAGAGAATGCACCAGTATTTCTGGAAATAGTCTTTATATATACTTAATAGCCATAGTTTTAAAAATCTCCCAAGAGATTACTGAGGGATTTATCCAGTTCTTAGCTATAAAATATTTAAGAAGAGCATACACAGTTATTAAGATGCATCTCCGAACACCTCTTACAGGTTTAGGAATAATATTCAGGATTGTGGTTTGCCAGGAAAAAGTGGTCTTCTCGTACCCCATTTTTCCAGCTGGGCTCTAAGAGAGCACCATAATTGATATATATATTTTTCCAACTCCAAAAGATGTGGAGTAAATCTGCATGCTGGAGGGAACAAAAAGGACATGTTAGGTTTGGGTTGTACCCAAATTTTATTAGAACTGGAGGAGTATAGTAGGAGTTATTATTGATCATAAGTTGGGTATAAATCAAATTCTTGAAAGGGGTTAGATTAAGGATACTCTGAATAGCTTCATATTTGGACTCAGTAGAAATTTTACCTTGAATGTCATCTCAGTAACTGGAGTGTAAGAGCAATTGTTGATATTTGATGTTTATCAACAGCTTGTAGCCATGGAATATCATTTTGTTCCTAAGGGAAAGGGTTTTGATAACTGATAGTGCTAGAGTTAAGTCTTATTCACTCACTTTGGTGTATGCGAACTTTTGTTTTATTAATTAATTAAGTTGTCTTAACATGGGGTCATACCTACTTGGGGCCCCAAAAAGTTCTTTAACAGCAGCAACGTTCTTAGAATGGTAAAAATGCCATACTGTGGCATTTTTAATTATGGGAAGGCTAGACAAGTCTATCATTTTATTATTAATTTTTCTATTTGGGTTTAGGTGAATTGGTTGGAGAAGAAGAGTATCCTGTAGATTAATAGAACAGAGCAATGCTTGAAAGATATTACTTTTATTTTTTAATGTAGGTAGAATTTTACATTTGTATTCACTGTCAGGCATTAAATATGGGACAGAGTGAGGATTTAATTTAAGTTAAGTGATTGTATATACCTGTACCAGATTTTGACCCAGATTGGGCTCCATGTATCGGACCAATGGTTCATAGTTCGCAGTTTGGATTAAACAGCTTTCATTTACTATATTGTAGTAAAGACTAAAATCGGGGAGGCTCAATCCACCTTTTTCTTTTGGCAGTATTAATTTTTTTATGACAGATTCTGGTTGATTTAGGGAACCAGAGGCATTTTGAGATGGTGGTTTCCATTTTATTGAAAACAGTTTTGGGCATATTTAGGTTTATGGAGTTTAGATGAAATAATATCCCGAGAAGAATGTTCATTTTAACAACAGCAGTTTTTGACAAGGATAAATTGATATTTTCCCATCTGGATAGGTCGTTACTGATTTGTTCCCAGACTTTACTCAAGTTAGCTTTCATTAAATTAAATTCTGATGTGAGTGCATAACATTTATTCCTAGATATTTGACTGAATATTTAACAGGTATGTCAGACAGGGGGAAGTAGGATTCCAGATGTTTACAATGATTTAATGGGAAAATAGATGATTTTGTGGGATTTAATTTATAGTTAGCAGCAGTGGAAGACAGCGACATTGATTTACGAATTTTATGTAGATCACTATTCGGGAGTTCAAAGTAAATATTTAAATCATCTGCAAATGCTAAACATTTTATCTCAATGTTAAAAACTCTTCGTATAGGTTTTGGCTAAAGAATAGTAGGGAGAGGTTCAAGATAAATATTAAAAAGACATGGTGAAAGGGGGCAGCCCTGTTTAGTTCCATTAGTAATTTTAGGTTGGGACATTGCTTTATTGATGCACAGGGAGGTAGAAGCATTGTTGTAAAGCTGTCAAATATAGTGTTAATCATAAAACCAGGTAAGCTGAAGTACTGCATGGGTAGATATAAGAAATTTAGATCCACACTGTCAAAAGCTTTAGTGGCATCAAGCGTGAGGGAGTATCTCGAATGGTTATCATTTTTAAGAAATAACATTATTGTGTGTAAAGTGAGAATATTATCGCATAGCTGTCGTTTCATGAAACCTATCTGCTCAGAGGAAATAATTGAAGCCAGAACCTTCTGCATTCTACTCGCTAGGATAGACGTCACCATTTTTATATCTATATTAATAAGAGCAATGGGTCTGTAGCTAAGAGGGTTATGCTTGTCAGAATTAGGTTTCAAGATGATTGTTTTAGAGTTGTTCAAATATTTATCAGTAATCCCTTTGTGATGATGTAGCGGTTAAGAAGAATCATTGAAAATTTTGAAAAATTCACCTGTAAAACCATCGGGTCTTGGCACCTTGTTAGGTTTGAGCTTTTTGATAGCTACCTTTATTTCATTTAGAGTTATAGGACTAGCTAATAGATTATGTTGTGAATGACTTAGTTTGGGAAAAGATAGTTTATTCAGGAATTATTTGTAGGTATCCTTATGAGTTTGATTTTTTGGGGTTGATTTCTGTGAAAGAATTAATGTCATCAATTCTGTATAGAGTTTTTCCTTTATATTTTAATTCAATTATACAGTTTGGGCCATCTTTGTTGTTTATTAGTTTGGCCAGTGTTCTAGAGGGGGCTTTGAGCCCATTCTGAGTATCTATACAGGAGCCTTAATTAGGCTAAGGATTGGTTTTGTTGATAAAAGGAGTATATTTTTTTTGAGTCTCATGTAGTTTATTTTCTAAGTCTGAAGAGTAGTTATTTTGAAGTTATAAATCAATTTTCTTGCACTCATCAGTAAGGTCAATGATATACCCCCTTTGCTCCTTTTTTTTATAAAAGGATGCTTTTTGTATAAGCATCCCTCTGGTAACAGCTTTGGCAGCTGCCCATTGAACATCAAAAGGGATGGAGCACACATGGGATTCAAGCTCAAACTGATTCAGATATTGGTTAATTTCATTTATAACATCATCTTTTTTAAGGATATCACTATTTAATGTCCAGGTGGGACTGCTACCACAGCCATTAATGTGTTGTGTTGGGATGATGCATGATCTGAGATAGAGCTTGCCTCAAAGACAAAATTATTAATTTTGAGAGGACATCTGAAATTAGGAAAAAGTCAAGTCTAGACCAGACTTTATGAGATGCCGAGAAGTAGGTATTTTTATTTGCCATTCTATCATTATCAAAAATTTGAAATGGGTCAATTAAGTTGAAGTTAACAGGTCTGGAATAGATGCAGTCAATTGGGGGGGCTGCTTCCTGTATTTGTTTGAGCTGTCATTCAAGGGGTCAGTAAGCACATTCCAGTCACCCCCTACAATAAAGAAATGGTTAGTATACTGTAATAATAAATTGTGAATTTCAAAAACAGATGCTGGTTGGAACATGGGCTATATATGTTAAGAAAAAGTATAGGGCAGTTAAAATGAGGGTAGGAACAGGGAAATAGACACCACCGACCATTAGGGTCTGATTTAGTGGTTAAAATTTCCCCAGGGAAGTTTTTCTTTTTAATTAAGATGGCTGTACCTTTCGAGGAAAGACTATTTCTAGCTGATATTATATGACTGATCCAGTTTCTTTTCATATAATTATCCCAGTGGTTATTTGTCAGGTGTCTCTCTTGTAAATAAAACATATTAGATTTACCCTGGTAAATTAAGTGCATAATCAATTTCTTTTTTTTTTTTATTATCTTGAAGAACATTTATACTCTAAGTGTTAAATCTTAAAGCATTATGATTAAAGTTAAGTTTAAAAAGAAGAAAGAAAAAACTGTACAAGTATTTTTAAAGAAAGTGATGTGTATGAACTTTGTCAATATATTAAAGCATAGTGTTAGATGATGTCCTACTGACTAAAAAAGGTAGTTTGAATAGAGTGGCATCCAAGTACCATACCTCAAACCAAGCCCCTAATCACAAAACTCCCTGAAATTATCTAATATAGCAAACAAACAAATGCATATTACATGTTACGGGACACTGTTGCATGTATAGAATGGCATTAGAAAGTAGCAGGGAGAAAAGCATACTAATTCTCAATATTCCAAGTGTCGGCAAGCATTGGACTGCTCAGCCCCTGGCACTCCATAAAAGAATTAGAAGTTAAAACTGAAAAAAAGAGTAGCACCAAAGGTGTCATGTCTCTGGATAAATTACCTTAAAGATTTAGCTTGGATACCATAAAAAGCATGCACTTGGCAGGATGTTATCATTAAATTTATGCCAAAGGTAAGGTGGTTGAAAACCACTAGAACCTCACCTAGGTATGATAAAACTACAGCAAGGATCAGGAAGGAAATAGTCTACTTAGGTTATAGAGTATGCATCCTTGGTTTATGATCATGACCAGCAAGATAGCGTCCAATCAAATATATTAGACTATCCATTAATAATATATATCCAGTATAGACTGTCCTCCTTCTGACAAAATACAACCTTGGTGACTAGTGTCTCTAGTCTGTAGTTGTAATATGCTAAGTCAAGGGAAAAAGGAACACAAGAGGAGCATAAAAAATATTTGGATCAAGTTGTATTACAACACCTATGTTAAAACAAGAACATGCATAAATATTTAAGCATGCAATCTAGTGCAATCAATTCTGTCTAATGCAACATAAAATAAAAAGAAAGCATCCATCAAAACATTTAAATGCAGTAAATAATGAGATCCAGCATGTGGGTAAGATTTCTAATTATTCAGTACCCCTTAGTTTAAACAAGCTTTAGTTAACTGCCATAAAGACATACATACATAATAGGTGCACATTTCCCTTTCATAAAACTTAGGAAATGTTAATTAACCCATATGTGAAGAATATTTGCTAGTTACTTTCTGAGATGTAAATGATGAGATATGAGTGTGGGTGGGAACACAAAGAAACTTTATGCAGTATACTCTAACAGAATTCCAAAGTGGCAGCTTCATTATAATATTTTTTTGTGTGTTCCCCACTACCCAACTTAAAGCCATGGTACACATCATTAGTAGTAAATTAGCAAAGAGAGTATGGGGGGGGGGGGCACACACAAAAATGTTATGTATAAATGTAAAAGTAGTACTTGAATATTATAAGAGGAAAATATATGTACAGTACTTTTAGAACCATTGTCCTGCAGCTACTGGGGGGCACAGGATGCTAGACAGCAATAAAGAGCAGTTATATTAATACAATACAGCCTATATCAGACTGCAACAGTGACTGCAGCAATCCCAGTGATGCACTGCTTCATTTACAGCGACCTCCCGACCTCTTGACGTCATCCACCAACATTCCCGATGAATTCTGGGTAATGGAATTTTGAAACGGCTCTGGAAGTTCAGAAAAAGGCTTGAAGTGCAAGACGAGGTCCACGAAGGCCACAGAGAGCCCCCACGACAGAGTTAAACAGGTCTGAACATTACTTACATGACAAACACGGGAAACTACCTCCAGCAAGCACAGAAAACACCCAGCTGTACTCCATTGTAAGTCAATTTACAGTTAGAGACGAGTCCAGCCCAAAAAGATGTTTGTTTTTTTAAGTTATGCAAGACTAGCTTGATAAGAAAAATGCACTTTGACTTAGATTTTTAATGCCATTAAAATGAAACAATGATAGTTTAACTATATTTTATTGTATATTTTGAGCCATATACATTAATTCTGACAGGAAAACCATTTGTAACAAGCTTCTGGTTCCATATAGGTCAGAGCAAAGTATTTGTTTATTATTCCTTCTCTCTCTTCCTGGACTTCATATTCTTAAAGCCTTTTAGGATATAAAAACATAATGGTTATTTAGCTGGTGTTACAGTTACACTTATAACTGGTTTACTGCTCAGGTAATTCATTGAAAGCTCTCATGAATGTTTTTTTTTTGCTTCATCCAGTGTGTGAATTAGATATTTTTGGTCATTGTGGTGGAAGAAGAGGGCAGCTGGATACTTCATTTGAAAACGTGTTTTCTTTTTGATTAAAAATGCACAAAAGAAGCTAGAGCTTGCCTTTGAACCTTGATGGGTTGTGGAAGGTCCTGGGAAACTGTAATTTTGTGTCCTCTCCATGTAATAGTATTTTTCTTTTTTGCTGCCATAAGAATTATATTTGCATGTGCAGAGTTCAGTAACCTGGCATATGTTTACCTAGGAATAGTTTCATCTTGTGTTCTACATAGTGCTCTGTGATCTCTTTCAATTACAATGTCCTTAGTGAGAACTTTGTTGTCAGTAATTGTTTCGAAGATTTCTATTAATATGACCAGTGTTTGAGTTTGGTCAAACTTTCCTTAGATACCTCTTACTACAATGTTATTTCTTCTACTACGTGCTTCTAAGTCAATTATTTTATGTTGCAGATCACAGACAGTTTTGTCATTTAAACTTACTTTTGCTTGTAGATCCTGCATTTTCTTCGCATTTTCTTCAGTTTTAGTTTCAGTGAGGTTAAGCCTTGTAATTATTTGATCCAAATTAGAGCCAAAAGAGTTAAGCTTGTCTGAGAAGCTTTTTATCTCATCCTGGAGAGGTTGCAATGCTGATTAAATGTCACCCATTGTAAATGCTGGTTCCCCTTTGGTTTTGGAGTCTCCATTATTAGACTTCTCTGTTGTAATGGTTGTCTGTCTCTTAGATATTACATCCTTCTCCAGGGTAACTACAGAGGATAGTTTTGTCTTAGATGTTAGAGTTTCCATAGAATCTTGCTGAGTAGTCATCTTTTGCTGAATTTCTTAAAATATTTAATGTAAATCAGTACAATATGACTTGGTCTCCTTTTCTTTTACTCTTTCAATTCCATAGCTCAGTTTTTGAAGAGAGAGGCCTGTCACCATGTGGCTGCATCCACCCAGTCACTGAAGAGATAAGAACAGGATAAAATGTTGAAATATGTTTAAATTATGTTTAAAGGTAAAATGTTGAAAAAATCCAAACATGTTGAAGATTTCCTTTTTCGTGTATGCTTGCTGATCAATATTTATCACTTTTTGTAAAATTAAACACCAGATGCTGGTTATAATAAGCAGATGAAAAAAGCTGTTGCAGGAGTTGCAGAAAGTGTGTCTTCAGTGCTCAGCGGCCATCTTGGAATCAAAGCAAACACTTTCTATAAAAAAATCTTTTAAGCAGAACATGCTTGCCACGCACTAAACAGTTACTTTTACAGAAATTTCCTCAGAACTTTATTCAAAATCAGAAATTAGCTAATGGACATACAATCAAGTAAACCAAGAAGAAAGGGTGTTATGGGGTATTTATCTTACTTCTCTGGAAGAAAGTTAACCAAGGGAGTAATTATGGCAAGTTCAAAAGATGGTGCCAGCCCACGCACCCTTTTCACCAATAATGGCTTTATGCCTGGAGTAGAGTAGAGCTCTTCAAAACTGACCAGCTGAGGGCCACCTGCAAATAGGACAGCCCACGAAGTAAGGACTAAAAACAGTGAATACTAAGATGAACTTCAGATGATATTGCTAAAAAAAGGTATAATTAGTCCTGTGCATAACATATGGCACATTAACAGTAAGAATCAGTCACAAGAGATTAGAGAAGATTGGAGAAAGAGAATAGAAAGGCAAATTACAAAGCAACAACGGGGGGAATCCATAGTGCTTTCAAGTACGCAAAGTCCAAAAAGTTCACAATTTATTGCAATGAAGTGCCTGTGTAGGTATTTTTATATTCCCAAGTAGACTTCAGAAGATATTTCCTCAGGAAGATAGCAAATGTTGTAGACATGATGGAGAACAAAAAAGGAAACTGCGTACATGCTTTTTTGAAGGGGGTTATAATGAGTTGGTAGACTTTAAAAATTCCCTGCAGAGTACATCAAAAGAAATGCTGAAGGAACAAATGGTAATAAACAAGAAGTTATATACTCACCATAATGTTCGATGTATGTAGTCCATCTCGCCTCACATTCTTACCCGTGGGTTCGGAACCTCTGCTCCGACTCGGCCATACTCTAGCTCGAAGTCTTTCAATTGGCTGGGCTAAGAAGGTATCCCATGCTGCACTGCTCCCTTTTCCCAGATCTAGTTTGCTGCGAGCTCAATCACTCACTCTCCACACAACACAGAGGAGGAAGAACATACCAACCATAAAGGAAGTTTGAAACCATACCTAAGCCCTAGGTCCTCCAGGATGGGGGAAGGAGGGGGGGTAAGTAAGAATGTGAGGCGAGATGGACTACATACATCGAACATTATGGGGAGTACATAACTTCTTGATGTTATGTAGTCCAATCTCGTCTACATTCTTACCCGTGGGACAGCGCCCCCAGCACTTGAATCCTGGGAGGCTCAGTGGAAAACACTCCTGAGCACTGTGGAACCAAAGGACGACCTGCCTCTGGACACCAAATCTAACTTGTAGTGTGTAATAAAGGTGTGAGGAGATGCCCATGTAGCCGCAGCGCAAATATCATCCATAAACAACCTGGCCTGAAAGGCTGTAGATGTAGACACAGATCGGGTAGAATGGGCCTTCATTCGAAATGGTAAATCTCTGCCACCTGAAGCATAAATGAAGAAAATACGACTAGAGATCCATCTAGACAAGGCAACTTTGGAAACAGGAGACCCAATCCTATTTTCTGAAAATGAGACAAACAACTGATCCGATTTTCTAAGATCCCTCGTTCTATGTAAATAATTGTCTGTGCACATCCAGCTGATGAAATCTAAATTCTGCCTTGTTCGAGAACTCTGGAAAGAATACAGGTAATTTCAATGGATTGGTTTAGATTACTAATTGAAGCCACTTTCGGTAGAAAGGAAGGGTTTGGTCTGACAGAAACCCTGTCCTTATGAAAAATCAAGTAAGGTGTTCTAATTGATGAGGCTTGAAGCTCCGAAATAAGTCTGGCTGAACTGATGGCTACCAAAAAGATTGTCTTCCAAGTCAAATATTTTAAATCACAAGTGGCTGTAGGCTCAAAGGGGGGCGAAGTGAGACACTGTAGGACAAAATTTAAGTCCCAAGGCATAACTGGGTCAAAGACTGGAGGACGAAGCAGCATAGTGCCCTTCAGGATGCCTTACAAAGTCTATGTGCCATGAAACTAGGCTCATCAGCGACGTGAAAGGTGGAAATAGCCGCCAACTGGACCTTAATAATTGCGGCCGCTGATCCCTGGCTGAAAAGCATGATGAGGAACTCCAGGACTGACGAAATCAGAGCTGTATAAGGATCGATTTGTCTTGCATGCGCCCATATGGAAAATCTCTTCCATTTACTGGAATAGATTTTTCTGGTGGAAGGCTTATGGGAGGAAGACAGAATATGAGCCACTTCCGGCGAAAAATGATGAAGCCTGACTAATGATGGAAGTGGAGAAGCCAGGCTGTCAACCGGAGGGTCTGAAGAGAGGGATGGAGCTGCCCTGACAAACGAGTCAGCAAATCTGGTTGTGGGTCCAGAATCCAGGGGGCGTCCATTAAGTAGGGATGGAAAAAGGGGAACCAAATTTGACGAGGCCAGTGTGGAGCAATCAGAATCATTTTGCTTCCCAACGATTGCGCTTTCTGAATAACCTTTGTCAGCAGAGGAACAGGAGGGAAGGCATACAGTAGACCGGAGGGCCAATCATGAACTAGAGCGTCCCTGGGGGACTCCCCCTGAGGAGGGATAAGGGTGAAGTAGCTGCTGCATTTGGTACTGAGGAGGCTAGCAAATAGGTTGCAGCAAGGCTGACACCACTTGCGGAAAATCTGCTCCGCAACCTGATTTTTCAGGGACCACTCGTGAGGCATCAGAATAGCTCTGCTCAACCTGTCGGCAATCACATTGGACTTCCCTGGAATGTGCGTTGCTACAAGAAAATGTTGGGAACCCACTGCCACACTCGCATGGCCTCTCTGCAAAGGGGGTACGACTTGGTTCCTCCCGGTTTGTTTAGATACCACACCACCGACATATTGTCTGAGTGGAATGCAATTGTCCCGAGAGGAAGAAAGCTCTGAAGTGCTTGCAACGCTAGTAGCACTGCTCTCATCTCCAGGACATTGACATGCAGATGCATCTCGTGTTCCTGCCACGTGCCTTAGACTGCCCTGCCTAGATAATGCCCCCCCCACCCCATCTGGGAGGAATCCATAGTCACTGTGGCAACCAGAGGGGACGGAAAGTACAGTTGTGGACACTTGCCATAAATGTAGATGTTCGAGTGTATTCACTGTTGCAGTCATTACATTTGGGTAATCCTGCTGGCAGGTTGCCCTCAGTCGGCCTGAATTCCAAAGTCCTGGGTCCTGCGTCAACTGTCGTCACCCCTTCCCTGACATCAGGTCATCAGGGGTATAAAAGAAGCAGCCGACACCATTTTCTTTAGTTTATCTTGCCCCAGATGTCAGGTGCCCCCTGAAAGGGTAGGCAAAATTTATATCTATATATAAAATTACATGCAGCAATATGAACTTTACCTTCATCCACAAGCAAATACACCACACAGGTTGTATAAATCAGAGAAGGAAAGATAGGTTCCATCAGAAGAAAAGGGGGAATTGTGGGTGGGTAACCTGGACTGCAACAGTGAATACACTCGAACATCTACATTTATGGTAAGTGTACACAACTGTACTATGTTCTTCGTGTTTCACTGTTGCAGTCATTACATTTGGGTAGATTCCCAAAGCTATGGTTGGGAGGCTGGAACTAAACAGCATTAGGGGAGGCTATAAGACCCTGCAGAACTGCAGTAGCAAAGCCTGCCCTGGATTTAGAGTAGAGTGGCAGATGATAGTGCTTTGTAAAGGTGTGCACTGAAGTCCAAGTAGCTGCCTCTAAAATGTCCTTGGTTGGTACTCCCCTGAGAAAGGCTGCTGAAGTGGCTGCGGCTCCGGTGGAATGTGGCCTAATGCCCTTAGGCACTGGCTTGCCATGGTATAAGTAGCAGAAACGACTGCAGTGGCCTATCCACTTTGAAACAGTCTACTTTGAGATAGCCTTTCCTTGTGATCCTGCAGCATATGCCACTAGTAATTGCTCTGTCTTTCTGAAAACTCTGGTTCTGTCCAAGTAGAATCTAAGCTGTCTGTGTATGTCCAAAGAATGTAGTATTCTTTCCCCCTTGTTCTGTGGATTTGGATAGAAAGTTGACAGATGAATGGTTTGATTAGACACCACTTTAGGCATAAATGTAGGGTTTGTTCTCAGGGAGACCCTGTCCGGATAAAAAATGATAAAAGGTTCCACAGCCATGAGTGCCTGTAGCTCTGAAACTCGTCTTGCAGAAGTTACTGCTAGGAGTAGAGCTGTTTTCCACGATAAATTCTTAATATCCGCAGTAGCAGCTGGCTCAAAAGGAGGCAGGGTGAGTTTTTCCAAGACATAGTTGAGGTCCCATGCAGGCATTGGTGACCTCCTTGGAGGCCTTAAATTTTTGGCTCCTCTGAGGTACTGTTTTAGTATGGGATGAGAAAAGATTGGTGGCTCTGCATTGTAATGGGCCGAAATGGCAGAGGCATGAATTTTAATAGATGAGAAAGATAGGCCCTTGTCCAGCATCTCAGTTAAGTATTGTAAAACCTGAGGAATATTTGGCACAGTTGTATCTGTTCCTTGTGCCTGGTTCCAAGCACAGAATCTCTTCCATTTTCCAGGATAAGATTTTCTAGTACTAGGCCTTCTGGCTTCCAAACTGACATCAATCACAGCTTTGCTGAGAGGTGTGTTTTGTATGACTACATTATTCGCCATGCTGTCAGGTTTAAAGTTCTGAGCTGGCTGTGCAGGATCTGATTGTTTTGCTGGGATAGTAGATGCGGTACTTGAGGTAAGGTCCAAGGTGGGCATTGAGACAAGCTCCTTAATATTGGGTACCAGTGCTGGCGGGGCCAGTCTGATGCAATCAGAATCATATTTGTCTTCTCCGGTCTGACCTTCAGGAGTACCTTGGGGAGAAGAAGCAGAGGGGGAAAGGCAGCTAAAGGATAGGGCATCCACTTTCCATGCTTGTCTGTGATAAATCCTTGTGCAGAATTTCTTTAGTTGGTAGCTGTGAGGGGAGGCAAATAGATCTATGTTCGGGCATCCCCATTTCCCTGTTATCATGTTGAAGACTTGTGGATCCAGCTGCCACTCGTGGGGATCCATGAGGTTTCTGCTTAGTTCGTCTGCCAGAGTATTTTTCCTTCCTGGCAAAAATTGTGCCTGCAGATGTACTTGGTAAGTCAATGCTGTGTCCCACAAAGTCATAGCTAGTCTTCAAAGGGGGGTAAGAATGTGTGTCCCCCTGTTTGTTTATATACCACATGACCGTGGTGTTGTCTGTCTTTATCAGTAGTTGTCCTGGATGAAGTAGGTCCTTGAAGGCTGTCAGGGCATTTTGAACAGCTAGCATCTCTTTTTGATTGATATGTAGATGCATTTGGTTTGAGGTCCATGTTCCCTGAATGCATCTTCCTGTCATGTGGGTCCCCAGGCATAATCTGATGCATCCGTTGTTAGTGTCTGCCTGGCTGGAGGTAATGTGAATGGCTGTCCCTTGTTTTGGTGACAAGCCTTTGCCCACCATCGAAACTCCTGTTGCAGGCAGGGAATGAGAGTAATTATGGTTTCCAGGCTGGGGCAATGTTGAGTCCAAACACTTTTTAAGTACCATTGAAGTTTCCTCATAAGCAGTCTTGCATATGGAATTAATAGGATGCAGGATGCCATGAAGCCCAAAGCCTGCAGAATTTTTCTTGCAGATAACTGGGCCTTTGTTGCTAACATATTGAAATAGGTAGTTAGTTGCCTTTGTTTGTCTGTCAAGAGATAAGCATCTGGGCAGTTCTATTTAAGCTTGCACCCAGGAATATTATCTCTTGAGAGGGTACTAGTTTTGATTTCTTTTCATTGACTGTGTACCCTAGGCATGTTAGAAGTTTTTTCACAAATGCCAGATGCTGTAAAAGGACGTCCTTGTTCTCTGCTTGAATTAGACAGTCGTCCAAGTAAGGGTATATTTGTATTCCTCTTTGTCTGCAGAATGCGATTACTGGTGTCAGGCACTTTGTAAAGACCCTGGGCGCAGTAGATAAGCCAAAGGACAGTGCAGAGAATTGGTAATGCATTGAGCCAGCCTTGAATCTGAGGTATCTTCTGCATATTTGTCTGATTGGGACATGCAGGTATGCCTCTTTTAGGTCTAAAGTTACAAGCCAAGCGTTCTTGCCCAGCATGGGCAGAAGCTGCTGCTGCAAAGTCAACATTTTGAATTTTGGTATATCCAGGTATGTGTTCAGAATCGATAGGTCCAGTATTGGTCTCCAGGCCTTGTCCTTTCTGGGCACTAAGAACAGTCTTGAGTAAAATCCTTGCCCCCGCTCTTGTTCTGGCACTTGTTGAATGGTCCTCATGTCCATGAAGGATGAGACTTGTTTTTGTGCCTCTGCCCATTGAATTTTTGGCAGATCTGGCCAGCCGCTTGCCTTTGGCAGGGTATGGAAATGGAACTTGTAGCCTTGTGACAATATTTAGAACCCACTTGTCCTTGGTTATAATGTGCCAATTTTTAGAAAAAAGTGCTAATTTTCTCCCTAAGGGTGCTGCCAGTTAATAAGTGCTTGGTGCAGGCAGGGAGAAGTCATTGGGACTGTTTCCTGTAAGGTTTTGATTTGTCTTCTCCACTTTTGGAGGTAGAAGCATCCCATTGCTTTGACCTGTATGAACCTTGTGCCTGGGATCTGCCTCTAGGGCGTCTGGGTCTGCCCCTTTGAGGTCTGTCTGACACAGGAAAGGACCAATTCTTTGTTGGCCAGGGTCTACTAAACCTAGGTGGCTGTATTTGTAAGAAATCTTTGACCGTTTGCATAGATTTAGCCTTGTCCTTCACTTTCTTTAACACCTCCTCTGCCTTAACACCAAACAAAGTATCATGCTGTAAAAGTGCATCTAATAATTTAACTTTAACATGGTCAGGCATATTTTGTTCCTTTAACCAAGTATGCCTTCTAATTACAGAACCCGTAACTACGGCCCTGCAGGAGGCCTCTAAAGAATCAAAACCACATTGCAAAGTATATTTTCCAACTTGTTCAGCTGCATGCAATATATCCTGCATTTCCTTGTTTTCTGCACATTCAGAGTTTAGCAACATTTTCTGTTTAAGCAATGACATGACATGTTGCTGATATTTGAGCATATGTGACAGTTTAAGGCCCTTACAGTCAAAGTAGCAGATGTGTAAACCTTTTTTCCCCATCTGTCCAGTGCCCTAGAATCCCTGTCAGAAGGGGTAGGGTTTTTTGCAGCGGAAGCCTTAACTCCATGGTTTGTAAGGTTTCCCCAAAGGAACAGTCCTCAGGAGGAGGAGCTGAAGGAATGGATTCTTCAGCATCAGAATCCTCATAGGGGGAAAAGAATACTCCTGATCAGAAGAGGAATCAGAAGAAATGGAAACCTGATCTGAAGATTCATAATCAGTCTTTTGCCTAGGCCTCTTATCAGGAAGGGGATGGGAACCCTTAATCAAGGTAATCAAGTCTTCGGTCATTTTGAGCATCTGTTTTTTGGGCATGGAGGCCTGTCCACGTGGCTCTTGAGTTTGCTTCTTTGCCTTTGAAGGAGCTTTAGTCTTTGCTTTTTGAAGTCTGTTTTATGTATAGGTGTTTGGGTCTGAATACACCCTCAGAAGCCGGTGCCTGCTCAGCGGCTCCGGACCCATCTGAAGGATTAGCGTCCGAGGCTTCAATACCTTGAGTTTCCAGCGGCATGGCCGACTCCTCGTGGGAGTTGGTAGCGGCCTGCAACTCTAAAGTAGCAGTCATCAGTGGCTGCGAAATCACCTCACTGAGAACCGGCGAACTGGTGACTGGCTTAGGAGAAGCTTCGTCATCGGTTTTGGGCCTCTGAAGTCTTTCTTTTTCTTTTTCGTTTTTTGTGAACTCCGGTAGTTGGATGGCTTTCTGACGACATTTCTGGAAAATTAAACCTGCATTCAAAGTAGTTCAAAGCAAAATCATACCGGCGCTTAATAGTGCGTTGGTTGAATCTAGTACAAAACTAGACTACCCAGAAAGTTATGATCGGGCCTAGGCAAGGAATACAGTAAGAATGAAAGTCCTGAGGTATTTGCTTCTCACAAGAAATACAATTATTAACTTTTTCTGACATCGGTTCGGAGCAAGAAAAAAGTTTCCCCAATGGGGAATTTAGCTTTATAGAAGACTTCGGATCTGAAATTCGAATTCAAAAATCTCAGGAGTCGGCCGACCGGCACTTGCAAACTGCTTCTGCTTCGGGCACCGTGTGGCAAGAAAGACTAAAGAAAATGGCGTCTGCTGCTTCTTTTATACCCCTGACGACCTGACATCAGGGAAGGGGCGATGACAGCCGATGCAGGACCCAGGACTTTGGAATTCAGGCCGACTGAGGGCAACTTGCCCGCAGGATTATCCAAATGTAATGACTGCAACAGTGAAACACAAAGAACATCGAAGGGTTTTCCCGCATTGAGGTTGCTGGTGTGAAGCCACCAGTGAAGATCTTCCTTGCACCTGTCTGATTATTATTAGATGAGAAAGCGGAAGATGTTGTAGAGACCACTGGGCAAAGAGTAGCCATTGGAGCCTCATATGCAGCTTCGCCAGGGGAACCAGCATAATTGTAACAGCAATCGTCCCCAACAATTTGAGGATCAATCTTGCCTTCACTCTTCTCAAAGGTAGTAACGAGTACACCTGTTGTTGTAAACTTTGAATCCTTTCTAGTGGTAAAAACGCCCTCATGAGCATGGTGTCTAACTCGGCGCCTATAAAGGTGACACGCTGCGAGGGTAACAAGGCAGACTTTTCCCAATTTAGAGTGATACCCAATTGTTGACACAGTTTGATAGTGGCATCTCTGGTTTGTAGGAGTCTATGCCTGGTGGTGGCAGAAAGGAGCCACTTGGAATCTCTGACGTCTCAAGTGAGCCTTCACCACTGCCATACATTTGGTGAACACCCTGGGAGCTGTGGTGAGACCAAAGGGCAGGGCACAAAATTGAAAATGACTGGCTCCCAGCCGGAAGCGTAGATGACTTCTGGATGCCCTGTCCATCTTTATATGGTAATAAGCATCCTTGAGATTAATGGAGCACATCCACACTTCTTTTCCCAACAATGGGAGAATAGACTGCAACGTGACTATTCGGACCTTGGACTTTTTCACATGGGTGTTCAATCTGCTAAGATCCAAAATGGGTCTCAAGTCCCCTGTCCTTTTTGGCACCAAAAAGAATCTGGAGTAAGTCCCTAATCTGATCTGGTCTGAGGGGACTTGCTGGATAACTCCTTTTCCTAGCAGCTTTAAAACCTCTGAAGCTGTGGAATCCCTTTGACTGGGTGGAACATCTGGGATTTTTCTGATCGGCGGGGGAGTTGAGGAGAAGGGAATGCGATATCCTCCGGAAACTATTTCTAATACCCATTGGTCCTGAGTGATACCTTGCCAGGCCTCTGGGTATAGTGAAATGCGACCCCCGGACTGGCTCCAGAAATGCATGGTCGGGCCTCCCATCAGGAGCGCTGGTAGTGAGTAGCACGAAAGGAATCGCGGTATCCCTGATTACGCAGGCCTCCTCTGCCCCTAGGGCGGCATCTACCTGAATTACCACCCCTCCCCTGCCTCTGGGGGAGGACTCACCTTGTGAGTCATGAAAAAATCTCGGCGATTTTTGAACCACATCTTCCCACCCCTCTGGGCCTTGGGATAAGGCCTAGAGGGGAGGGTAAAACAGACTCCCACAGCAGACAGAGTTTTTCCCTCTTACTCGCACCTAGTGAAAGTGTCCTTCACCTTGGTTCCAAATAAGGAGGAACCATCAAACAGGGCATTGGTGAACGTAGACTTGAAGGCCTCAGCAAAATTACAGAGGCGCATCCAGGAGTGTCTCCTAAGAGCAACTCCCGAACTTGCTGCCCCACCCGCTCCTTCGGCTGCGTAAGAGATCAGCCTCATGGAGGACGTGGCCAGCGTGCTCCATACGGCCTCGAAAGCTGGTCCCCCCGGCTCCGAAAATCAAACAGCCGTGAAAGACCTCAGAGCAGAAGGGACCAGGTCCGAAGTCAAAGCAGGGGTCATGCTCCCCCGCACTGAAGCGCCGAGAGGGAGGCTAGGAGCCAAAAAGCATCCCAAGGCTTCCCCCTGTGATCTGACCGAGGAACCATGAGTCCTGGACCCTGCGGACTGAGTCGACGTGGTCGGAGCTGAAACCGGAGCCGATAAGCCAGGATGGGCCATCGGAGCTGACCTAGGGACATCAGACAGCACCAACCACTCCAGCTCCGAAAGCTGAGATTTGATCGGAGGAGGAAGTATCGACGCTGGCTGGGTGACAGGCTCCGGAGCCGAAAACAATTTTGCCAGTACCGATGATTGGAGCAGTCTCTGTACCACTCTATCTACATCCACATCTTAAAGAGTCCAGGAGGACCTAGAAGATAAGGAAGGAGATCTAGACCTCCTCTCAAAAGGAGACCTGCGAGGAGGAGAGACCGACCTAAAATTTGGAGACCAGCTCCGAACTAGCACCACTGCAATCAGCTCTGAGGGACTTGGGGCTGAAGCAGATTCTGTCGATGCACTAAAGTACAGTTTTGTACCTACCATAAATGTAGATGTCCGATAGGCAGCCCTCGGTTGGCCCGATTCCAAAGTCTGGGTCTGGCCTCGGCTGATGTCGTACTTCACCCGACGTCATAGCTCCTGGGGTATAAAGGCATCAGCCAACGCCATTTTCCTCAGTGTTTCTTGCCCCAGATGCCAGGTGCCCTCTAGGAAGGCTACATTTGGATAAATGTTGTAAATTCCAAACAGTAGCAACCAAAATATATATACATATATACATACAAACAAATACACCATAATAGATTCCCCCAGCTAGCTGAAAGAGGGGTAAGCACCCTAGGAATAGCACAGAGGGGAAGGAGGGTGGGTAATCCTGACTGCAGATGCATACCTATCGGACATCTACATTTATGGTAGGTACAAAACTGTACTATGTCCTTCAAGGATGCATCTGCAGTCATAACATATGGGTAGAATAACATAGCCAAACTGGGGGAGGAGGCACTAAGATAAAGATGGTGTAGTTAAGATCCCTTGTAAAACTGCAGTTGCAAAGCCTGCTCGGGATCTGGAGTATAAAGGAAGATTGTAATGCTTGGCAAATGTATGCACGGAGCTCCAAGTAGCAGCTTCTAAAATGTCTTTGGTAGCCACTCCTCGTAGGAAAGCTGTAGTGGTGGCTGTAGCCCTTGTGGAGTGAGGCCTGATATTTTCAGGAGTTGTCTTTCCATGAAAAGAGTAACAGAATCAAATGCAATTTCCTAGCCATTTTGAAATTGTCTGTTTGGAAATTGCTTTTCCTTGCACTCCTGTTGCATATGCTACCAGAAGCTGGTCAGTTTTTCTGCTGGTCTTAGTTCTGTCCAGGTAGTAGCGCAGTTGTCTATGTACATCCAAGGTGTGTAGTAGCTTTTCCCCCCTGTTCTGTGGGTTAGGGAAGAACGTAGGTAAATGAATAGCTTGGTTCAAGGATACCCTGGATACCACCTTTGGCATGAAAGTAGGATTGGTTCTCAGAGACACTCTATCCTGGTGAAAGATAAGGAAAGGTTGTACTGCCATTAATGCCTGTAACTCGGATATCCTTCTTGCTGAAGTGATTGCTAGAAGGAAGGCAGTTTTCCAAGATAAGAACTGTAAGTCTGCTGATGCTGCTGGTTCAAAAGGGGGAAGTGTTAATTTTTCCAGCACAAAATTGAGATCCCATGCAGGCAGAGGTGGTTTCCTTGGAGGTTTTACATTTTTGATCCCTCTTAGAAATTGTCTGAGGAGAGGTTGAGAGAAGATAGGAGGATCCATGTTGTACTCTGCTGAAATTGCTGAAGCATGAATCTTTATGGAAGAATAGGACAGGCCATTGTGGAACAGTTCTGCTAAGTATTCTAGGATGTGTGCTAGGTTTGCAATCATGACATCTGTTCCCTTTGATGCACTCCAAATGAGGAATCTCTTCCATTTGGCTGAGTATGTTTTCCTTGTGGAGGGTCTGCGAGCCTCCAGGATAATGTCCTTGACCCTCTGAGATAAAACAGGTTGGTTTTGTTTTATGCAATTTTCCAGGCAGTTAGTTGCAGCATTTTCAAGTTTGGATGCAGGGTCTTGTAGTTGTTCTGTGTTAGAAGTAAAGGCCATAGAGGTAGAGGCCATGGGTTCGTCCGAGACATGCTTCTCAGTAGCGGGTACCAATGCTGCCTTGGCCAGTCTGGAGCTATCAGAATTACCTTTGGCTGTTCCTCCCTGATCTTCAGTAGAACTTTGTACATCAATGGGAGAGGTGGAAAGGCATAAACTGTCAGGGCCTTCCAGCTGAAAGAAAGGGAGTCCACCCTCCAGGCTTGTGGGTGGTATTCTCTTGAGCAGAATTTCTTCAGTTGGTGGTTGAGTGGGGAGGTGAACAGGTCTATCTCTGGCATTCCCCATTTCTTTGTTATGGTTTTGAAGATATCTGGATGCAGCATCCATTCTAGTTCTGCTTAATTTGTCTGCTAGTGAATTTTCTTTTCCTGGTACGAATCTGGCCTGCAGTTGAATGTTGAGATTCAGGCCTAGGTTCCACAGTTCCATTGCCATCTGGCATAGAGGGTAGGAATGCGTGCCTCCCTGTTTGTTGATGTACCACATGACTGTGGTATTGTCCGTCCTTATCAGCAGGTGCCCTTGCTGGAGGAATGATTTGAATGCCTCTATTGCATGCTTCACTGCCAGCATTTCCTTTAGATTTATGTGTAGTTTCAGCTGGTCTTGGGACCATAGGCCTTGGATACACTTGTCTTCCAAGTGTGCGCCCCAGCCTAGGTCTGAGGTGTCCGTGGTGATGGTCTGCTTTGGTTGTGGTTTGTGAAAAGGCAACCCTCTGCAGGCCTAAGCCCACCACAGGAATTCTTTTTTCAGGCATGGAATGACTGGTATCATGGTTTCTAGACTGTGACTGTGTTGAGACCATACATTTCTTAGGTACCATTGTAATTTTCTCATATGCAGTCTGGCATGTGGGATCAAGATTATGCAGGATGCCATGTAACCCAGGGCCTGCAGGACTTTCCTTGCAGTAAGCTGAGTTTGTCTTGTCAATGCCGTGAAGTAGACTGGAAGTTGTTTTTGTTTTTCTTCTGTGAGAAAAAACATCTGAGTTATTGTGTCCAGTTCTGCACCCAAAAATGTTATCCTTTGGGATGGCACTAGTCTTGACTTCTGTATGTTGACTGTGTATCCCAAGGCTTGCAGCAGTTGTATGACATAGGTCAAATCCTTTATTATTTTTGTCTTGTTGTCCGCTTGTATTAGGCAGTCATCCAGGTATGGGTAGATTTGAATTCCCTGAAGCCTGCAATGTGCAATTACTGATGCCAGGCATTTCGTGAATACTCTGGGCGCAGTAGATAAGCCAAAGGGCAATGCTGAGAATTGATAATGCTCTGATCCTGCAAGAAATATGAGGTGTCTTCTGCAATCTGGTCGTATAGGGACGTGCAGGTATGCCTCCTTGAGATCTAGAGTCACCAGCCAAGACTCCTTGCCCAACATGGGAAGAAGTTGCTGTAGGTCAGCATCTTGAATTTTGGTACAATGAGATATGTGTGCAGTGCGGACAAGTCGAGAATAGGCCTCCATTGAGTTTCTTTTCTTGGTACAAGGAATAGTCTGGAGTAAAATCCTTGGCCTTGTTCCATAGATGGTACCTTTTCTATTGCTCTCATCCTTAGTAAGTTGATGATTTGTTTTAGAGCCTCTGACTTCTGGCTTGGCGGAAGGTTTGGCATTCCTCCCTTCTTTGGTTAAGTGTGGAAGTGAAACCTGTAGCATTTGTCTATTGTTTGCAAAGTCCATTTGTCTCCTGTAATGCAATGCCAGTTTTTTGAAAATAAAGCTAACTTTCCGCCCAAGGGTGCTTCCAATTGTTCCCTGGTAGGCGGAATCAGAGCCAAGTCATTGTGTCTGTCCTGTGGGAGTGGTTGCAGTGGGGGCACTCCTCTGGTTGTCAGGTTGCCACTGACGGCCCCTGTAGGCACCCCTTGATTGACCTCTGCCTCTTGGGCGTCTATTTCTGCCTCTCTGTGCTCTGGAGGTGTCTGGAAAGGACCAATTCTTTGAAGGCCAATTTCTGCTGAACCTCGGAGGTTGGACCTGCAGAAAATCCTTGACTGTTTGCACAGATTTTGCTTTTTCTTCCACTTTCTTTATAACCTCCTGTGCAGGGGAGCCAAATAATCTTTGTTTCTCCATAGGGGCATCTAGGAGTTTAGACTTAACATGGTCTGGCAAGGATTGCTCTTTTAGCCAGGCATGCCTTCGAATCACTGCTCCAGTCATAGCTGATCTAAATGAAGCCTCCAGTGCATCATAGCCACATTTTAAAAAATGATTACTGACCTGCTGAGAATTGTGTACCAACTCCTGAAGGGACTTACGGTCTAAAGGTTCAGGAGAGGAAAGCTTTTTATTCAGCTGATCTAACAAAAATTCCTGGTACTGTATCATGTGAAATTGACAGTTTAAAGCCCTGGCAGAAAGAGTAGCAGATGTATAAACCTTTTTACCCCATCTCTCTAATGCTCTTGATTCTCTTTCAGAGGGTAGGGGGTTTTTGGCAGAGGCAGCTGCAACACCCTTAGGGCCCTGAGAAATGGTTTCTGGGTCTGCAGCGTGGGCCTTGTACAAGTGGAAGTGAGAATCCGGGACCCTGTAATATCTGTCAGGTTTGGCAGGGGCCGGGGGAAGAGAATCAGGGGCTGAACTGGCATCATTGTATGCATCATCAACAACTGATAGTACAGGTGGTATGGCTAAAGGCCTATGCTGTGGTAAGTGTAAAAAAGTCCTTAGCCTTTTCCTAGAATCAGAAAAATCCTGACCCTGCCATTGGAAATGTTCCCTCATTGAATGTAGAGTTTCCCCAAATTAAAATTCTTCAGGAGGGGGAGGCAGAAGGAATGGAGTCTTCTGCATCCGAATCCTCATAAGGTGAGTATGGTCCTTCCTGATGGTCTGATAAATCTGATCCATCTGATCCATCTGAGGAATAGTCAGAGGAGAGAGGTTTAGGGGGTTCAGTCCTAGGCCTTTTTTCAGGAGGGGGTTGTGAGGCCCTGTCTGGGTGAGGTTGGGATCCCCTGATCAAAGAAATAAGGTCCTCAGCAAGGCTGAGAATCTGAGAACTTGAGGAAGGTCTGTGAGGGGGAGCTTTTGTAGTTAAGGCCTTGGAAAGTTAAGCTGCTTTAGCCCTGGAGAAGGCCTTAATAGACATAGAAGCAGGGGGTCTAGCTGCCCCACGTGCAGGAGTAGAAATGTCCAACGGAATGGTGTCGGACAATTCTAGTGTGCCTGCTTCTTCGGTAGGAATTTCTGCAGCCGACTCAGCCGGAGGCATGCTTGCGGCCGAAGGAAGAACCGAGGACTCTGTTTCAGCCGAAACCAAGACACTCGCGGTAGGTCTAACCGTGGTTTCAGCCGAAACCGCGGGCCGCGAGTGTCGGTCCTTTTCCTTGCGTTTTTTAGCTAAATGTGTAGTCGGAGTCTCAGACGGCATTTTATATGCAAAAGCGGGACCAAAAAACTCTTCTGCAAACTCCGACCGACGTCTAAGTGTCCGTCGGTTGAAGGAAGCACAGGCTAAACAAGCTGATACATCGTGGTCTGGGCCTAAGCAAGGAAGGCAGTAAGAGTGGAAATCCTTATGAGGTATTTGTTTCCCACAAGTTAAACAATTATTTACTTTGTCTGACATCGGCTGAGGCAAGAAAGACTCCCCAACGGGGTACTTAGCTTTTTTAGAAGTCTTCGGTAGCTGAAATCTCTGGATCTGACCGACCGGCACTTGCGAACAGCTTTTGCTTCGGGCACCGCGCGGCAAGAAAGACTGAGGAAAATGGCATCGGCTGATGCCTTTATACCCCAGGAGCTATGACGTCGGGTGAAGTGCGACATCAGCCGAGGCCAGACCCAGACTTTGGAATCGGGCCGACTGAGGGCTGCCTGAGGCAGGACAAAGTACAGTTTTGTACCTACCATAAATGTAGATGTTCGAAGATCCACATTGCTGCAGTCCTTACACTTGGGTAGTCCGCTGTCCTCGGTCGGCCCGAATATCAAAGTATAAGGCTGACGTCGGTCAGGGCGCATTTGACTGACGTCAGAACGTCAGGGTACAAATGCGCATGACCGACGTCATATCCTCAGTCTTTTCTTGCCCCAGATGTCAGAAGACCCTAAAAATAAAGGTCAAAACCAAAAGACAGCAAACAACCAACCAACCACCCTTGCACTAACTATATGTACAACATATACAATATACACAAAATGTACAACCCAACCCACACAACCACCTCTAACTACAGAGGGGAAGGAGGGTAAATTGGACTGCAGCAATGTGGATCTTCGAACATCTACATTTATGGTAGGTACAAAACTGTACTATGTTCTTCATCTCACATTGCTGCAGTCCTTACACTTGGGTAGAATCCCAAAGCAGAGGTAAGGGAGGATGGCTAACTACAAGGAAGCAGGAGCTGCCAAAATGCCCTGCAAAACAGCAGTGGCAAAACCAGCCCTGGACTTAGAGTAAAGTGGCAGGTGATAATGCTTAGAAAAGTATGCACAGAACTCCAAGTAGCTGCCTCCAAAATATCCTTGGTTGCCACTCCCCTCAAAAAAGGTGTTGAAGTGGCAGTAGCCCTAGTGGAATGAGGCCTAATCCCAGCTGGAATCTCCTTGCCATGATGGGAATAACAGAAAGCAATGCAAAACCCAATCCACTTAGAAATAGTTTGTTTTGATACAGGCTTGCCCTGAGAACTCAAAGCAAAAGAAACAAACAACTGCTGAGACTGCCTGAAACCTTTAGTTCTGTCCAAATAATAACGCAACTGCCTGTGGACATCTAAAGTGTGCAAAATCTTTTCCCCTTTATTTTGGGGATTTGCATAAAAAGTAGGCAAATGAATAGTTTGGTTTAAAGCCACACTAGAAACCACCTTAGGCATAAAGGAAGGATTAGTGCGTAATGATACCCTATCCTTATGGAAAATTAAGAAAGGCTCAACCGCCATAAGGGCCTGTAATTCAGAAACCCTTCTTGCAGAGGTAATGGCCAACAAAAGCAGTCTTCCATGATAAATATTTCAACTCAGCAGTAGCTGCAGGCTCAAAAGGTTGTAGAGTGAGTTTCTCCAACACAAAATTGAGATCCCAAGCAGGAGTAGGAGCTCTTCGTGGGGTCTTATATTCTTTGCCCCTCTAAGAAATTGCTTGAACAAAGGATGAGAAAACAATGGTGGGTTGCAATCATAGTGAGCTGAAATTGCTGCAGCATGAACTTTAATAGAAGAGAAAGACAAACCTTTGTCTAGCAACTCAGTAAGATATTGAAGAGCCACACACAAATTAGGCTCAGAAACATCAAAATCATTTGCTGCACTCCAAAACAAAAATCTCTTCCATTTGTCTGCGTACACTTTCCTTGTACTAGGCCTCCTAGCTTCCAAAATAACATTTAAAACTTGCTGAGGAAGTGGAGGCCCACTATGGTTCAAAACAGAATATGCCAGGCTGTTAGGTGCAGAGAGTGAAGCTTGACATTTAGCAAATGGCTGTCCTCCTGCGACAACAGGTGTGGAATCAAGGCAAAGGCCATGGAGGCTTCCGTACCAGACTTCTCAGTAATGGGTACCAGTGTTGTCGAGGCCAATCCGGAGCTATCAAAATCATCCTTGGCTTGTCCTGTCTGACCTTTAGAAGTACCTTTAGGAGGAGAGGCAGAGGTGGAAAGGCATACACATGAAGATTGCCCCAATTGAAAGAAAGAGCATCCACTCTCCAAGCTGTGGGATGAAACCTTTTTGTGCAAAATCTTGGCAGCTGATGGTTTAGTGGAGAAGCGAACAGATCTATGTCTGGAGTTCCCCATGACACTGTCAATTTCTGAAATACATGAGGATCCAATTTCCACTCGTGGGGATCCATAATTCGTCTGCTCAACACATCTGCTAAGGAGTTCTGTGCTCCTGGCAGAAACCTTGCCTGAAGATTGAGCTGTAAACTGAGAGCAGTCTCCCACAAAATCATTCCTTGCCTGCATAGAGGATAAGAATGTGTTCCCCCTTGCTTGTTGATGTACCACATGACAGTTGTGTTGTCTGTTAGAATCAACACCTGCCCTGGAAGAAGTAATTCCTTGAAAGCAATTAATGCAAACTGGACTGCTAACATCTCCTTCATGTTGATATGTAGATGTTGTAGTCTGACAGGCCACTTGTTTTGTATCCACTTTCCATTTAGATGAGCTCCCCAAGCTTTGTCTGAGGCATCTGTCGTTAAAATCTGACTCGCCTCTGGCCGCTCTCAGTGAGTCCCTTGTTTACGTGACATTCCTGAGCCCACCACAAAATTCCTTTTGAATGCAAGGTATTATTTGAATGACAGTGTCCAGATCCTGGCAGTGCTGTGTCCATACATTTTTGAGATACCACTGTAGCTTCCTCATATGCAGTTTGGCATTGGGAAGTACCAGAATACAAGATGCCATGAACCCTAAGGCTTGAAGGACTGTCCTTGCAGTCAGCCCGGACTGATGAGATAGTTGATGGAAGTAAAGGGATAGACTCTTTTGTTTGTCCGGGGTTAAAAAGGCCATCTGGGATGCTGTATTCAGTCTCACACCCAGAAAGCACATGTCTTGAGAGGGTACTAGACTGGACTTTATTTCGTTCACAGAATACCCTAGGCATCTTAGCACTGCAATCACATAATCCAAATGATGAAGAAGCTCTTCTCTTCCTTGAGCCAGAATTAGGCAGTCATCCAAATAAGGATAGATCTGTATTCCTTTTAGCCTGAAGAAAGCTATCACTGGAGCCAGAACTTTCATGAACACTCTGGGCGCAGTAGATAAGCCAAAGGGCAATGCAGAGAACTGATATAGAGAAGTCCCAGCTCGAAAACGCAGATACTTTCTGCAACTTAGTCTGATAGGAACATGAAGGTAAGCCTCCTTGAGATCCAAAGTCACCATCCAATGATCTTTGCCCAGCAGAGGTAAAAGCTGCTGCAACGTCAACATTTTGAACTTGGGAATGTCCAGATAAGTGTTGAGGATAGATAAATCCAAAATTGGTCTCCACGTGTTCCCCTTCTTTGGTACTAGGAACAGGCGAGAATAAAATCCTAGGCCCACTTCTGGCAGAGGGACCGGCTGTATGGCCCCTAGTCGGAGCAACAGAGAAACCTGTTTGTGAGCCTCTATTCTTTGTTGAGGAGGAACGTCTGGCATGCCTCTGAAAGGAGGCAAGGTATGGAAATAAAACCTGTAGCCGTGGTGTACGATATCCAATACCCATCTGTCCTGGGTAATCAAACTCCAATTCTCTTAGAAAAGTGCCAACCTTCCCCCCAAAGGTGCTGCCAGACGAGCAGGCTCTGGCAGCTGAAAAGGTAGGTCATTGGGTCTGCTTACGAAAGGACTGACCCCTGCCCTCACCCGAAGCCTGTGCAGGAGAACTCCCTGTTCTAGGCCTGAAAGAGCCCTGAGCTCTGCCCTTACCATGTCTAGATCTACCCCTAGACTGTGAATCATAAGAAGGATACGTCCACCCTTTAGTAGGCCAATTTCTACTAAACTTTGGAGGCTGGACCTGCAAAAAATCTTTAACAGTCTGCAAAGACTTAGCCTTGTCTTCCATTTTCTTTAAAACTGTCTCAACAGGAGGACCAAACAACACGTCAGATTGTAAAGGAGCATCTAAAATCCTTGTTTTAACATGTTCAGACAAATTCTGATCCCTCAGCCAGGCGTGCCTGCGAAGAACTGAACCAGTGGCAGCCCCCCTAGACGAGGCCTGTACAGCATCAAAACCACATTGCAAAGAATGCTTACCCACCTGTTCAGAAACATGCACTAAATCTTGCAACTCCTTACAATCAATACCTACTGCCAGAGCATCAACCTTAGATTTCAATTGTGAAAGGAGATAATTTTGGTATTTCAACATGTGAAACTGGCAATTCAGAGCCCTCATAGCAAGAGTGGAAGAAGTATAGATTTTCTTGCCCCATCTATCCAAGGCCCTAGCCTCCTTGTCTGCAGGAACCGGATTCTTAACAACAGAAGCCTTAATACCTTTAGGCCCATGGCTAACAGTTTCTGGGTCTGCCCTAGGACTCTTAAAAAGATACTTATGAGCTTCAGGCACCCTGTAATACCTATCCGGCTTAACAGGAGCAGGAGGCAAAGAATCAGGATTAAGAGAAGCTTCCGTAAAAACATCTTCCACAACATCCAAAACAGGAGGAATAGCCAAAGGCCTATGCTGGGGTAACAACAGAAATTCCCTAAGCCTTTTCCTAGAATCAGAGAAGTCCTGACCTTCCCACTTAAAATGCTCCCTCATGGAATGAAGAGTTTCTGAAAAAGAAAAATCCTCAGGAGGAGTAGCAGAAGGAGTAGAATCATCCACATCAGAATCAGAATAAGGAGAGTACTCCTGCAAGTCTTCAGCCGAAGACTCTGAAACATCTGAAGCCTGCTCAAAACCCCCCAGCTCAGGCTCCACCCTAAGCCTCTTATCAGGAGGGGGCATAGAACCCCTAATCAAAGTAATCAAATCTTCTGCCATTTTAAGCATATGCTTCTTGGGCACAGTACCTGAAGAGCTAGGGGTAACACTAACTGAAGCTAAACCTGGCCTGCCCCTGGGGGAAGCCTTTGAAACAGAAGGAGAGGACCTAGCCACCTTAGGAAGGGAGGGGAGTATAGTAACATGAGAAGCCCCCTCAGTCTGACTAGTCTCCTGAGAGGCCACATCTTGTAATAATAAGGTCTCCCCCTGGGAACACAAAGAAACCTCCGGTGGAGCCACCGGCTCCACCGACACCTCTAAAGAACCGGCGTCTGGTACAGACGGTTCTTCTAGCCTAGGCTTAACTGCCTTGTCCTTGCGCTTCTTTGAAGAAGCGGGCGTCGGAACATCCGACGGCATTTTATAGTTACACCGCTTCCCAAAGACTAACCTCGCACAATCCAATCTTCTCTTTATAGTGCGTGTATTAAATCTAGCACAAGAGCAACAGCCAACAACGTCGTGCTCAGGCCCTAAGCAAGGAATACACAAAGTATGATAATCTTTATGCGGTATCTGTTTCCCACAAGAAATGCAATTATTAACTTTTTCTGACATCCGGTAAATGACTGAGGCAAGAAAAAACGAAAAAATTCCCCAACGGGGTACTTAGCCAACTTTGAACCCGGTCTGAAACTTCTAAATCGAAAAATCTCAGAACGCCAACCGGCACTTGCAACACTGCTTCTGCATCGGACCATGCGGCAAAAAAGACTGAGGATATGACGTTGGTCATGCGCATTTGTACCCTGACGTTCCGACGTCAGTCAAATGCGCCCTGACCGACGTCAGCCTTATACTTTGATATTCGGGCCGACCGAGGACAGCGGACTACCCAAGTGTAAGGACTGCAGCAATGTGAGATGAAGAACATCCCATATGTTATGACTGCAGATGCATCCTTGAAGGACATCTTCCTGCGGCTCCGAAGACAATGGAGCCGAGGATGCCACAGTAGATTTTGCTACTTTCTCCAGAGGCTCAGAGGATATTGATGGAGCCGGAGATCGCTTTTTAGCCTTGGAAGTTTTACTCAGAGTAAGAGGACTTGAAGCTAGAAGCCCTCCCCAAATCCTCCTCGAAGGAGGGTTTCAGAAGTCCTTTCAAAATTAGTTTTTTTCTTCCTCTCCTGAAGAACACGCGGGTTAAATGCATGGCAAAATGTACAAGATTCCTGGAGGTGAATAGCCCCCAGACAATAAACACACACACAGAGTGCACATCAGTGACTGACATTTTATAACCACATTTAGTACATTTCTTACAGCCCAAGGGCTTATGCTCTTTCGTACCCTTAGACATACTGAAGGAAACTGAAAAGCCACCAACCGTTAATATGGAAGCCACAAGCGCGGGAACTAAAGAAAAACCAACAGACAATCACAAAAAGACTTCTAACTTAAGCGGTCCCAACAAGAACACAGGGAAAGGACTAGGTCCTCTAACTTAAATGGCCCTAGCCCGAGGATAGGTACCTACTAACAAGCAACACAGAAAGAACAGGGGCGGAGACTAGGTCCTCTAACTGAAACGGGCCTAGCCCATAGGGGAAACAGCTAGCGGGTCACCACAAAAGACAATACCACGGGACACCACAAAAGACAATACCACGAGAAAAACTGTACACCAGATTATTAAACTAGTACACACACAACACACAGCTATGAAAATAGCTTTTTTGAAGCAAGACCATCTCAATAAAAGACCAAAAGTTATACTTAGCCACAGCCAAGAGTGAGACCACGTCTGAGCTATACGAGCAGCAGACGAGATCTGGGAAGAGAGAGCAGTGCAGCATGGGATACCTTCTTAGCCCAGCCAATTGAAAGACTTCGAGCTAGAGTATGGCAGGGGTTCGGCTCCGAACCCATAGGTAAGAATGTAGGCGAGATTGGACTACATAACATGAAAGGATTCCTTTGAGCTGGCATACCGGATCTGAATTCCCTAGACATAATACAAAATACCAACTTTAATGCTATTGGTTACCAAAAATGCAGCTACTACAAAATGGAAATAAAAATCTAAACCAATCATAATGGAAGTCAAATGGTAAAGACCAAAAAACTTGAAGCTAGAGCTTTAGAACACAGAAGGATTCCGCAGAAATAAACAGAACTTGTGTGAACAGCATATGCAGAATAATATTCAGGAAGAATGAGGTTTAAGGGAAGGCAAGAAGTGAGCAATTTATATAATGCTGGAGTAACTGAAAACTGTTTAAAGAAAATGTGCATACTTTTTAAAGAAAAATGCCAAAATTAGTTACCTCAATAAAAGAATCAATATGCAACATAAGAGCCTGGGTTCGACTGATGATGAACTGATTGACACATGCAACAGCATGAGACCTAAAAGAAACAAAAGTTAAAAGTGACCACTCATTTTCAACTATAAATTCAGAAGTAAACAAATGTACAGTCATACTAGCTAATGCCACTGGATCTGTAAGAATCAAGATGACAAAAATACATTCACTATAAGCTACTCCAGCCATCCAAAATGATACATCCTACAGACATGTAATCCATTATTAGATTCTGCAATCCGGAAAAAGGTACTTACAATGTTTACGTAAAGGGAGGAATAGAAGTAGTTTAGCTCCAGTAGGATTTCACTGTCAATTTAGTCTTATTAAACTTGCTGCTGCTGAATTAGCCATCGAGTCTGATCTTAATCTGTACCATCAAATAAAGATGCCATACATGAGGTACCAGTTCCAGAAATATACTTAAAACATGTAAGTGACCACTCATTTTCAACTATAAATTCAGAAGTAAACAAATGTACAGTCATACTAGCTAATGCCACTGGATCTGTAAGAATCAAGATGACAAGAGTACATTCACTATAAGCTACTCCAGCCATCCAAAATGATACATCCTACAGACATGTAATCCATTATTAGATTCTGCAATCCGGAAAAAGGTACTTACAATGTTTATGTAAAGGGAGGAATAGAAGTAGTTTAGCTCCAGTAGGATTTCACTGTCAATTTAGTCTTATTAAACTTGCTGCTGCTGAATTAGCCATCGAGTCTGATCTTAATCTGTACCATCAAATAAAGATGCCACACATGAGGTACCAGTTCCAGAAATATACTTAAAACATATAAACAAAATGGCAAATTTGCTCTTTAGCAAACCATAGTAGGTGATTGTCCCTAATGGCCAATATATCAATGTCTATACAAGAAAAAAAATCTCTCTAGACTGTGTACAGTATAAACGACTTTCAAAGACGTGAAGAGAAATAACACTTAGAAATGGAAAAATCACAACACGGACAGAATAGCATGAAGGAAACAAGCTGAAATCCATACAACAGCAATATACATACAATCACTATACAGAATATGTTTTACAAGGTGGGGGAGGTGTACGGTATTTGATGCAGAAGTTTATTTCACAGACAACAGTAAGAAAATCTTCAGAACGCTGAACAGCAAAATCGAAAAGCCTGCTTATGTTGCATGAAATCGGTACTTAACGTTTGACTTCCCACCCAGAACAGGAGCCCATAGGCTTTCACAAAGCAGTAACCTGCCCAGTAACGTTAACCTCTAAGGAAGCAATTAGTAAACCTGGAAAACTATTACCCTCTCCCCTCCTTTTCATCAGTTTGACTATGGACCTAATGAATGAACTCCATAACTTGGAGCTGAAGATGTGTCAAATCCAGACCCCAAATAATATCTAGATGCTTCCTGTGGGAATTATATAGCACCACTAGATTTGATGTATGCAAAGGCTACTGGAGCTGTTTCAGTAAAATACGGTTAATGTTGTTTGTGTCAAATACTTGTGTTGAAAAAATATAAAAAAGTTAGCAGTTTTTATGTTTATATGAATTCAGTTTACAGTTATGGATGGTCTTTTTTTATCATAATTTTTACTTACAGTCTAAGTGATGTCTTGCACAGAAATCTGCAGTAAAACAGATTATTCTCCCATTTTTGATGTATAGGCTTGACTTTTTTAAATGGTGTAGTGATATGATCTGGACTGACAACCAACTTTCCTTAAAAAATGAGGTACCAGAAAGAAAAAAAAATAATGCTGGCATTCAGGGTGAACATTTGAACAAGGCCAGTTTTAAATTGAATGACTCAAAGACTATAATCCTACACAAAAACCACCACAACATGCCATTTGGCAAATGATGACCCAAATATCACCTCAAAATATACATTATTACACATAAATCAAAAGATTCATAAAATGAAATATGCACTTCTGTTTAAATATGTTCTGTACCCACCTGAAGAACTTTTGCTTCCTAAGACTTAATTTCCACTTTATATAACTGCATACACCTTCTGAAAATGCACTTAAGGACTCAATACACAGATGCAAAAAATATAGGAAGCAAAATGTACACTGAACTACAAACAGTGAACAACTGATCTTGACTAAAAGCATTCTCAAAGCACAGCAAAACATGGCTACTTCAGCCAATGTGGGACTATACAATTTAAGTCTAATCTTGTACAACCTTCAGGCAAAATCAGCTGCAATTAAAGCACATTAAAGACAACACCTTGATTAGAACACTCTGGGTCTAGACACCCACTAATCAGTAAAATTTGATCATCCTGAATTTAATGGAGAAGTGAAAATATAAAGTTATTGTATACTTGATATATGAATGATCTAGCCTTTCAGAACTAATTTTGTGTGCGTTATCCTTTATTTAGCTCTGCTTAGTTGTTCTGAAAAACTAGAATGTAGAATTTAGCAAATCAAATATGTTGAAGGGCACTGTGTAATGGATGAATAGTTCTGCTCATGAGACAGCAGATGTTTAAATCCAAGCACTAACATAATGCTGGATATCGGAGGGACAGGGTATAACAAATAAGGAGTCAAAGGCATGATGAGCTGCCAAACGTAAAACTTCACTGGTGCTTCTGGTATCATCTGGCAGCTCATCATATCTTTGACTCCTCATTTGTTATTTTTCAGTTTTTATTCACTTGAAGTGTCTGAATACGGCCCACGGATCCACTCCACTGCCCACAAACGTATCTTATGGCCATAAGAGGGATGATCCCTCAAGTCACAGCACTGGCACCCAATATATTAAAGTAGAAAATATGCGCACAAACCTGATTTACTAAGCAATTCACCAAATGCCTTTCTCACAAATTACTACTTACACTCACCCTCCCAGGGAAGGCTGGCAAAATTTTCCAGTTCCCCAAAGCTTTCATCTTGGATGTAATTCTAGAGCCACCTAAGTTATTGGGATAGGTACCCACCAGTTTCACTTCAACTCTTGATCAACAGCCAAATACTTAGAAAAACACATTAGTGGAAATGTGAAAAGAAGCCAGTCGGAGGTGGATTTAACATCTTGGTTACACAGAGTGCTAAATACATCCTTCTCAAACAAATACAAACATCGGCCAAAAGACATTAAAAGGGAATAAAAAAAACTTCACTTGAAAAATAAGTTAAATAATACTGATGCAATTAAATATGCAGACGTATATGCAGTTAAAAAGAATACCACGAAATGCCGAGAGATTATGCTTAAATGGCAGGACTGAGTTGCATTACTTATTTTCTTTCACTTTTTAACTAGATTAAGTTAAGTAGTCAGGCCAATTGGCAAAGACAAAGTACAGTTTTGTACCTACCATAAATGTAGATGTCCGATAGATATGCAACTGCAGTCATAACATATGGGTTGTCCTGCCTCAGGCAGCCCTCGGTCGGCCGGATTCCAAAGTCTGGGTCCGGCGTCGGCTGGTGTCGCCTGCTCTCCGA
This sequence comes from Protopterus annectens, assembly GCF_019279795.1. NCBI lineage: Eukaryota > Metazoa > Chordata > Ceratodontiformes > Protopteridae > Protopterus > Protopterus annectens. The sequence goes on along the minus strand of NC_056730.1, from coordinate 423,254,869 downwards.
CGTCAGAACAGCTGGAGTATAAAGGCATCGGCCGACGCCATCTTCTTCAGTGTTTCTTGCCCAGATGCCAGGTGCCCTCCCAGGAAGGCTAAATTTGGTGAATGGATAAACAATTCCAGACATGCACAACAGTAATAAACAGATACACGATAGGAGATACCCCCAGCTAATAGGAGTAGGGGGAGTGGACCCATAAAGAAGGTTGCAGAGGGGTAGGAGGGTGGGAAAATCCGACTGCAGTTGCATATCTATCTGACATCTACATTTATGGTAGGTACAAAACTGTACTATGTCCTTCAAGAATGCAACTGCAGTCATAACATATGGGTTGAATACCATAGCCAAGCTGGGGGTGGTTGGAACTAAGAAAGAGATGGTGTAGCCAAAATGCCCTGCAGGACTGCCGAAGCAAAGCCTGCTCGGGATCTGGAGTATGAAGGCAGGTTGTAGTGCTTGGTAAATGTATGTATGGAGCTCCATGTAGCAGCCTCTAGAATGCCCTTTGTAGCCACTCCTTTTAGGAAAGCTGTGGATGTGGCTATAGCTCTGGTTGAGTGTGGCCTAATATTGGCTGGCACACTTTTTCCATGAAAAGAATAGCAGAATCTGATGCAGTGTCCAATCCATTTGGAAATTGTTTGTTTGGAGATTGCTTTTCCTTGTACTCCAGCAGCATAGGCTACAAGCAGTTGGTCAGACTTTCTGGTGGCCTTAGTTCTGTCCAAGTAGTAGCGTAGTTGCCTGTGTATGTCCAAAGTATGCAACAGTGCTTCCCCCCTGTTTTGAGGATTGGGGAAGAAAGTAGGCAGGTGAATGGCTTGATTTAGAGACACCCTGGAAATTACTTTTGGCATGAATGAAGGATTGGTTCTTAGAGAGACTCTGTCCCAATGAAAAATGAGAAAAGGAGGTACTGCCATGAGTGCCTGTATCTCAGAGACTCTTCTTGCTGATGTGATTGCCAATAGGAAAACCGTTTTCCATGAGAGAAATTATATTTCTGAAGTTGCTGCTGGTTCAAAGGGAGGAAGAGTTAATTTTTCCAAGACGAAATTGAGGTCCCATGCAGGTACTGGCGGTTTCCTGGGAGGTTTGATATTCTTTATCCCTCTTAGGAACTGTCTTAGCAAAGGATGCGAAAACACAGGAGGATCACAGTTGTATTTTGCTGAAATTGCTGAGGCATGAATCTTTATGGAAGAATATGAGAGACCAGTATTTAACATTTCTGCCAAGTATTCCAATATCTGAGGTATACTCAATACTGTTGTATCCTGACCCCTGTTAGCATTCCAGATGATGAATCTCTTCCACTTGGCTGAACAGGTTTTTCTGGTGGAAGGCCTGCATGCTTCCAGTAAGATCTCTTGAACTTTTTTTGGAAAGAGAGATATCGGAAGGAGTTATGGTAACTTCCAGGCTGTCAGATGCAATGTTTTCAGGTTTTGATGAACAGTCCTGTAATTGTGTTGTGTTAGAAGCAGAGGCCAGGGTTTGGTCCGAGTTATGCTCAACAGCAATGGGTACCAGTGCTGCCTTGGCCAGTCCGGAGCTATCAAAATGCCTGTTGGTTGTTCTGCCTTGATCTTCAGTATCACCTTGGTCAGCAGTGGTAGAGGAGGGAATGCATAAATTGTTAGGGAATTCCAGCTGAAGGAGAGAGCATCCGTTTTCCAGGCTAGAGGATGGTGGGTCCTTGCACAGAACTTTTCCAGGTGATGACTCATGTGAGAAGCAAAGAGATCTATGTCCGGTCTTCCCCATGTCCTTGTTATTTGTAAGACCATGTGAGGATGCAGCATCCATTCGTGTGGATCCAAGAAATTTCTGCTCAGCTTGTCCGCCAGTACATTGTCCTTGCCTGGCACAAACTGGGATTGCAGATGTATCTTCAGACTTAGGGATTTTTCCCAGAGAATCATTGTAAGTCTGCAGAGGGGATAAGAATGAGTGCCTCCCTGCTTGTTTATATACCACATAACCGTGGTGTTGTCTGTCCTTATTAGCAAATGTCCTTGTTGAAGTGATTTTTCGAAAGTCTCGATTGCACGCATCACTGCCAACATCTCTTTTTGATTTATGTGCAGATGCCTTTCCCTTGGGTTCCATTGCCCTTGGATGCATCTGTCCTCCATGTGCGCCCCCCATCCATGATCTGAGGCGTCTGTTGTAATGATTTGCCCTGCTTGAGGTTTGTTGAAAGACATGCCTTGGTTTAACTGACTTGCTTGAGCCCACCACAAGAATTCTCTTTGCAGACATGGAATAAGTGGGATTACGTCCTCTAGGCTTTGGCTGTGTTGTGACCATAAGCTTTTAAGTACCATTGCAGCTTTCTCATATGAAGCCTTGCCAAAGGTATCAGAAGAATGCAAGATGCCATGAACCCCAGGGCCTGCAGGAATTTCCTTGCAGTCAGCTGGGAGAGCTTTGCTAAGCTTTTGAAGTAGTCTGGTAACTGCTCTTGTTTTTCTTCTGTGAGGAAAGCCATTTGCATTTTTGTGTCAGTTTGGCTCCCAGGAAAATAATCTGTTGGGATGGCAGTAGTCTTGATTTTTGAATGTTGACTGTGTATCCGAAGGCCTCTAGTAATTGAATGACATAGTCCAAGTTTGTTATCAAGGTTTGTTTGTTGTCTGCTTGTATCAGGCAGTCGTCCAGGTAGGAGTATATTTGAATCCCCTGGAGTCTGCAGTGTGCCACTACTGATGCCAGGCATTTCGTGAACACACTGGGCGCAGTAGATAAGCCAAACGGCAATGCTGAGAATTGATAATGCTCTGTCCCTGCAAGAAATCGGAGGTATCTTCTGCAACTGTGTCTGACTGGGACATGCAGGTATGCCTCCTTGAGGTCCAGAGTGACCAGCCAAGACCCCTTGCCCAGCATGGGAAGGAGTTGCTGTAACGTCAGCATTTTGAACTTTGGCACAATGAGAAAAGTGTTTAGAGTAGACAAGTCCAGTATAGGCCTCCATTTGTTTTCTTTTCTTGGAACAAGGAACAGTCTTGAGTAAAATCCCTGGCCTTGTTCCTGAGGAGGGACCTTTTCTATTGCTTTTATGCTTAGCAGCTTTGAAACTTGAATGAGTGCCTCTGCCCTTTGATGATGTGGCAGGTTTGGCATGCCTTGTCTTATTGGTAAAGTATGGAAGTGGAACCTGTAACCTTTGTCTATTAAATCCAGAATCCAGTTGTCCTTGGTTAAAATATGCCAGTTGCTTGAGAATAAGGATAATTTTGTGCCTAAAGGTGCTTCTCTTTGAGCTTTGGTAGGCGGCATGAAAGTCAAGTCATTGTGATTGTTCTTGTGGTGCAGCTGGACTGCCTGCGCCACTTCTTTGATTTGGTGGTTGCCATTGGCGGCCCCTGTAAGAGCCTCGGTTTTGCCCTCTACCTCGAGCACGCTTGTTTTTTCCCCTTTGAAATTTGTCAGTGTCTGGAAAGGACCAATTCTTTGAAGGCCAATTCCTGCTGAATCTGGGTGGCTGAACCTGGAGGAAATCTTTGACTGTCTGAACTGATTTAGCCTTTTCCTCAATGGACTTCAACACATCTTGTGCATTAGCACCAAAAAGCTTTTGTTTTTCCAGACGTGCATCAAGTAGCTTTACTTTAACATGGTCTGGCAGTGGCTGTTCTTTTAACCAAGCATGTCTACGTATAACAGCCCCTGTCATAGCTGCCCTACATGAAGCCTCCAATGCATCATAACCGCACTGTAGAAAATGATTGCTAACCTGCTGAGTGTTATGGACCAGATCCTGCAATGCCTTTCTATCAATAGACTCAGGAGAGGCTAGCTTTTTCTGTAAGTCATCCAGTAAATAATCCTGGTACTGAAACATATGAAAAAGGCAGTTAAGTGACCTCATGGCAAGGGTGGTAGAGGTATAAACTTTTTTACCCCATCTCTCCAGGAACCTTGCTTCCCTATCCGCTGGCAGTGGATTCTTGGCTGAGGAAGTAGCCACTCCTTTGGGGCCCTGTGAAATAGTTTCTAGATCCACAGAGTGGGCCTTAAAGAGATGTTTGAGAGTGTCAGGGACCCTGTAATATCTGTCTGGCTTGACAGGAGCAGGACGGAGAGAATCAAGGTTAGCACTGGAGTCGGAGAAAACATCATCCAGGACATCCATAACTGGAGGGATAGCTAAAGGCCTGTGCTGGGGTAACTTGAGGAAGGTACGAAGCCTTTTCCTAGAATCAGAAAATTCCTGACCCTGCCACTTAAAATGCTCCCTCATAGAGTGGAGGACTTCACCGAATGAAAAATCCTCTGGAGGAGAGGCAGAGGGAATTGACTCCTCAGCATCAGAGTCCTCATAGGCCTGGAAGGATTCTTCTTGGGTATCAGAATGCTCAGAATCCCCAGAGGCTTCATCTGAAGAGAGGTTGTCAGCCTGCTCAGTTCTAGGCCTTTTCTCTGCAGGCGGCTGAGAACCTCTGTCTGGGTGAGGCTGAGACCCCCTGATAAGAGAGATGAGGTCTGCAGGCAAGAGACATGATTTGCTTATCAGAAGAAGGGGCCTGGGCAGTAGGTTTAGGATGGGCCTTGGCCTGGCTGGCAGCCTTGGCACGTGCATAGGCCTTGATGGACATGGATACAGGAAGCCTAGCTGCCCCACGTGCAGGAGTAACCTTGTCCACGGGAATGGTGTCGGGTAGATCCAGAACTTCGGTTTCTGGAGGAAAATCAATAACCGGCACCGGTGTAGTCTCCGGGACCGAAGGACGTGCTACCGCTGTGTCGTCGGCCTGGAGCGGTTGAATTACCGCTTCCAAAGGGACCGAAGCACTCACGAAGGGTCTAGGAGAAATATCGGTAGAGGACGCGGGCCGCAGATGTCGGTCCCGGTCCTTACACTTTTTGGAAATTTGTGTTGTCGGTTGTTCCGACGGCATGATGTAAGCAAAGGAATCGCCGAAAAAGTCTTCGGCAAATTCTGCCCGGCGCCTGAGAGTGCTCTTATTAAAGCAAGCACAGGCAGCACAGGCCGAGACGTCGTGGTCTGGGCCCAGGCAAGGGAGGCAGTAAGAATGGAAGTCCTGAGGTATTTGTTTACCACAAGACAAACAATTATTAGCTTTCTTGATTTGTTCTGACATCAGCTGAGGCAAGAAAAAATGTTCCCCAACGGGGTACTTAGCTTTTAGATGACTTCGGTAACTGAAAACACAGGAGCTGACCGACCGGCACTTGCGAACTGCTTCTGCTTTGGGCACTGTGCGGCAAGAAAGACTGAAGAAAATGGCGTTGGCCGATGCCTTTATACTCCAGCCGTTCTGACGTCGGAGAGGAGGCGACACCAGCCGACGCCGGACCCAGACTTTGGAATCCGGCCGACCGAGGGCTGCCTGAGGCAGGACAACCCATATGTTATGACTGCAGTTGCATTCTTGAAGGACATCAGCAGCAATAAGGTAAAAGCAGTAGCACAGAAAATTTGACGTACTTAAATGTTGTATCTAGTACATTTACAAGACCAGCAGGAACCAAACAAGCAATGAAAAATATACAAACAGAAGTGGATACTGAAAGTGCTGCATTCATGGCAGTATTTACAAAGTACATACACAAACTAAATGACATCAGCAGAATAGTAAAATGTGCAACTAATATTTTAAAACATATATTTTATATATATATATATATATATATATATATAGATATATACATATATATATATATATATATATATATATATATATATATATATATATATATACACACACACACACACACGTTTACAGAGTGTGTGTGACATACTCAAAATTAAAGAAATCGGCAGTACAGTTATGTAATTTGCACAGAGGCATAAAAATAGATGTTCAAATTCCTCACCAATGCAGTATGCTTTAGGTATATGGGTTGTGTGTTGCTAAAGGCAGAACAAAAGGCCAGTTTACCAAACCTCTGGTTGCGTCTCGCACCTCAACTATGACTGCAGATCGGTCCTGGGAAGAGAAAAATCAGAACACTGCAAAATCTTCAGGACTTTCTTGTCCAAAGTTTAGTAGTGGACTCATTCTGAACTACAGAAAAATAACCAAACGATTTCCCAACAATTAACTATGTGCAACAATGGGAGATGGAGGGTGGGTGTGGCTACTGTAATTTACACAACTGCACTATGCTTATTATTCCCACTGCTACAGTACCCTTTAGGCTACATGAGCTGATTACCAAAGCCTATCCAATCTAGGAGGAGGAAGAATATGGATCCTACAGCCACTGATGTATGGTCCAAGCAAAGTCAGGCCTGGATTTACAAAAAGGAATCCAGTTTGCAATGCCTTGTAAAGGTATGAACAGAAGACCATGCAGAAATCTCTAGAATGCATCTATATTCCACCCCTTTCCAATATGTACGCAAAGAAGACGAGGCCCTCAAAAAATGAGCTTTGATATTGCCTAGAACTGGCTTACCATGAAAGGCATAACAAAAGGCAATAAAAGACTATAACCATCTGGAAATTTTTTTTTTTTTTTTTTTTTTTTAAACATGGGCTGTCTTTTCTTAGCCTCAACATAAATAAATACCTGACCAGATATTCTAAAAGACTTGGGTCTGTCAACATAGTACATGAGCTACCTATGTACCACCACAATGTACAGAATCGTCTCTCTAGTTCTGAGGGTGTTGAGAGAATGCTAAAAATGTGATGAGTTAATTCAAAGTAAACTCAAACAACTCTGGGCATGAATGAAGGATCTGTTTTGCTACGACATCATATCCCTATGGAAGACCAGAAAGGGTTTGCCCAACAAGACAACTTGCAACTCAGATACTTTTTTAAAATTGTCAGAGCAATAAGCAGAACGTTTTTTCATGTAATGCATCTTAAATATCCTTGGTGTGGAGTTTCAAATGGAAACACTTAACTTTTCCAGCATAAAGTTAATATCTCTTAAATGAGAAAACTATTTGCAAGGAATTCTCAGGTGTAGAAACTGTTTTACCAAAAACCTTCAATTAAGGTGGAGGATCCATGGGCCAACATACTGAAATGGCTGCAAGATGGAACTTGTTGAAGAATATAAAAGGTCAGAGGCTAGTAACTCATGCATACATTTGAGCACCAGTGCTGCACAAAACAAGATAGGGCCCTGGTACTAAGCACTAACTAGAAAATCGTTTCCACTTGTCAATATAGAATTTTCTAAGTAGCAGGTTTTCTTGCCTCCTTCAGTATATGTCCTCTGAAAAGAAGTGCCAAAAGGAAACTGGAATTGAATCATTCAAGCAGTAGGTGACAATTTTTTAAACAGGGGTGTATCAAACTCTCAATTTTTTATCAGTAAGTTCACAGTTTGTGAGGAATCTTCTGCTAACTGTTCTTGGCCAATTCCATAACAAGGGAGAACCAATATTGCCTGGGACAGAATGAGGTCAGCACAATTATTTTGGGGTGTCGTCCTGAATCTTCAGAATTACTCTGGATATCAGTGCAAATTGTGGAAATGTATAAAGGAATCTTCTCATCTAAATGAATGAGAAGGCATTGGCCTTCCAGGCTTGTTTGCAAGGAGTCCTTGAGCAAAATCTGCCTTCCTTTCAAAATAGACATCTCGGCAGACAAATTTACTTGATGTGTTCATCATAAATGGATCAATTCCTGGAAGAACTTCTTGTTCAATTTCTATTCTTTATGGTCTGTCCTGATCCTGCTCAGCTTGTCTGCCACTATTGTTTTGCTCTGTCATAATGTAGGATGCTTAGGGAGTTAACGAGTGAAGAGCTACCTGCCTAGCCATCACCAACAGCCTGCAAAGAGGGCACAACCTTCTATCCCATTGCTTGGTGATGTACTAAATCACTGTGGTACTGTATGCAATCACATGGAGAGGTCCTGGGCAACACAGATGATTGGGGATTTTAAGGCATGGATCAAAATGAAGTTGTGATGACTGTACCCAAGGGTGAGAGACTGGTGATTGGAGCAGATTTCAATGGGCATGTTGGTGAAGGGAACAGAGGGGATGAGGAAGTGATGGGTAGGTATGGTGTTAAGCAAAGGAATGCAGAAGATCAGATGGTAGTGGATTTTGCAAAAAGGATGGACATGGCTGTGGTGAATATGTACTTTAACAAAAGGGAGGAGCATAGGGTGACATACAAGAGTGGAGGACGATGCACACAAGTGGATTATATCTTGTGTAGAAGGGCCAGTCTGACGGAGATTGGAGACTGTAAAGTGGTGGGAGGGGAAAGTGTAGTTAGGGCAGCATAGGATGGTGGTTTGTAGGATGACATTGGTGATCAAGAAGAGGAGGATGAGTGTGAGGGCAGCACCAAGGATCAAATGGTGGAAACTGAAAAGGGGTAATTGTGAGGTGGAGTTCAGGGAAGAGTTAAGACAGGCACTGGGTGGCCGTGAAGAGTTACCGAATAGCTGGGTAACTACAGCAGAGCTAGTAAGAGAGATGGCTAGAAAGGTGCTTGGTGTGACATCTGGAAAGAGGAAGGAGGATAAGGACAACTGGTGGTGGAATGAAGAAGCATAGGAGAGTATACAGAGAAAGAGGTTGGCGAATAAGTGGGATTGTCAAAGAGATGAAAAAAGTAGACAAGAGTATAAGGAGATGAGGTGCATGGCAAAGGCAGAGGTGGCGAAGGCTAAGGATAAGGCATATGAAGACTTGTATGAAAGGTTGGACACTAAGGAGGGAGAAAAGGACCTGTACCGATTGGCTAGACAGAGGGACCGAGCTAGTAAAGATGTGCAGCAGGTAAGGATGATAAAGGATAAAGAGGGAAACGTACTTAAAAGCGAGGAGAGTGTGTTGAGCAGATGGAAAGAGTACTTTGAGGGGCTTTTGCATGCGAATGAGAGGGAGTGAAGGTTGGATGATGTGCGGACAGTGGATTAGCAAGGAGGAAGTAAGGGTAGCTATGAAGAGGATGAAGAATGGAAAGGCTGTTGGTCCAGATGACATACCTGTGGAAGCATGGAGGTGTTTAGGTGAAATGGCAGTGGAGTTTTTAACTAGACTGTTTAATGAAATCTTGGAAAGTGAGAGGATGCCAGAGCAATGGAGAAAAAGTGTTTTGGTACTGATTTTTAAGAATAAGGGTGATGTGCAGAGCTGCAGTAACTACAGAGGGATCAAACTGATCAGTCACAGCATGAAGTTATGGGAAAGAGTAGTGGAAGCTAGGTTAAGAAGGGAGGTGATGATTAGTGATCAGCAGTATGGTTTCATGCCAGGAAAGAGCACTACAGATGCGATGTTTGCTCTGAGAGTGTTGATGGAGAAGTACAGAGAAGGTCAGAAGGAGTTGCATTGTGTCTTTGTGGACTTGGAGAAAGCACATGACAGGGTGCCTAGAGAGGAGTTGTGGTACTGTATGAGGAAGTCGGGAGTATCAGAGAAGTATGTAAGAGTGGTGCAGGATATGTACAAGGGTAGTGTGACAGCAGTGAGGTCTGCAGTGGGAGTGAAAGATGCGTTTAAGGTGGAGGTGGGATTACATCAAGGACCAGCTCTGAGTCCTTTCTTATTTGCAATGGTGATGGACAGGTTGACAGATGCGATCAGACAGGAGTCTCTGTGGACTATGACATTTGCAGATGACATTGTGATCTGTAGTGAGAGTAGGGAACAGGTGGAGGAGACCCTGGAAAGGTGGAGATATGCTCTAGAGAAAAGAGGAATGAAGGTCAGCAGGACTAAGACAGAATATGTGTATGTGAATGAGAGGGAGTTCAGAGGAATGGTGAGGATGCAGGGAGTAGAGGTGGCGAAGGTGGATGAGTTTAAATACTTGGGGTCAACAGTTCAGAGTAATGGGGAGTGTGGAAGAGAGGTGAAGAAGAAAGTACAGGCAGAATGGAGTGGGTGGAGAAGAGTGTCACGAGTGATTTGTGACAGACAAGTACCAGTAAGAGTGAAAGGCAAAGTCTACAAGAGGGTAGTGAGACCAGCTATGTTATATGGGTTGGAGACAGTGGCATTGACAAAAATGCAGGAGTCAGAGCTTAACGTGGCAGAGCTGAAGATGTTAAGATTTGTACTGGGTGTGACGAGGATGGACAGGATTAGGAATAAGTATATTAGAGGGTCAGCCCAGGTTTGGAGACAAAGCCAGAGAGGCAAGATTACGTTGGTTTGGACATGTGCTGAGGAGGGATGCAGAGTATATTGGGAAAAAGATGCTAAGGATGAAGCTGCCAGGTAACAGGAAAAGAGGAAGGCCTAAGACAAGGTTTATGCATGTGGTGAGAGAGGACATGCAGGTGGTTGGTCTGACAGAGCAAGATGTAGAGGACAGGAAGAAATGGAAACAGTTGATCTGCTGTGGCGACCCCGAACGGGAGCAGCCGAAATCAGAAGATGATCAAGCTCTACATCTCTGACATGCATGTGCTTTGGTCTGTCTGAGGAATCCTACAGACCTTATACCATTATCCTCAGTGAAACTAACCCCCCCCCCCACCCTGAAATAAAAGCCGAAGCATCTAAAGTTACAGACTGACTTTGCGGTACAGGAGAAAAGGGGAAGCCCGAATTTGAGAGTAGTTGCATTCTCCACCAATGCAGTTCCTTTCTTACAAAGTAAAGACTGGAATCTGAAATTCCAGAGAATGAAAATGTTGGGTCCATGTATTATTTTACAAACCACTCAATCTTTCTTCTTGTAACCCATCTCCAACTCCAGGATCTTGAGATAATCTCTGGCTGAAGTCTGAGTGTGTGCTGAGACATGCATGAAAGTTTCCAGATAAACATCCACCTTCTCCTGTGTCAAAAAGGCTTGGTGTCCATAAGACATTCTGAAAAGACTTTCTTTTGTGACTGGGTCAAGGAGAAGTGCAGAATATTTATCTCAAATCCCAGATTGGTCAGAAGAGAAGAAAAAAGAAGTTATGTACTCACTATAACACTCCACCTGTGTTGCCCATTTTCATTCTTCCTCAACAAATGGGTTTGAATCTGACTCGGATAATTTCTACAGTTCATGGATACTGGAAACGCTCGAGCTTCTCCTTACCCATAATGCTCAAATCCCCTACCGTACTTCAAATCTTGTTTGCTAGTCTTACAGCCTCATGAAACAATACTAGGATGAGAAACCAATACCTCGAGTTCAAAGGCAGAAAAGAATAGTTGTGTAAATTCTTACCATAATCACAGATGTCCTCCTCTTCTATATGCTGCAGTATTCATAACATGAGGGAGTCTGCATCCGGCTGACTTGTACATCCAGGCAGTATATAAAAGTCTACTACTACTGTGAGGTACGTGCAACATTACATATCAGCTAGCGTACATCGGTCAAACAGACATCAGGTATAAAATGGACGTAAGCAAATACCAACCTTAGAACTGAATTCCGCAAAACCACCAGCTTGATCTGGGGTGAGGAAAACATGCCACTAGGGGCCAGGCAAGCATCAGAGGGAAGGTGGGGGGAGGGGGTAAGTAATACTGCAGCACGCAGAAGAGAAGGACATCAATGGTTAATGCTAAGATTTTACACAACTATTCTATGTCCTTCTAGTCATATGCCGCAGTATTAAAAACATGAGGGAGAGTACCACAGCTCATGCAGTAGAAGAATTTGGTGGAGCAACACAAGCATTTTCCACAAAACTATGCATAATAGCTCTGGCAAAACCCAGCCCTAGACCTGGAGATGACATCCAATTTATAGTGTTTAGTGAAGGTATGAACAGATCATCAAGGTAGCTGCCTCCAGTACAGAGCAAGTGTTCAAGCCTTTAAAGAAGGCTCCATAGGAGGACACTGTCCTAGTGGAATGTGCCCTCAGAGAAGAAGAGAGATGCTTTCCACTGGTTAAATAACAGAAGGAAATAGCTTTAGAAATCTAAGCGGAGAGAGTCTGCTTGGAAACAGGTTGACCCAGGGCTCTTGGGTGATGAGAAAAACAGACATTCAGACTTGGGGATAGGACAGGTTTTGTTCAAGTAGTATTTGAGTTGCCTATGCATGTCTAAAGTGTGTAAAATCCTCTCACTGGAGGATTGGGGGGGGGGGTTGGAAGGTTGATAGACTGATTGAGAGATAACTCATTAACCACGTTGGGCATAAAGGGGGGATTAGTACGTAGAGACCCTATCCCTGTGGAAAACTGTGAATTGGGAGGTAGACATCAGAGCTTGTAACTCAGAAACCTTTCTGACAGAAGTAATTGCCACAAGAAGAACAGTTTTTTCCAGGTGCAATGTTGTAGAGAAGAGGAACTTGCTGGCTCAAATGGGGCCAGGGTAAGTTTCTCCAAAACAAAATTGAGATCCAAGGAGCAGGAACTGGTTTCCTTGGTGGTCTGATGTGAAGGACGCCTTTTAAGAACAGTTTAACTTCCAACCTAGAAGCTAAAGGTGGAGACATAGGCAGACATGCAAAGATAGAAAGATTGGTTTTAACTGAAGAATAAGAAAGCTCACTCTTCATTAACTCACACAGATAGGACAGGATCCACTGGGACATCCACTAAGTGGAGGAAAACAAGGCCCTCCTTTCCTTTATGTTGATCTGCTCCTTTGTGCTGGAGACCAGACATCTCTGCCCTTCCAGGATTCCAGTGTTGTACCTCATCTTACATCTGAAGCATCCATGTAGAGCTCCCAAGTGGGGAGAAGAGGTTGTAAGGGTAGACCTGGATTCCTTGAAACCTGAAGTATCCACCAGTTAAATTCTCTATTCAAGCACTGCAGGAGTGGGACAACAAAGTACAGAGGATGGGAGTGTTGTGTCCAAACTATCCTCAAGAATCACTGGAATTTTCTCATGTGTAACTTGGCTAAAGGAGGCATGGGAATCGTTGAGGACATGAACCCCGGGGGGGCGCAGAAAGTCCCTGGCAGTCAGAGACTGAGGGGGCAAGAGGTCCTGGAAATAGGAAATAAGGAACAGGACCTTTCTGGAGGGAAGGAGGCTAGCATCCTGCCTGTTTGAATCCTGCAGCCAAGAAAAATGTGGTCTTGGGAAGAGGTTGGAGCAGACTTCTGATAGTTTACTGGGAAATCTAGATTCTCAAGGAGAGATGCATTAAAGAAGAGATTCTCCTGAAGGATGTCTGGGGATGGGGCCTGGAGAAGATATTCGCCTAGGTAAGAAATAATCTGCAAACCCTGTAGTCTGCAGGAGGCTATGACAGGAGCTAAACATTTTGTGAAGACCCTCGGATCCATACACAGACCAAAGGGCAAAGCACAGAACTGAAAGTGTGAGGAAGCAACAGAAAAGCGAAGACATTTCCTGAACTGGAGGTGAAAGGGGATATGAAGGTAGGCATCTCTGATGTCTAATGACACCATAAAGTCCTGAGGAAGTATGAGTGGGAGAAGGGTGGGTAAGGAACTTTCAGAAAGGTATTTAGATGAGAAAAGATCTAGAATGGGCCTCCAGGGGCCATCCCTCTTGGGACCAGGAAAATCGTGGAGTAAAATCCTTTTGTCACTTGACAGAGTGGGGCTTCCTGAATAGTGCCTTGAGAGAGAAGGCTGGATATGACCTGGGGAAAAAATTCCAGTTGTTCGTTTGGTGGTTGTGTAATGCCCCTGAAGGAGGGAAGAGTCTCCCATACCATGAAATATCATTGCTGGATGATGAAAAAGACCCAAGAGTTGTTGGATGATGAAAAGGACCCAAGAGTCCTGGGTTATCTGATTCCAAGCAGGGAGAGAAAGAGACACAGAGAGACGAAGGAGTAGATGGGCCTGGAGGCAGGGAGTCACAAAGTACCAGATGCTGAGTGGGAGTAGAGGAAGCAGACTTTGAAGGGATTTGTTTCCCGGAATCAGTCTTACCTTTGGCAGATGGTGGCCTAGCCGGTTTTCTGACAAAGGCGGTTTTGGTAGGGTAATACCTCTGGAAACTAGAGACAGGGGAAACAAATATACACTTTTGATCTTGCAGATCCTTGCCCTTTTCCTTTAGAAATTTAAATAATTCTGCAGCCGAGTTACCAAAAAAGGCTTTGTTGTCTAGAGGGACATCCATGATCTTAGCTTTTATACCATCAGGCAAGAGTTGACACCTGAGCCAAGAATACTCCCTCAAGACAGAATCAGATGCAGCTGCCCTAGCTGAGGCCTCCATGGCATCATAACTGCAGCTGATGGAGTGCCTTGTAACATCGGCAGAAAAATGACAATGGAGAAAAGCTTAGCCTTGGTGGGAAAATAAGGGAGCTCAGAAAGGAGCTTTCCTAAGTCTGACAAGAGTGTTAGGGAATATCTAGCCATATGAATTTGATAATTAATTGCCCTGAAGGCCACAGTAGCAGAGGTATGTACCTTTTTCCCTAATCTCTCCATGACTTTGTTCTCCTTATCAGAGGGAAGCAAGGAGGTAAGAAGACAATAATATGGATGCCTTGTCTGCAGAGACGGATATGGTAGCTGGGTCTGCAGAGGGGACTCTGAAGAATAATTGGGACTCCTCAGGCACCTTATAACATCCATTTGGGTGCTTGGGAGATGGAGGCTGGGTATCGGGGCATTTAGAAGCAGCTGTAAAGGCATCTAAGAAAGCCTGTAGGACAGGAGGAATGGCAGATGGAGAGCACCTCATAGTAGTATTAGACTTTTGTATACCAGCCGGACGTATGAGTCAGCAGGGGACGGACTCCCTCAAATTATGAATACTGCTGCATATGAAGAAAAGGACATCATTGGTTCCCTTATTATCTTCTCGTTCTTCCAGAAGTCAGAAATCAAAAGGTGGGGGAGGAGGGCTGGAGGTCAAGAAGTTGAAAAGAATGAAAATGGACAAAACAGATGGAACGTTATGGTGAGTACATAACTTCTTTATCTGATGATGTCAATTTTCATTCATTCCTCAACAACTGGGATAGAGTCCCCAGCTATCTAAATCCCAGAAAGACTCTAAGGAAGGATATGCCTGAGCACTGTTGAGCCAAAGTTTGCTCTTCCCCTTGAGACCAGATCCAATTTGTAACAAGTAATAAAGGTATGAGGATTAGCTCAAGGTGTAGCTGCATAGATATCATCCATGGAAGACCTGGATAAATACTGATGAAGTTGCCATGGACCTGACTGAATGGGCTTTCAAAGGTTTTTGGCAAAGAAAAACCCAACTTGTCAGACAAAAGAGATGCAATCAATCAGTTAACCATTTGGCTAAAGTTACTTTCACTACTGGCTTGCCCAGTTTTGAATCAGCAAAAGAAACAAATAATTGATCTATTTTCTCAAATCTTTTGTTCTATGCAAATAGAAATGAAACTGATTGTGAACATTCAACAAATTTAACACATATTCCCCTTTGTACATGAAATTTGAAAAGAAAACTGGAAGATTAATAGACTGATTGATGTTGGATTATACCACCACCTTAGGAAGAAAGGAAATGTTAGTTTGAGTGCTACCCTATCTCTATGAAATATTATTATTAATAATAATAATAATAATAATGAGGCTCAGAAGACAAGGCTTGAAGTTCAGAGAATCTTCAAGCAGAAGTTATAGCTACCAAAAACATAGTTTTCCAGGTTAAAAATTTTAGTCAACATTTTGCTGATGGTTCATAAGGAAATTGAATCAAAGCTTGTAAAACTAAATTTAAACACCATGGCAGAGTTGGATATTTTAAAGGTGGTCTCGGAAGAAAGGTACCCCTTTATAAAGGCCTTACAAAGTTTTGAAGAAGCCAAGGTGAAACTGTTAACTCTTATAGGAAAGTTAGAAATGGCAGCTAGCTGTACTGCGACTGTTGAGGAACTAGCCTCTTCATTAAAAATTGAAGCCAAAAACATAAGAACTTTATGTATTGGTGATGAAAAAGGGTCAAAGTCATTTTGTTGTGTCCAAAAAACAAATCTTTGCCATTTGCTTCTGTAAATTATCCTGGTAGAAGATTTATGGGATGGGAGGAGACACTTGGTTGTCTGGCTATCTACGGAAATGGAAAAACCATGCAGTCAGCTTTAGGACTAAAATGTCCGGTGAAACATGCCTGTAGGGTGAAGCAGAAGGTCTGGAAATGGATACAGAATTCAGAGAGACTGAACTACATGAGGCCAAAGAACGGGGGAACCAAATTTGATGAGGATGACTTTGGTTTTCAATTAAGAAGCTTTCTGGAAAAAGCTAGGGATTAGAGGGGTTGAGGGATAAGCATAGAGGAGACTGGAGGGCCAATCGTGGAAGAGAGCATCCCTCAGTGAGTGCCCCGGTGGGGGGAGGGGGAATCAGGGTATAGAACCTGCTGCACTTAAGGGGAGATGCAATGAGGTCACAACAAGGTTGGCCCCAATGGCAGAACATCTTTTCCGCAACTCTCACAGGTTCATAGATTAGTACTAGGCTAACTGCCCTTGGGGGCAATTTGAAGCCTAGCCAATTGCTTCATGTGAAAATCAAACCCTGCACCTTGTGTCTTTAAGGAAACACCTTAACCATTATACCAACCTAACACTCATGTTGAGAGACCACTCATGAGGTAACAGAATGGACCTGCTCAACTTGTCTGCTATCATGTTGGGTTTCCCCGGAATGTGTGTTGCTATCAGAAATAGAATGGATGAGATTGCGCACTGCCACACACTCAGAGCTTCTTGACAAAAGGGGTAAGATCTGGTTCCTCCTTGTTTGTTGATGTACCATACCACTGACATACTGTCCATCTGAATCACAATGGTCCTCATAGGGGAGAGCATCTTGAAAGGCCTACAATGCTAGGAGTACTGCTCTCATTTCCAGGACACGGATATGCATGTTGACCTCCTCTGGGGACCAAGTGCCATGGAATGTATTTCTAAATTGCCTCCCCACCCATCTGGGAAGCGTCGGTGGTCACTATAGCTTTGGGCTAGGGAAGAATGAAGGGACAGCCTTGTAATATCTGATCTGATTGAATCCACCACTAGAGGTACTTTTTGCATGGCTGAGTTATTCTGATCTGGGTGAACAGACAATGGTGCAGAATGGACCCCTGAGCTACTATGGTCCACTAAAGAATTATATGGTAACTTGCTAGCGGAACTAAAAACAAAACGCTGAACCCCTGTGTCTTGAAACGCTCAACAAACAAGGCAAGGAAGCGAAATGTAAAACTTTTGTTCCAATGCAATCCAAAGTTGAGCGCTTTCACTCGCTCATTGCGAGCTTCATCAGAACTGAAAAAACATATACACAATTTCAGATTTAAATAACTTTTTGGCGCCAAAAAACACCCTATCTAAAACAGCATGATTTAAGGTGACAGTGCTAATAAAAATAATACCAACATATATAATACACAATTATTGTGAATAATATAAAATTAATTCCATATAAAACCTATAAAAACAGTATATAAACAATATATTGTGTTCAAAAAATTGTATTTAAAAAATATATGTATTAAAGCATAAATTTAATACTTATACAATCATTTATTCCTGGTTCATTAGAGGCGTCTGTAAATAGTTGCCACCAGGTTTCTTTATATGATAATAAACTTTTAGGGTCGCCCCCTCTAGAATCTATAACAATGCTGTCAATAATACCAAATTTAAACTTGTGGTCATCACCACATTTGTTAATGTGTCTATAAAGCGCATTCTTATCGTTTTTGGTCCTAATGCTATATAAATGTGTGTAAATTTGCTTACTGAATTTCCGTTCTGTTTTTCCAATATAGAACCCTGAACACGCTACACATTTAGCTAAATATATCACCCATCTGGTGTTGCAGTTCCCTTGTTTGAATCTAATAATGGTCTTATTGATGTTGTCCAAAATTATGTTTTCTTCCTCAAAAATTGTATTACACCTACCATACTTAGTGGTGTGTCTCTTGCTTAATAATTTATGATCAACTTGTCTTTCCAATAACTTCTTAATATTCTGCCTCATCTTGTTAACAAATATCGGCTGAGTGCCCAAAATTTTAACAAGATTCGGATCCGCCTGAATGATATTCCAACTATTGGTCATGATCTTTTTGATCTTACCTACATGTGGACCATACTCTAATATACATGCTCTTCCAAAATTGGGCGAGCTTTGGGTGTGTGCTTTCTGTACCGGATCTATCCTATTGGCATGATAGTAATAGTCACCTAACAAAAATGTGTATTTCTTACCCCATTCTTTAACAATATTTGTTGTTATATTTGTCATATTCCTGGTGTCATATCCTCTTTCACTGAATAGGGTAGTGATGTATGATACCTCTTCCAACATCTCAGAATAAGTGGAGCTCATCCTGATAGCTCGAATTATCTGACCTCTAAAATATTGTAAAATAACTTCCTGGGGTGATTGCTTGTAAATTCTAGATAATTATTAGAGAAGGTATTTTTTCTATATAACTTAGATTTAAAGCATCCTTCCCCTTTAGAAATGTAAGTATCAAGGTATGGAAGACCATCTTTATTGCAAGTGTACGTGAATTTAAGATACTCACTACTCGCATTTAAAAATAGCAAAAATTCATAGAGTAGCACCTTGTCGCAATCCCATAGTATGTATATATCATCCAGGTATCTCGAGTAATATTTAATGTGCTTGAAGTATTCGCTAGTAAATAGTTTCGATTCTTCCCAGTCTAACAACCATATTGGCGTATACGGGAGCACAAGCTGCTCCCATAGCTACGCCTCTAGATTGTTTGAAATATTCCCCTTCATATTCAATATAATTATGTTCCAAAACTAAGGACATAAGTTCCATAATCAAACAAATGTTATCCCAACATAGCCCACTATACTTATGAATGCTGTTAACAAAAGCATCTAGTCCACTCCCTTTGGGGATGCAAGAAAAAAGATCAATGACGTCCACTGTGACAAATAATAGGTCAGCATTCCATAAGTTGACCGGGTATTTTCTCAAAAATTCCCACGAATCTTTGACTAAATGTGGTATTCGATCATATATGTGTTTTAAAAAATTATCCACCGCTGTTCCAAGTGGAAAAGTCTTTGATCTGCTCCCTGATATGATAGGTCTAAACGGGGGGTTGGCTATGTTTTTATGGATTTTGGGAATACCAACTATGGATGCTAATGTAGGATGTTCAACCTGAAGAAATCCACATGCATCGCCTGAAATTCTATGGTCAATATAAAATTCTTCAATACTGAAATCTATTTGTCTATATGCTATCTTTATTTAATTTAGCGATACTATTTCATAATTACCTGAATTATACAATAAATCGTGAATAATAGTAGCATATTGAGTACTGTCGTATAAAACAATACCCCCCCCCTTTATCGGGTTTCATAACTCGAATGTTTCTATGGCTCCTGAATTCTTGCAAAATCATATATTCATCCTTAGATGAATTGTAATTTAATTTATTTCCTTTAATTTGATTATATAATGTATAAATGTGTCTTGAGACTGTTTTATCATATACTGAAACTATAGGATGCATAGGGGGCATAAAATAACTCTTCTTTTTTAATATTTTTTTGTGTAGAAGATCTATCTTCCCATTATTTTCGAACGTGATAGCCAAATTTAATTTACGAATGTATTTTTTAAACTCTTTGAGAGTGTCAACAAGTTTAGGCTTAGTGGTAGGTATAAATTTCATCCCTTTCGAAAATAATTTAAAATGTGACAAGTTGATCTCTGTGTCAGTGTAATTATATATTTTAAAATTTTTATAAGAACAAAACACCTTCCCTTATAATAGATTCACTTGCAACTACTTCACTTGAAGGACTAAACAAAGTCGTATCTAGGACCCTCTGATCTATAAAAATCTCACATGTCCTTTCTGTTTTTTGATAAACTTCCACTACATTAGTTTTTTGAACTGATAAGGTGTCTGTTTTATAACCTTCTGGCTGTAAATTTAGTAATAAGGTCTGTGATGTTGTGTGTTGAACTCCTTGTATTTCTCTTCCCATTCTTTGTTCCTTGAAGGTCTCCTGTTGCCTCCCTGGTCCAAAAAATTTCTTACTTTGTTGTCATGTAATGTTACATCATATTCATCTTTTTCATATCTGTGCTTCAAAATATTCTTGCTGTTGTATTTATTAACATTAGAGTCATTAATATCAACATAGTTGCCCCATTTATAGGCCGTATTGTTTTGATATTATTTAATGTCCCTCTGAAATTTATTACTTTTCCTGTGGTGTGCCCTCTTAGTGTTATATTCAGCAATATTAAACTGTTTCTTATATAATCGCTCCCATTGAGGGAACACTAAGTCATCTTGTATCATTTTATTAATAATTTCAACTTCAGCCAACAACTGACTAAGCTGACCAACATTACATTTAATAAGTAATTTCATGTATTCCATGCCAAATGAATCAAACATGGTGTTAAACTCAGATTTAATATTTTCTGTTAACACAATGCCCATGGGAACCTTGAAAAACCTAAGTCTCATAGGCACAACCTTAGAGTCACTACATTTCATAAAATATGCACTGCCAAGCTTTAAGGTGTTAATATTATTAAGTTTCTTACCCAACGTATAAATCATATCTCGAAGGGTACCATGAAAAGGCATAGAATTGCTAAATTTACAGTCAGTATTATGATGAAAGTCACACGAATTGTCCAAAAACCTTTGTAAATGATCAGAATGATGCAATGTCAATCTCTCCTGTCAAACAGATGGATCATTAATGTTTGCTGATGTGTCCCGAATGGTTATCATTGACCATATGAGCAATTGAGCATTTGTTTTTGGTTCGGGTCATTTTATCAACGCTGAGAAAACTTCTTTTTAGGCTGTTCAGTTGCTAGCGGAACTAGAAAGATCACTGTGGACACTGACCCCAAGGCTTGTAGAATCAATCGAGTTGACAGAGAGGAATTCTGAATTATCTTTTTGACTTAAAATCGAATAGTTTGTACTCTTAGTACATGAAGACAGGCTGTGTCTGACATTGTATTGAACAAGTACCCTACAAACTCTAATGCTTGAGAAAGTTCTAGCTAAGATTTGTGGTGACTGATGGTAATTCCTAGAAGAGATCGAATCTGGAGTACATAAACTCGTGCTTTTACTAGAAGATGCCTGGTCAGTGCAGTTATGACCAGTTGTATAGGCACAGAAAAACCTGGAATCCCTACAATCTCAAGTGAGCTGCGACTACCGCCATGCATTTGGTGAACACCCTGGGGGCTGTGTTGAGGCCAAAAGGCAGTGCTCTGAATTGGTAATGGCTGGCTCCCAAGCCAGAAGCATAGTATTGCCTGGCTCGCCTGTTCATTTTTATGTGACAGTAGGCATCCTGAAAATTTATTGAGCACATCCAGTCGTCTTTGTGCAGGAAAGGCAAAATGGACTGAACTGTGACCATCCACAACTTTGTCTGCTGAACCAATTTGTTCAGATTACCGAGATCCAAAATTGGTCTCCAGTCCCTTGTTTTCTTTGCTATTAAAGAATCTTGAGTAGGTTCTGGACTATTTGGTCTGGGGGAACCTCTTTGATGACTTTTTTCTAGCATCTTTTTTATTTCTAGAGCTTCTGCTTCCCTCTGACTGGGTGAAGCGTCGGGAATTTTGTTCACTGTTTGAGGGAATAGGAAAAAGAGAATTAGACAACCTCTGGAAATAATCCTCTGCATCCATGTATCTTTTGTAATGTCTAGCCAGGCTCTTTGGTGCCAGGGTAGATGACCCTCAATTGCCTCCAGAGGTGGGCAATTGGGCCTCTTTTAAACAGCACTGGCAGGGTCGGTCAGATAAGGAATCTCTGGACCCCTGGTTCTGTGGGCCTCCTTTGCATCATGCGCGGCATCTTCTGTTAGCATCCCCACCTCCACTCTAGGGGGAGTCACCACATGGATCATGGAAAGGACACAAACTTCTGAATCACATTTCCAACCACCTTGTTGATTCCTAGACAATGATCTTTAAGGAGTCAAAAAACATATGCCCACTGCAGACAGGGTCTTACCACCTTGCTCACACCTGGAGAGTGTCTCTAACTTTAAAAAGGGCGCATTTACGAATGAAGACTTTAAGGACTCCGTGAAATCACACAGGCACATAGAGGCATGTCTCCTACTGAAAATGCCTGAATTTGCCACCCTTGAGGTACTTTCACCAGAACGTGAAATGGACCTCATGAACAAATTTATGATAGACTGTAGGGTAGCCAACTGTGAGACGATAGAGCTCCGACTTTCAGAAGTACTGGTCTCGGGGAGGGATTTGGAAAGTTCTTTAATCATGTCCCTCTGAAGTCTGAAGTGTGCTAAATAATTCAGTGACCAGAGTACAAAAGTCGCTAAATCATATACACACTTCACAAATCTGTCCAACACCCTGGACTCCCTGCTAGGGGGATAAGACCGATAAACTCTGTTCCACAAGTTCTTTCTTTGTAGCTGCCGCTACCACCATGGCATCCACTGGTACTCCTTTGCTCCACACCTTTCTTCTTTTCACTGGTGCCGGGATCCTGTCTGGTCTCTTGGGGAGCAACTCAACAGCGTTGAATTCCTTCCACGGCCACCTAGATACCAAATCAATGAGCTCATTGGTGGGTGTAGTCACCCAGGAAATATATAGGGCAGACCCAAAGGCTTCCAGAAATACTGTTTCCTCTTAGGGAAGGGTTATCAGTAGACCAACTCCTCCTTTGCTTAAAGATCTCCAGGATATCTCCAAAGGAAATGGTGTCAGGTGGTAATCTTGGGGACCCTTCCCCTTCATCAAAATTGGTATCTTCTGTTACTGACTCTTGAGAAGAATCCAAGTGCCTCCTCTTGCACTTTTTCTTCTGAGGGACTTCATCGGTGGGATGTTCTGGAGAAGTTTCAGTGCTGGACAGTCTGGAGACTTTGAGCTGGCTGTCCCTGCAAAGTGGTGTTGAGGCTCAAGGAACAAAGACATATGGGATCCAAAAGGAAGATCTGAGGGGGGGGTGGAATCATCCATCCTCCAGAAGCAGAGAAGATACTCTCTACTACCTCAAAAGCAGAGTACTCTCCAGGGCGAAGGATCTGATCTGCCGAGAAGACATGCTTCCGGACAGTCAGCTCCCTCTGACCAAAAGGCAGTCTTACCCAAGGCAAACGTCAGAGCTGAGCTGTCCAATGCCAAGGCTCCAAAAGGCAGAGATGGCTCCGACAACTTCAGAGTTGACTAACACCTCAGATCTAAAAATGACGCTACAGCTTCAAGTCATCTGGCAACCACACACACACACAGAGGTAGTGCACTCAGATAATTTATCAGAGCAGAAGACACAATGATCTTTGGATAAGATACAGGCAGTCCCAGAAGACTTCGATCCAAAGGCTCCAAAGCCAAGGATCGGATAGGAGAAGGAGCTAAGATGGGTGGAGTAGCACTGGTAAAAGGTCTCCTGATCCGAAGGGGCAGGAGCCAGGAGAACTCCCTTCTGATCTGGGCCAAGAGAAAAGTAACAGTTGTGTACGCTTACCATTAATGTAGATGTTAGAGTGTATTCACTGTTACAGTCATCACATTTGGGTTATCTGCCTGCAGGTAGCCCTCAGTCTGCCTGAATACCAGAGTCTTCGGATTTCTGCGTCGGATGCTGTCACTTCCTTCATGACGTCAAATAGTCATGTGTATAAAACATGCAGACAACGCCATTGCATCAGTTTTTCTTGCCCCAGATGTCAGGTGCCCCCACAATAGGAAGTAATTATATGGTATGGAACACTCCCAGCAAAAAGCAAATATACATGATATAAAATATGTCAAACAAGAAGGAAAGGTAAAAGTCAAGAGAAGTCAGGGGGCTGGAGGGAGGGTAACCAGGAATGCAACAGTGAATACACTCGAACATCTACATTTATGGTAAGTATACACAACTATAATATGTTCTTCGTGTTTCACTGTTGCAGTCATCACATTTGGGTTGATTCCCAAAGCTAAGGAGGGGTGGAGGTAGTTAAAGAGCATTAGGGCTAGCAATCAGGCCCTGTAAGACTGCTGCGGCAAATTCAGCTCTGGATTTAGACAAGATAGGCAGGTGGTAATGCTTGGTGAAAATATGTACAGAGCTCCAGGTAGCAGCTTTCAGGATTGTCCCTAGTAGGGACTCCTCTGAGAAATGCCGTAGAGGTAGATGCAGCCCTGGTGGAATGCGATCTTATTCCCTGTGGGGTAGGTTTTCCATGGTGCTTGTAGCAGAAATGGATGCAATGGCCTATCCATTTGGAAATGGTTTGCTTTGAAATGGCCTTCCCATCTGCCCCTGCAGCAAAGCTAACTAGCAGCTGGTCAGATTTTCTGAGAGGATTAGTCCTGTCCAAATAGAATCTAAGCTGTCTGTGCGCATCCAGAGAATGCAGTATCCTTTTACCTTTATTTTGAGGATTAGGGAAAAAAGTAGGCAAATGAATAGACTCGTTTAGAGCCACACTAGACACCACCTTGGGCATAAAGGATGGATTAGTCCTGAGGGAAACCCTGTCTGCATGGAAGATAATAAAGGGTTCCACTGCCATGAGGGCCTGCAGTTCAGACACTCTTATTTCTGAAGTGATGGCCAGAAGTAAGGCTGTTTTCCAAGAAAGGAATTTCAACTCTGCTGTAGCAGCTGGTTCAAAGGGAGGAAGAGTGAGTTTTTCCAATACAAAGTTAAGGTTCCAGGCTGGAGTGGGAGCTCTCCGGGGGGGGGGGGGGGGTCTTAAATTTTTGGCCCCTCTAAGGAATTGTTTTAGCAGGGGGTGAGAGAAGAGGGGTGGCTCAGTACTATAATGTGCTGAGATGGCAGAGGCATGAATCTTAACTGAAGAGAAAGATAGGCCCTTGTGGAGCATTTCTGTTAAATAATCTAGAATATGAGGTAAGCTGGGCACCGTTGTGCCCATCCCCTGAGCCCGGCTCCAGGAAAAGTATCTTTTCCACTTTTCTTAATAGGATTTTCTAGTACTAGGCCTCCTTGCCTCAAGGAGGACATCCAGCACCTGCTTACTGAGGGTTGCTAGAGGTGAGCTCAGGGAATAAGCCAGGCTGCAAGGTTCAGGGTTTGAAGCTGAGGGTGCAGAATATGGCCCACCTGCTGGGACAGCAGGGAAGGGGTCTGAGGCAGGTGCCATGGTTGTAGCACTGTCAGACTGGGCAAACAGGGGTACCAGTGCTGGCTTGGCCAGTCTGGTGCAATCAGTATTGTCCTTGGCTTGTCCTGTTTGATCTTTAGTAGAACCTTCGAGAGGAGAGGCAGAGGGGGAAAGGCATACACTGAGAGGCTTTCCCAGGTAAAGGACAGGGCATCCACTTTCCAAGCTTGAGTGTGAGGAGTTCTGGTGCATAATGTGTTCAATTGGTAGTTCTGAGGGGAGGCAAACAGGTCTACCTCTGGAGACCCCATTTGTTCCTCAAGAGCTTGAATATTTTGGGTTCCAGTTTCCATTCGTGTGGGTCCATGAGATTTCTGCTTAAGTCGTCTGCCAGTGAATTTAGTTTGCCTGGCAGGAATTGAGCTTGTAGGTTCACTTGGTAGCTCAAGGCTGTGCTCCACAGAGCCATGGCTAGTCTGCAGAGTGGGTAGGAATGGGTCCCTCCCTGCTTGTTTATGTACCACATAACAGTGGTGTTATCCGTCTTTACCAATAGTTGTCCTGGAATAATATGGTCTTTGAAGGCTGTCAAAGCATTCTGTACAGCTAACATTTCTTTTTGATTGCTATGCAGGTGCATCTGTTTTGGGTTCAATCTGCCCTGAATGCACTGTCCTGCCATGTGAGCCCCCCCATGCATAGTCTGATGCGGCTGTTGTTAGGGTTTGGGTTGCAGGGGGTAGAGTGAAAGGGAGTCCCTTGTTGTGGTAGCAGGCCTCTGCCCACCAAAGGAATTCTGTCCTTAGGCAAGGAATGATCAGAATCACTGCTGCCATGTCCTGAGAATGTTGACACTACAGACTTTTTAAGTACCACTGAAGTTTCCTCGTATGCAGTCTTGCATATGGAATTAGGAGAATGCATGTGGCCATGAACCCCAGGGCTTGCAGGATTTTCCTTGCAGATAGCTGGGTTTTTGTGGTCAACAGTTTGAAGTAGGTTGTCACATAAACTTGTTTCTCTGGAGTGAGGAATGCCATCTGGGAAGTTGTGTTCAAGCTTGCTCCCAGGAATACAATCTGTTGGCAGGGTAATAGGTGTGAATTCTTCTCATTGATGGTGTACCCCAGTGAGTTTAGAAGTCTGTTTACAAATGTCAGGTGTTGTAATAACAAGTCTTGACTCTATGCCTCAATCAGGCAATCGTCCAAGTATGGGTAAATCTGAATATTTCTCTGCCTGCAAAATGCAATGGCTGGAGCTAGGCACTTTGTGAATACCCAGGGCACAGCAGATAAGCCAAAGGGAAGTGCAGAGAACTGATGGTGCATGGAGCCTGCCCTGAAACGTAGGTATTTTCTGCAGGATTCCCTTATTGGGATGTGCAGGTAAGTTTTTTTTAAGTCTAGGGTTGCCAGCCAGGCATCCTTGGCTAGCATAGGAAGAAGCTGTTGAAGAGTTAGCATTTTGAATTTTGGAACCACCAGAAAGGTGTTGAGAATAGACAGGTCCAGGATAGGACGCCAAGAGTTTTCTTTTCTGGGAACCAGAACAGTCTTGAATAAAACCCTTGTCCCCTTTGTTCTGTTGGGACAAGTTGAATAGCCCTGACACGGAAGAGAGAGAGCACTTGTTTTTGGGCCTCCACCCACTGACCTGGGGGGAAGTCTGGCCATCCACTTGGGGTTGGGAGTGAGTGGAAGTGGAATCTGTATCCTAGGGAAACTGTTTAAAACCCATTTCTCTTGGGTAATAAGTTCCCAGTTTTTTGCATGCAGGGTGAGCTTTCCTCGTAAGGGAGCAAGTAGTTGAGCAAGGCTTGAAAGAGTTAAGGATAAGTCATTGTGCCATTTTTCCATAGGGGGTGGTTTACTACTCTCTGCTTTGGAAGTGGGAGCCCCCCCCTGCCCCCCCCCCCCCCACTGCTTAGATCTGTGCACAGCCTGAGACTGAAGTCTTGGTGGTCTGCTGCTCTTGGGTTTGGACTGAGAAGGCCTGGAAGGGACTGGAAAAGACCAGTTCTTTGAAGGCCAATGCCTACTGAATCTAGGTGGCTGTACTTGTAAGAAATCCTTAACAGTTTGCATAGATTTAGCTTTTTCCTCCATCCTTTTGAGGACGGCTTCTGCTTTGGCAGTCTTGGCTTAAGGGTGCATCCAGTAACTTAGCTTTAACATGATCTGGCAAGTTTTGTTCCTTTAGCCAAGCATGCCTTCTAAGTACAGACCCAGTGACAGCAGCCCTGCTAGATGCTTCTAAAGCATCAAAACCACATTGCAAAGTATGTTTACCAACTTGGTCAGCAGAATGAATTAACCCTTGTAAATTTTTGTGTTCAGCACAGTCAGGAATCAACATAATTTTCTGTTTAAGTATTCCCATAATATGCTGCTGATACTTTAGCATATTAAACTGGCAATTTAAAGCCCTAATGGCCAAAGTAGCATAATACACCTTCTTACCCAATCTGTCTAAAGCTCTAGAGTCCCTATCAGAAGGGGTAGGATTTTTGGCAGTAGTAGCATTAATTTAGTTTGGTCCTTGTGAAATGGTCTCTGGATCCACAGTAAGATTCTTGAAGAGGAATTTGTGAGAGTCAGGTACTCTCTGTAGTACCCGTCAGGTTTCCTGGGAGCTGGAGGCAGATTGTCTGGGGTAAGACTGGATTCCAAGAAAACATCATCTACAATCTCCAGAACAGGAGGGATAGCTAGGGGCCTGTGTTGAGGCAGGTTTACAAAATTCCCCAAGTCCCTTTTTGGACTGAGAATAGTCCTGTGTTTCCCAGCGAAAATGCTCCCTAAGGGTATGCAATGTTTCACCAATAGAAAAATCTTCTGGAGGGGAAGCAGAGGGAATGGAATCCTCTGCATCAGAATCCTAAAGTAGATAAGGGTAAATCTTGGTAGTCAGAAGGAACAGATATATTGGATTCCTGATCTGAAGAGTCAGAGAGAAAATCAGTTCTAGGTCTCAGAGGGGGAAGGCTGGCTTCCCCTAATTAATGTAATAAGGTCTTCAGCCATTCTAATAATTTGTTTTTGAGGCATATGGGCTTGAGAATGCACTTTGGTCGTCAGTTTTCTAGGCGTAGTGTGAGCTTTAGGCCTGAAGAATTTGGTATTCTTAGCTTGAAATTAAGTCATCGGTTTAATATGAATATTGGTAGGCCTGAATACACCCTCAGAAGCCAGTGCCTGCACAGCGGCTCCAGACCTATCCAAGGTAGAGACATTCGCAGGTTCCATAGTCGAAGAAGCATCTCGCTGCATACCGACTCGGAATGGGTCTCAGTAGAAGCCTGCGAATCTGTAGTAGCGGGTATCAGGGGCTGCAAAAGCACCTCACTGAGTACCAGTGGACTGGCGACTAGCTTAACGGAAGAGTCATCGGCAGTTTTGGACCTATGCAGTCTGTCTCTGTTTATCCTTACGTTTTTTCAGATGATCAGTAGTCAGATGGCTTAACGAAGCCATTTCAGAGTACGGAGATTGAGAACGAAAGAATTTAGCTACAAAAATAAGCAGACAATGAATAGTTCGGGTGTTGAACAAGGCACAAAACCGACAGCGAGGGACGCTGTGGTCTGGGCCTAAACATGGAATGGAGGCTCCAGAAGGGTTCGACAATCACTTTCTGGGCTCCTTTTTGTCAGATTTGGAGGTTTGAGCTCCAAATAATGATTCCAAAAAGGTTGTAGGTACTAAACCTTTCAGAATGTTTGTTTCTTGGATTAACCAATGCTCTAGGACTGAAAGCTTTACAAATATTGCATGACATTTTAAGTGTACCAGGCCTAAGCAATAAACACAGGAGTCGTGAGCATCAGACAGAGGGGATCTTATGCCTACATACCTTACATTGTTTTAAAGTCAGAAGATTTTTCAGCAATCTTAAAAGAAACGAGGCAAAATAATGCCAAGTAGTTTTTGTTCTGTTTTTTATTAGAAAAAAAGAAAAGAAAACTAGCAACAATGGTAAAGAAAAAACTATCACAAGGGTAAAAGCAAAGTGCAGAGCAAAATACCAACAATGGTAATAAATTCAAATTACACTAAATGTAAGATAAGGGAGGGATTAATTTATACAGATCCCAAAGGATAAATACAGAAAAACAATTTGCTGACTTGCTGCTAGAATCTTCTTCTGTTCTGACAGGGTGCTTCTCAAACAATCTATATATATATATATATAAATAGCGCTGATGAGTATATTTTAACACTAACTGTTCAGTGTTCTGCACTGTCTTTTTGCTTGACTGAATTATTTACATATCTGCTGGCCGAATTTTGTTTTCTGATCTGTTCTTAAAGTTGGTGCCTTTTGCAGTTGCCCGCCCTTACTGTAAATTTGATCTGGGACACTCCTTCCAGTCATACCTCTTTGGCTCATTCTACACAATACAGAGATCATTTGGGAAGGCCAGACCCCTTAGTACCTTAACCTTGATGTATCTTCTGTTCCTGTCCTCTCAGTACTCTCTCTCCCTTTCCACTTAAAAAGGACACTTTATTCAGCTGCTTATATTTTTCTAATTTGTGTTTCTTCCTACTACTCTGCTACTGTTTTTTCCTGTCTGTTCTCTAAAGTGTTCAACTGCATCTTTTCTGTTGCATTTATTACTTCTTGTTTATAGCCTGTCTAAATTGTTATTCTAAGCTCTTAGTTTTGGTTTAAGCACTTGGTCTTTAGGCCCACCCTTTAGCTCTCCCTGGCCTTTCTCCCTCAGATTCTGACAAACATGGATGGACAATTTCCTACAGTTTCTCCTGCCAATTTGGTTGATATGGGCATCCTGAGACAGTGTAGCAACTGCCTCATGTACATAAGACAACCATCAACTACCACCACCTAGGAACACAATTCGTGAGAGATGGAATTACATTAGGAACCTAGAGTCCAAGCTCTCTCCCCATCAAGCCAGTATATCTGGCACCAAAAAGGTTGTCAACACAAACAGTACACCTCAAACACCACCCACACCTACACAACACACATCTACACACGCGGAGGTCCTCCAAAGAAACATACCCAAATAAAGGAGACCTCCAAAGCAAAAACACACGCAATCTCCACAGCCCTCCACATCACATACAACGCATAGTCCACACACCTGTGCCTCACGGCCACGAAGGTTTCATCATATATCCAAACACATTAGTCATAGGAGACTCCATTGTGAGACGCACAGATGTGCCTCTCACTAGGGTGGATAAGGACAAAGTCAAGGTTAGTTATCTGTCAGGTGCCAGAATCCACCATATCACAAACGCACTCATGTCTCTCAACAAGAGGTAATGTTATGACTCTGTCATAGTCCATGTTGGCGTGAATGACTTGAGACACACCTCTCTGGACGATACGGAGACAGACATGATTGAGCTCGCTGATTGTGTGTCCCAGGCAGGTATGTCCCTAGCCTTAAGGCAGCATTCTGCCATCACCCAGAATGATGCCTCAATACAAACAGAAAATGACTGACTAACAATTGGCTTAGTTTCTGGTATCACTCCAGGGGGATCCAGTACCTGACAGCCTGGGAAGATACGATTGACAGACCATGATGCTTTGCCAGAGATGGCCTGCATCTGTCTCACTTGGACTTCAGGGTTCTGGCAAAAGCTCCTGCCTCCCCTATAGTGTCTTTTTTAGGAAATGTGATGAGGTTAAAACTACCAACATAAAAATTTCAACAAAACACAAATTAAAGGTCATGCTGCTAAATGCTAGGAGTCTAAACATGAAACTGCACTCACTGCAAGCATTCCTAACCCTGGAGAATGCTGACATCTGTGCATTCACAGAAACCTGGTTCAAAGATGCACACAGCACACCCCAGCCTTACCTGGTTACTCATCCTATCATACATTCAGACCCTAGACTATGGGGAGCAAAGCCAAAGGAGGTGGAGTTTCAATATACATTAAAGACATACACACCTCTCCAGGCTAGTCAGACAGTATGATGCACAGGAGAGACTACACTGTCAAGACTCCTATTCAAATCATAGCTAGTTACCAGCCCCCAAATCTGACTCAAGATGCCTAATCCACATTTGGACCTGTTAAAATCTATCAAGATTCAACCCTTTACCCTGATCCTGGGTGACTAACTTCCCAAACACAGATTGGAAGAACTACTCATGCCACAACACAAATGCCCAGAGATTCCTTGATTTTGTCAATGCAAATAGTGGAACAGCTAGTCAATACCCCCACAAGAGGTGCTAATATCTTGGACTTGGTACTAACCAACATGAGTAACCACTCACAGCCCCTCCCCCTCTGTAGAAACTGGCACCAATATCCAAAACTACACCAAAGCACTACACGAGCATTTATATAGATGCATGGAATCAGGAATACCCAGCAGGACTAAATCATCCTCCACAAGGAAAAGTAAACCTGTCTGGTGGACATCTGCAATAAATAAACTCTATAACAAAAGGAAAAAATTGCTGACCAAGAAGGAGCAGGTGCCCAATTGGAAGCAATGTCTCCTTAGCCTGAATAAGCAAATAAGAGTGCTAGTGAAATCCTCCAAAGCAAACAGAGTCCAAACTGGCCACATCTACTAGAGAGAATTCTAAGCCCTTCCTTCACACATGTCCACAACCTCAAAGGAAGCACCCAGATCTGTTCAGAACTGGTGATCAAGGACACTATAGATATATATATAGATATAGATATATATATATATATATATATATACATATATATATATATATATATATATATATATATAGATATATACATATATATATATATATATATATATGCTATAGCAAACTTGCTGGCCGACAGATTCAGCGAAAGATTTATGCCTCTGCCCCCCATCAGTAAATCAGGACATCCCCAGTACCTGCCCCCTCCCCCTTGTATCTAGGGAACAGGTCATCATTGCTCTCTCAAAGGCAAAATGTACAGCCTCAATGGGACCCGATAACATCCCAGGCAGCATCCTACGTGAACTTAGGCAGGAACTTGCAGAACCATTAGGCACCCTATTCAACCAAAGCTTGAGTACTGGCTTCATCCCATGGCTTCATCCCAGCTGAGTGGAGGACAGCCACTGTCATCCCTTCACACAAAGGCGGAGTGTCCACCGATCTGGGAAATTACAGACCCATCAGCCTACCAAGCCTGATTTGCAAGGCCATGGAACGTCATGGACCTCATTAACAAGGACATTGGCAACCTCCAAACACTTGATCCCACACAATTTGGCTTCATCGGGGGGAGGTCAAGTCTACTAAAATTGGTTGACTTCGTTGAGACAGTCACCAAAGCCATGGACGATGGGAAGACTGTGCACATAGTCTACCACGACCTGGCCAAAGCCTTCAACATTATTCCCCCCCCACATGCAGCTTTTACACCCCTGGTGCTCTGATGTCAGGGAAGAGGCGACAGCAACCGATGCCAGACCTAGACTTTGGAATTCTGGCCGACTGAGGGTAGCCTGCCAGCAGGATAACCAAAGAGTAATGACTGCAACAGTGAAACACGAACATCTCTCTCAACTAGGCATCAATCCATATGTTACCAGATGGGTAGCAAACTGGATCACTGACAGAACCCACCTAGTCAAAAATAGGTGAAGACACTTCAAGCAGTAGACCCATAACAATACTTTTCTGAGGTGCAGGCCAAAGCTAGTGGACTATGGCTGACCAAGTTTGCAATGACTGCAAGCTGGGTGCTGTCATCAATTCCCCTAGTGATGTGGACATCCTCCAAGAGGGTCTCACACAGACAAATGACTGGTGCCAGAAACATGGCCTCAAGCTGAATAGCAAAAATGCATAATCATCCTTTTTGGGGATAGTGACGTCCCCACAAATTATCTCATTAACAATGTCCTAAGCATGCAATCATTAGTGAGGGATTTGGGCACCCAGGTTGACAGTAACCTGACTTTTGACAATCATGTTGCTTCCATTGTACGGAAAGCCTTCTACATGGCCCACCTCATAAGTAAGAGTATCTCATCCAGGGACAAGGAGGTCATAACATCCCTGTATTCTTCCCTTACAAGGCCCATTATTGAGTACAATGCCCCTTTTGGCATGTACCTCACAAAGCACATGCAGCAGGAGACACCACAGAGGTTCCTCACCAGGAGAATCCAGGGCATCGAACATCTACCATACACAAGCTAAAAGCCCTATCCCTCTACTAAGCTTCATACAAACTCCTCAGAGGTGACCTCTGTCTGGCATACAAGGCGATCACGGACCCCACCTTGATGGGACTGCTGCATATCTGCAAGTCAAGCTCCGCATAAATAACCGGCATGTGCGGCCTCAACATGGCCTGCAACATCAACAAGACTTGTTGGTGTGACAGATGTGTATCCCAGAGACTCCCCCATCTATGGAATAGACTCCCTCTCCACATCCCGCAGAGTACCTCTTTACCCCTTTTTAAGCACAACCTAGATAACTGGAAGGGAAACAGAAAATATACCCCTGGAATTCCACCCGTGTCCCTGCTGGACAGGGGCATCGGGTGATGACTTTTCTAAACATGGGCTAAACTCTTGGCTAGGCTTATAAGGGCCTCAGGGACAATAGCTTAGTAACTTCCTATGTTTTTATGATCTAGCAGGAAACCATTAAGCTCGAGAGCTCACAGTGACCACGTCCCATATGTGAAGGTGGCAAACAAGATCTGAAGTATGGTAGGGGGCTAGAGCATGAGAGCTTGAGAGTTTCCAGTATCCAGGAGTTGTAAAAGTGTCAGAGTCGGATCTGAACACAACTGTTGAGGAATGGATGAAAATTGACAAAGTCCAGTTGTGTACACTTACCATAAGTGTAGATGTTTGAGTGTATTCACTGTTGCAGTAATGACTTGTGGGATTTCCTGTTTCGGAAGTCCTTGGTCGGCCCAACTACTAGAGTAAAAACACCCCTCCTCCCTGAGCTGGGGGATGCCCTACCTTGGGTATGAAGGGAGCCAGCCAATGTCATGGCATCAGTTTTTTTTTTCTTGCCCCTAAAAGGTAGGAGCCCCACCGATGAACCTTAAGCAAGGGACAAGGTTAGAGGAAAGGAGGCCTGTAGGGCATCCCTGCAGCGGGTCTTCCGGAAGAGGAGGATAAAGAAATCAGCTGTTTCTGTAAGAACAACAGGAGGATGGAGAGAGGGAAAGTGCAACAGTAAATACACTCGAACATCTACATTTATGTTAAGTGTACACAACTATATGTTCTTCGTGTTTCACTGCTGCAGTCCTGACTTATGGGATGATTCCCAAAGCTGAGATGAGGGTGGTAGGCGCCTTAAGGAAAAGAGAGGATGCCCTGCAAGGTGGCAGTGGCAAATCCTGCTCTGGACTTCGTTAAGGCCGACAGGTGACAGTGCCTGGTAAAGGTATGCACTGATGACCAGGTAGCTGCTTTCAAAATGTCTTTGGTAGGTAACTACCCTCAGGAATGCAGGGGAGCTAGAAGTGACCCTAGAGGAGTGGGTCCTAACAGATTCAGGAGGCTTTTTGCCACAGTAGGTGTAACAAAAGGAAATACAATGGGAGATCCACTTGGAGATAGTTTATTTAGAGACTATTTTTCCTTCAGAGCCAAAGCAAAGGAAACAAACTTCTGATTTTCTGAAAGTTTTAGTCCTGTCAAGGTAGTAGTGAAGATGTCTGTGTACATCCAAGAAGTGAAGGATTCTTTCCCTCCTGGTTCTGTGGTTTAGGGGAGAAAGTAGGCAAGTGTACGGCTTGGTTCAGGAAGTATCCATGACCACCTTGGGCAGAAAGGAAGAATTACGTCTGAGTGAAACTCTGTCTGGGTGGAATATAAGAAAAGGTTCCACTGCCATGAGGGTTTGTAACTCGGAGACCCTTCTAACTGAGGTGATGGTCAGTAAAAGGGCAGTCTTCCGGGTCAAGAATTTTAAATCTGTGGAAGCAGCTGGCACAAAGGGGAGTAAGGTCAATTTTTCTAAAACAAAGTTGAGGTCCCAAGGGGGGGTGGGGCTGCCTCCTGGGAGGTCTGATGTGCAGCACTCCCCCTAAGGAACTGTTTCATTAGGAGGTGAAAAAAGATAGGAGGAAAAGTAGGGATGTGGGCTGAAATGGCATTAGTGTGCATCTTAATGGATGAAAAGGATATGCCGTTGTCCAGCAAGATAGCCAGGTACTCCAAAATAACAAATGCTGGTTGAGACAAGCTTGAGGCCTTGCTGCTGACACCAAATAGAGAATCTTTTTCCATGTGGCAGAGTAGGTTTACCTAGTACTGGGTCTTCTGGACTCTCTGAGGATATTAAGCACCTGACTACTCGGTAGAATTTTAACAAATTATCCAGGCTGAGAGTCTGCAGGTTGGGGTGCACAAACTTTCCCATTGCCTGAGTCAGCAGATACACTCTCTGAGGTAACTGTCAAGGTTTTCCCTTGGTCAAACTCAGTAGCAGGGGTTACCAGTGCTGCCTGGGCCAGTCTGGGACTAACAGGATGACCTTCGGTCCTTCTTCCCTGACGTTCAGGAGGAAATGCATAAAGAAATAGGTGGCTACAGAGGAAGGACAAGGCATCTGTTCTCCAGGTTGTGTGAAGTTTGCTCATGAACAGAAACATTTTAACTGAGCATTTTTGTCAGTGGCAAACAGGTCTATTTGAGAGGATCCCCATTTCTAGACTATGCTGAGAAACGTTTCCAAATGCAACTGACACTCGTGGGAATCCATTAAATGTCTGCTGAGGTGGTCTGCTAGAATGTTCTGAGCGCCAGGAAGGTAGTGAGCCATTAGAAACAACGCCATTGCATTGGCTCTCCCCCAGATTTGCAATGCCAGCTGGCAAAAAGGGTAGGAGTGGGTTCCCCCTTGTTTATGTAATACAAGACTGTTGTGTTGTCCGGTTTGATAAGTAGGACCCCTTGGTTTCCAGTAATCCTTGAAAGTCACCATGCCCTCCGATACTGCCATGAATTCCTTCCAATGTATGTGCTTGGGACATAAATTCGACCTAAACAAGACACACACAAGGTATGAAAGTCTCTGTGTGGGATTTGTTTACCAGAAGTGAGACAGCTGAAATGAGTAAACCCAAAACAGGAGCAGTCCAGTAGTAAAAAAAAAAAAGTAACCAAAATAGTAACCGGATGAAAGGAAAGGTACCCTGCTTGGGATCAATTCCTTTATTGCCACCAAAAATAATAAATTCTCAAAATATTAACACCACAAACAGTTCAAAATGCATTTTCGTCAAGGAAACACCCGTAACTTCATCAGATATAAAAGTAAAAACAAGGAGCACACCTTTTATACATGTAAAATCAGTTA
Organism: Protopterus annectens; assembly: GCF_019279795.1. Taxonomy (NCBI): domain Eukaryota; kingdom Metazoa; phylum Chordata; order Ceratodontiformes; family Protopteridae; genus Protopterus; species Protopterus annectens. The sequence continues at coordinate 423,218,633 of NC_056730.1, read as the reverse complement.
ATCTTGATTAACATAATTAAGTTCTTTTTAAAGAAACATGTTCAAAGAACATCTTTAAAATACAAAAATAAATGTGAGTAAAAACACCAAAGTATAATTCCAACAGTCATCCAAATAAAATAGTTTTTCTTAGTAAAAAAAAGTTATGCTGAATTGTTTTAAAAATTGTGTGTGTGTGTGTGTGTGTGTGTGTGTGTGTGTGTGTGTGTGTGTGTGTGTGTGTGTGTGTATGAATATAAATACTTTGCTTTTTAAAGTTTAGCATATCTAAGTTTCGGAAGGGGCAGCAAGGAAATATTGTCATTTAATCCAGGAGGTTTATTAGCCTCCAACACTACTTGCCAAAAGGTCTCCCTGTATTCTAGTCTCATTTCCCAGGGACCCCCTCTCACGTCTTTGAATACTGTTCCTATAACATAAGAAAAACTGGCATGGACACAATCAAGTGCATCTCCATATAGTGCATTATTGTTCTTCTTCTTATCATCATTAAGGTGTTTGTAAATTCTGCATTTAAACTGCCTGTTTTTCCAGTATAGAAACTCTTACATGCTTCACATAACACTAAATACACTAAACCCTTGGGAATTACAATTAGCATAATTTTTAGAAGTTAACAAATACTGTCTTGCTGTAATATTTACCTCCTCTCCTTGTTTAAAATAGGCACACTGGGCACAAGCTCCACATTTGTGTGTACCTCTTTTTCTATGTGAATATACACTAGAATTACTAGCATGTTCTAACAGGTTTTTGATGTTTTGCCTTTTCCTGAACACCACCTTTACAGATTTATTTCTCAAATTATCTAAATCTGTTAGTCCAGTGAATTGATTCCATTCTTTCTCTATAATATTCTTAATTTGGTACTCATTACCACTGAATCAAATGCCCTACCAAATCCAGTCAATGTCCCCTCATCGGGAGTTTGAGAAAATTGAATTCCCGTCCCCAAGATAGGTGCAAATCTATCTTTACGACCTTGCAAAACCTCACCAGTAATAGTGGAAATATGTTTAATAGGGTAACCCCTTTCCAGAAACATTTGTCCCAATTTGTGACATTCTCCTAAAAAATGTGTGTCAAAGATGTCATACGACTGGCACGAATAAGTTGTTCTTTGACAATTCCTTTCTTCTGAAATTACGGGTGTGCACTAGAAAAACTAATGTATGTATTGGAAAATGTAGGCTTCCTGTAAATGGTAGATTTAAAACCCTGACTTAATTTGTGTAAGGAAATATCCAAGTAATCCAAATCTTTTGGAGGTTACAGTATATGTAAACTGAAAAAAGGTGGTAGTTTGTGTAAGGTACTGTATAAATTCCTCCAACAAATCAATGTTGCCCACCCAGAAGATACAAATATCATCCAAATATCGAGTGTAAAACGCCCAAGAGGTTCAGTAGTGACTAGTATGTACAAATTTACGTTCCCACACTGACAAAATAATACCAGCCTAAGTGGGGGCACAACTGGCCCCCATGGCAACTCCCCGTTCTTGTCGAAAAAATTCTCCCTCGAAAAGCAAAAAATTGTTTTTGAGGACAATCTCTGCCAGTTCTAAACAAAAATAGATGTCGTTCTCTGTTATTCCTGCCTTGGACCTAAGTGCATCTTCGAGCCAGTATAACCCTGTGTTGTGAAGAATGACTGAAAATAGGTCCACCACGTCGATCATGACAAATTTCAAGTTGTTGGAGAAATAATCAGGTTTTACCCTAGCCACAAAATCCCAAGAATCCTTAGTAATATGAGTTTCACCACTTCACAAACATTTTAATTTCCAATCTTAAGTATTTGGCTAAGGGTGTGATTTTAGAGCCTTCAAAAGCAACTATGGGTCTTGGGGGGGGGGGGGGTCTTCAATGTTCTTATGGACCTTGGGTATTCCAAAATGGAAGGTACCCTAGGTGTTGTATTCTCCAAGTATTTGTAGGTGTCAAAATCTATAACCCCTTGATCAAAGAGGTCTTTCAAGGCAAAGTATATTTTCTTGTAAGAGATGTTAATCTCATTTGTGGAAATCTTACTATACCTGTCCTCATCCTGTAAAATAGAGAACATCTTAGCCTCATATAAAATTTTGTCCACAAGTACAATACTCCCCCCTTTGTCTGGCTCCATTACTCCGATTCATGGGTTCATGCATAGTTCTGTAAGCAGCTTGTTCTCATTCTGGCTTAGATTAAACTTGACCTTAGAGTTTTTAAGATTAATTATGATTTTATTCTCCAACACACTCTCCAAATTCCTCAGCTGTGGGTGTATTGGGGGGTTAAAGGTATTAGCTTTTCCAGGGGCAATATCACTACTAGTTGGTGTATTCCCCCCAAACATACATTCTAAGTTGAGTTTCCTTATAAACATTTTTAAGTCTAAAATAACTCGTGCCAAGCTACTTTTTTTTTTATCATGAAGAAACTTAAATCCTTTGATAAACAAGTTAAAAAATTCATGGGCAATTTCAACAGTAATTGTAAATACAAAACCCCTGCCAACTAAAAGCATTGGGATGGTCAGTATGAAAACTGATGGGGGGGGCTGGTTGTCACCTGTTAACGTTGATTGCCTCTGTATCCCCTCCCCTCTGATTGTAAGCAGCCTTGTGAAAATGGTTATTACTGTATCTATTTCGCAACCTTTCCGACCTGGCATGGTGGTGCATGTTCATAACCATTATTAACATTGTCGGATGCAGCATAAACTTCCTGTTGGTGTCCATCTTCCATTTGCTGGTTAAAGTGTAGTTCATTGGAAAAAATATTACCCTCCTCCCTAGGATATGGTGTGCTGTTGTAGAATATAGGCAGTGGGTAGTGTTTGCCCTCCCTATACTGTTTTATTCTCTCTATCCAATTTTTTGTATTTTCTGTTTAAAATAACTTCACATTTCTTGTCAACATTAATCTTAACTTCAGAACATCTCCTATTCTCTGCCTCCAACTGAAATAAAAAGAAGTTATGTGTTCACCATAACGTTCCATGTTTGCAGTCCATCTCGCCTTTCATTCTTACATATGGGTTCTCGGCCGATTACAAAGCTCTAAGTTCGCTCGTGGCAAGGTAGGCATCCCATAATGCACTAGCAAGAACCCCCAGATCTTGTTTGCTGCTGTCTACAAAAGTAATATAAGGTATTTCCACAAGGAAAAACAAAGATAAAAGGTTTCCAACCCTAAGGAAGACAGACACTATATTGTCTCCAGATCTTCCAAGGATAGGGGTAGGTGGGTGGGTTCATAAGAATGAAGGGCGAGATGGACTACAAACATGGAACGTTATGGTGAGTACATTTATTTGTTTTTCATTTATTTTACATTTATTTTATTTTTATTTATTTTACAGTTGTTGACCGGGCTAGTCTAACTGGATATATGTCCATTTTCAGTAGAGGCCCGGGGAGATAAGCTCCAAGGCAGAAACACAAAAAACAACAAACAACAACAGTAGTCATATATACAATGCATATTACAGGTTAACACGGAATTTTCAGCGAGGGCAAAAATCATAACAGTGCAAAATGCAGGTACAATACATCATACAGATACAGTACATAAAAAAAGGAAGGCAGGTTATTGTATAGTAATATTAATAAAGAGTTCTTTCAATAATAAGTATCTACAGAGGGTGGAAATAATGTAATTTAGAGAGAGATTGGACTTGCACTTAAGGAATGTATACCAGTTATTGAGAAGTATGGAGTAGGGAGAGCCACGTTTGAAGAGATAGAGGACTAGTCATGTTTAGTACAGGAGCATAACCAATGTGATCTGAGGAAAAGTTTGTTTTTGAAGAGTGATAAAGAGGCAAGTGAGGAAAGGTTATTAGGGAGAAAATGCCAGGATCTTCCAACAGCATTAGAGAAGAGAGAATCCCCAGCCCTGTTGTTAGGTTTAGAGGTATATACAAGAAGTTTGTGTGATGAGCGTAAGGACTTACTTCAGATTTTTACAGGGGGTGATGAGGGTAGATATAATAGGAGTGTTGGAAGGTTTACAGAGTCTTATGGGCAATGGTTAGTTGGTGGAATTTAATCAGGTTTTGTAGTTCTAGCCATCCTAGCTGCTTTATATTAATGCAATGGTGGGTTCTAAATGGGTCACCTGTAGCAAATCTGGCAATGTTACTGTAGGACATTTCCAATTTGCTGAGGTTATTCTTAGACAGATTAGTAAAAATGGGTGAGGCATAGAGGAGTGTAGAGATTAGATGAGTGTGAGCTATAGTTGTTTTGGCTGTAGGTGAAAGAAAGGGTTTTAATTCTACAGAGAGAGAAGTTTTTTTTGTTGACAGTTTTTATAGTATTGTTGATATGGATGTCAAAGTTCAGACTGTTGTCAATGGTGATACCAAGTAGTTTGGTGGTTGGGTCTGGTACATAACTTCTTTATGTTCTGTAGTCCTATCTCGCCTTCATTCTTACATGTAGGACAGTGTCTCTAGCACCTTTTTCTCGGGTGGCTCACGGGAATATACGCCTAAAAACCGTGGAACCAAAGGAGGCTCTACCCCTGGAGGCCAAGTCCAATTTGTAATGAGTAATAAAGGTATGAGGGGTAGCCCAAGTTGCTGCTGCACATATACTGTCCATTGGAATTCTGGCTTGAAAAGCAGCAGATGTGGATATAGATCTGGTGGAATGAGGTTTAATTTTAAATGGGAGTTCTTTGCATTAGAAGAGTAAATAAAAGATATGCAATTTGAAATCCAGTTTGATAACGTTATCTTGGAGACTGGCATTCCTTTCCTCGTCTCCAAAAAAGATACAAATAATTGGTCTGATCTCCTAAACTCTTTGGTTCTATATATACAGAACCTTAAATGTCTGTGCACATCAAGTTGATGAAACTTATATTCCGCTTTGACTGATTTGGAAAAAAGACTGGCAGTTCAATAGTTTGATTCATATTTGATTGAGAACAAATCTTGGGAATGAAGGAAGGATTAGCACGAAGGGAAACTGACTCTATGAAATATCAAATAAGGAGGTTTGACCGAGTGTGCTTGCAGCTCTGACACTCTTCTGGTAGATGTAATGGCTACCAGAAAAATGGTCTTCCATGAAAGGAACTTTAAATCACATGTATGTGAAGGTTCAAAAGGCGATGAGGTAAGTTTTGAAAGAACAAAATTTAGATCTCCAGGAGATATAGGTTCTTGAAAAGGAGGTCTTAGTAAGGTAGTGCCTTTCAAAAAAGATCTACACAATCTGTGAGCCATAAGATTAGGTTCATGTTGTCCCAAATGAAAATTGGAGACAGCTGATAATTGAACTTTGACTAGCAGCAACTGATCCCTGATGAAAAAGTTTGGTTAGAAATTCTAACACTAAGGGAATGGAGGCTGTGTATGGATCTATGTTTTTAGCTTGTGCCCAGAGAGAAAATATTTTACATTTGCTAGCGTACAATTTTCTCGTAGACGGTTTATGAGAAGACATCAGGATATGTGTAACCACAGGGGAGAAATCGTGAAGCCTGACTAGGGATGGAAGTGGAGCAGCCACGCTTTCAAGTTGAGGATGTGGAGACAGGGATGGAACGTGCCTGAAATGTGTCAGAAGGTCTGGTACTGGGTCCAGAGTCCATGGATCGTCCATTAGGTGAGGCCCAAGAAAGGTGAACCAAATCTGACGAGGCCATTAAGGAGTGAATAGAATCATTCTGCTTGCCAAAGTCTTTGTTTTCTGGATCACTTTCGATATTAGCGGAAAGGGAGGAAAAACAAAGAAGTCCCGAGGGCCAATTGTGGACAAGTGCGTGTCTCTGTCTCTCCCCCCGGGGGGGGGGGGGGTTAAGGGTGAAGTAGCTGCTGGATTTGGTGTTCATTGGGGTGGCAAACAGATCGCAGCAAGGCTGTCCACATTTGCAGAATATCTGTTCCGCGACTTTTTAATTCAAAGACCACTCATGAGGCATCAGGATTGCCCTGCTGAGCTTGTCGGCTATCACACTGGTTCTCCCTGGGATATGCGTTGCAACTAGAAAGCGTTGGGAAGATATCGCTCACTGCCAAACACAAAGAGCCTCTCGACAAAGGGGGTAGGATCTGGTTCCCCCTTGCTTGTTTATATACCATACCACTGACATTGTCTGACTGGATTGCTACTGTCCCTAGAAGAAGAAAGTGGTGAAGTGCTTGCCATGCTAGTAGCACTGCTCTCATCTCTAGAACACTGATATGCAAGTGAGCCTCGTGTTCTTGCCATGTGCCTTGGACTGTCCTTCCTAGATAATGCCCCATCTGGGAGGCATCCGTGGTCACAGCAGCAACAGGTTGGCGAGGAATGAATGGTCTCCTTATCGTTAGTTGATTGGACTGCATCCACCAACGAAGGTCCTTTTTGCAGGATTCCGTTATTCAAATGGGATGAGACAGAGGCAGTTGCTGAAGAGACAACTAGGAAAAGAGTAGCCATCGCAGAATTCGCATATGTAGTCTGGTTAGCGGATCTAGAGTTATAGTAGAGGCCATGGTTCCTAGAAGTTTGAGCACTGTCTTCGCTTTGACCCTGTGTTGGGGAAGCAGGCTGTATATTTGTTGTCTTAGATTTTGCACTCTGTTTGAAGGAAGGCAACCCATCATTGCGACTGTCTCTACTTATGCGACTATAAAAGTCACATATTGAGAGGGGGACAAGGCAGACTTTTCCCAATTTACAGTAATGCCGAGCTGAGTGCAGACTCGGATGGTTGAATCCCTGGCTTGTAGAAGTAGGTGCCTGGTAGTGGCAGTCAGGAGTCAGTCGTCCAGGTACGGAAACACTTGGAATCGAAGACTTCTCAAGTAAGCCGTTACTACTGCCATGCATTTGGTAAACACTGTGGGGGCTGTGGTGGGACGAAAGGGCAGAGCATGAAATTGGTAAAGACTGGCTCCCAGCCAGAGGAGTAAATTACTCCTTGATGCTCTATCCATTTTTATGTGGTGGTACGCATCTTGGAGGTCTACGGAGCACATCCAATTGTCTTTACCTAACAGAGGGAGTATAGAGACTGCAGTGTTACCATTCGGAACTTGGACTTATTCACCGACTTGTTTAACTTGCGTAGATCCAAGATGGGCCTCCAGTCCCCTGTTCGTTTTGGCACTAAAAAGAATCTGGAGTAAATTCTGAATATATCTGGTCTGCGGGATGGTTTGGAGACTCTCTTTTGAAGCAACTTTTGGACTTCTACAGTTGCTTGATCCCTGTGATTGGGTGGAACATTTGGGATTTTCTTGGTTAGATGAGGTGGAAAAGAGAACGGTATGGAGTATCCTCTGGAAATTATTCTTTGTACCCACTTGTCTTGAGTGATGGTCGCGCCAGGCTTCTGGGTACAAAGATAAGCGACCCCCGACTGGCTCCAGAGAAGAGCAGTTGGGCACCACTTCAGGAGCGCTGATATGGACGTCCATGAAAGGAATCGCTGCCACCCTGGTTTTGCGGACCCCCCCACTGTCTCTAGGGCGACGTCTACCATTACTTCCTCCTCCTCTGCCTCTGGAGAAGGAATCACCTTGTGCATCTGGGAAAAATCGGAGATTTTATGAACTACATTTTTCCGCCTCTCTGACCTTTAAGGTATGGCCTAGAAGGGAAGGAAAAACATACTCCCACGGCAGAGAGACTTTTCCCTTCCTGCTCGCATCTGGTGAGTGTGCATTTTACCTTTGGTCCAAACAGAGAGGAAACGTCAAATGGGGCATTGGTAAATGTAGATTTGAAGGGCTCCGCAAAGTTACTTAAGCGCATCCAGAAGCGTCTCCTAAGGGAAACTCCTGAACCCGCTGCCCTGCTCGATCCATCTGCTGAGTAAGATATCAGCCTCATGGAGGAGTTAACAATAGAGTTTAAGGTAGACAACTGAGCAGTAACCTTCTCAGGGGCTCCTTCAGTTAAAGTACCTTGGAGCGCATCTCCTAGCTCTTTTAGATCTCTTTGAAACCTAGTAAAATATGGGTGAGGTAATTCAGAGATCGGAGTGTAAAAGCCGCTGAAGAAAAAATTACGCTTCCTGTATCTGTCCATCGTTCGAGACTCTTTGTTCAGTGGGCGGAAAGATGATGAAGTTTCCGCTAGTTCCTTCTTTGCAGCTGCTGCCACCACCATGGCATCTACAGGCACACCTTTGGTCAAAAACTGTCTCTCTAGGAGCTGAAAGAAATTTGTTCGGCCTTCTGGGGACTGGTCCCACGGCATCAGGAGTTTCCCACACCTTTCGACTCACCAAATCTAACAGCTCATCAAAATGTGGAGACACCCAAGAGGCTGAAGGTTGAGCCCCGGAAGCCTTCAGGTACAATGACTCCTCATCAGAAGGGGTGATGGTGGGCCAGCCACCTCGGTTTCAGGATCTCCAGGATACCTACGAAGGAGATATCATCAGAGGACGACCTAGAGGACCCTTCTGACTCCTTGAGGTCAGTGTCAGAGGTGATGGACTCAACAGGGGAATCTATGTGCTTCCTCTTGCAAGTTCTCTTCTGAAGGGGTTCCTCAGAAGGGTATTCTGGGGAGGTCTCGGAAGACTGGGGGCCACCCAAGGAGGGCTCCTGAGGCTGCAGGTCTCTGCTGTCAAGAGACAGAGATGGTGCTGAGAATGAGTTCGGAGCTTGAGGGGAAACAGCACCGGTATCCTTGTGTGGAGCTGAAGACCTAGACAGCATGCTTCTCATCATCGCAAAGGCAGATCTCTCCAGCTCCGAGGACACCACCAGTTCTGAGGAAGCGGAAGTAGCCCCCAGCTCTGGAGTGATCGGCTCTGAGACAGATGTAGGATCCGAGCTCAGCCAAGCTAACACACCGAGAGGTAGGCTCGGAACCAAAGTAGTTCGAGTCCGAGTACCCCCCCTTGGGACCAACTGGTGAGCTTCGGCTCCTAGACACCAGGGACAGCACCAAAGGTGTCAGAGTGGAACTCGGCTCCGAGACAAACAGTTGGGGTACTGGAACCAATGGTTTCATAACAAACGGCACCGATAGCTCTGGCTCTGAAAGACTGGTACGGCTCGGAGGAACAAAAGCAGGTAATACGGCCTGGTTCAGAGCGACAATAAATTTGCTAGCGCAGACTACTTCAAAAGTCTAAGCACTACCCTCTCAACTTCCTCCTCAGAGAGACTCCTGGCAAATCTGGAAGACAAGGTAGGGGATGGAGATCACTGCAAAACTGGAGATCGAAGTGTTGGGGATTCCATCAATAAATCTCTTGACCTGCTCCGAGGTATAGGTTCAGCTGTCGTCTCCAAAACACTTGGGGCCGAAACTGGACGGTCTATGTCAATAAAGTACAGCTGTGTACACTTACCATAAAAGTAGATGTTTGAGTATATTTCACTGTTGCAGTTATCACATTTGGGTTATCTGCTTGCAGTAGCCCTCAGTCGGCCTGATTATCAAAGTCTTGGGTCCTGCGTCAGCTGCTGTCTCATCTTCCATGGCATCAGGTAGTCAGAGGTATAAAGCATGCAGCGACACCATTACATCAGTTTTTCTTGCCCCCAGCAAGACGTTGTGCCGTTCGATTCTCAGCTAGAGCGTCTTCTGTGTGGAGACATGCGTGAATGGGCGTACCTTCGTTGAAGTTTGTGCGTCGGGGCTGGCAAACTCAGCACGTAAAAAATCTACTGCCAATCATTAGCGAACCAGAGTTCCGCTGTGGCGACCCCTAACCGGGAAAAGCCGAAAGACACAAATCACAAATATGTATATATGAATATATATATAAAAAGGTTATACCTCCAACAAAAAAGCAAATACACCAAAAAGCTTTTAAGTACAGTAAAGGAGAATATAGGTACAGCCAAAAGAAGTCAGGGGGCTGGAGGGAGGGTAACCAGGACTAAAACAGTAAATACATTCGAACATCTACCTTTATGGTAAGTGTACACAACTGTACTATGTTCTTCGTGTTTCACTGTTACAGTCATCACATTTCGGTAGATTCTCAAAGGTAAGGATGGGAGGAGGAATTTAGACAGCATTAGGACCAGCTATAAGGCCATGCACACCAGTGGCAAAGCCAGCTCTGGATTTAGAGAAAATTGGCAAACGGTGATGCTTGGTGAAAGTATGTACAGAACTCCAGGTAGCAGCTTCAAGGATGTCAATGGTAGGGACACCTCTGAGAAAGGCTGGAGAGGTAGATGCAGCCCTGGTTGAATGGGGTCTAATCCCCCGTGGGATAGATTTTCCATGGTGCTTATAGCAGAAATGAATGCAATGGTCTATCCATTTAGAAATGGTTTGCTTTAAAACAGCCTTCGCCTCTGCCCCTGCAGCAACTGCCACCAGCAGTTGTTCAGATTTCCTTTGAGGTTTAGTCCTGTCCAAGTAAAATCTAAGTTGTCTGTGCACATCTAAGGAGTGCAGTATCCATTCCCCTTCATTCTGTGGATTAGAAAAGAAGGTAGGCAAATGAATGGATTGATTAAGATCCACACTGGATACCACCTTGGGCATGAAATAGGGATTGGTCCTGAGGGACATCCTGTCCGCATGAAAGATTATGAAAGGCTCCACTGCCATAAGGGCCTGTAATTCAGATCCGTTCTTGCTGAAGTGATTGCTAAAAGGAAAGCTGTTTTCCAAGAAAGGAATTTTAACTCTACAGTTGCAGCTGGCTCAAAAGGAGGAACGGTGAGTTTTTCCAATACAAAATTAAGGGCCCAGGCTGAAGTTGGGGCTCTCCTGGGTGGTCTTAAGTTTTTGCCCTTTCTGAGGAACTGCTTTAGCAGTGGGAGAGAAAAGAGGGGTGGTTCTGTGTTGTAATGATCTGAAATGGCTGCGGCATGAATATTGATGGAGGAAAAGGAAAGGCCCTTGTGAAGCATCTCAGTTAAGTATTGAAGAATATGAGGTAAACTGGGCGCTGCTGTGGCCATCACTTGAGTTCGGTTCCAGGCACAAAATCTTTTCCATTTTTCAGCATAAGATTTTCTAGTACTAGGCCTCCTTGCCTCCAAAATGACATCCAACACTTGTTTACTGAGGGATAACAAAGAGATTAGGTAATAGGCCAAGCTGCCAGGTTCAGGGTTTGACACTGGGGGTGCAGAATCTGGCTCTCCTGCTGAGACAGCAGGGTAGGAGTCTGAGGTAGGTGCCATGGGGCCAGGTGTGACACACTGTGCAAAAGGGGGTACCAGTGTTGGTGTGGCCAGTCTGGTGCAATTAGTATCATCCTTGGTTTGTCCTGTTTGATCTTTAGTAGTACTTTGGAGAGGAGAGGTAGAGGAGGAAAGGCATAAACTGACAGATTTTTCCAGCTGAAGGACAGACCATCCACTTTCCAAGCTTGTCTGTGGGGTGTTCTTGTGCAGAATTTGTCCAATTGGTATTTCTGGGTGGGGGGCAAACAGGTCTATATCTGGGATCCCCATTTGTTGATCAACAGGATGAAAATCTTTGGTTCCAGTTTCCACTCGTGTGGGTCCATGAGATTTCTGCTTAGTTCGTCTGCCAGTGTATTTAGCTTTCCTGGCAGGAATTGAGCCTCTAGATGAAATTGGTAGCTCAAGGCTGTGTTCCACAGTGCCATGGCTAGTCTACAGAGGGGGTAAAAATGGGTACTCCCATGCTTGTTTATGTACCACATAACAGTGGTGCTGTCAGTCTTTACCATTAATTGTCCTGGAAGAATGTGGTCCTTGAAGGCTGTCAAGAGCATTTTGTACAGCTAACATTTCTTTTTGAATGATATGCAGGTGCATTTGACTTGGGTCCCATTTGCCCTGAATGCACTTCCCCGCCAGGTGAGCCCCCCATGCACAGTCTGATGAGACTGTTAGGGTTTGGGCGGCAGGGGGTCGAGTAAATGATAGTCCCTTGTTATGGTGGTAGGCCTCTGCCCACCAAATGAATTCTAACCTTAGGCAAGGTATGATAGGAATCATTGCTTCTAGATCCTGAGAATGTTGACACCATAGGCTTTTTAGATACCACTGTAGTTTCCTCATATGCAGTCTTGCATATGGAATTAGTAGAATGCACGAGGCCATGAATCCCAAGGCTTGCAGTATTTGCCTTGCAGATAAGCAGGGTTTTTGTGGCCACTAGTTTGAAGTAAGTTGTCAAATGAATTTGTTTCTCTGGCATGAGGAAAGCCATCTGGAAAGTTGTGTTCAAGCTTGCTCCCAGGAATATAACTTGTTGACAGGGTACCAGATGTGATTTATTTTCGTTTATGGTGTACCCCAGACAAGTTAACACCTTCTGTATAAATCCCAGATGATTCAGAAGTATGTCCTGGCTTTCTGCCTGAATTAGACAATCGACCAGGTATGGGTATATTTGAATATTTCCTTGCCTGCAAAATGCAATGACTGGAGCTAGGCACTTTGTGAATACCATGGGTGCAGTAAATAAGCCAAAAGGCAGTGCAGAGAAAGTACACTTGTGTACACTTACCATAAATGTAGATGTTCGAGTGTATTCACTGTTGCAATCATTACATTTGGGTAATCTGCTGGCAGGTTGCGCTTAGTCGGCCTGATTAACAAAGTCTTGGGTCCTGTGTCAGTTGCTGTCCCTTCTTCCATGACGTCAGGTCATCAGGAGTATAAAACATGCAGCCAACGCCATTGCATCAGTTTTTCTTGCCCCAGATGTCAAGTGACCCCCTAATGGGGAGCAAAAACAAACACACAAAAGTATACCTCCAACAAAAAGGCTTTTAAGCATAGTAAAGAAAAGTACAGGTATAGCCAGAAAAAACAATTGGGCTGGAGGGAGGGTAACCAAGACTGCAACAGTGAATACACTCGGACATCTACATTTATGGTAAGTGTACACAACTGTACTATGTTCTTCGTGCTTCACTGTTGCAGTCATTACATTTGGGTAGATTCCCAAAGCTATGGTTGGGAGGAAGAGTTTATACAGCATTAGGGCCAGCTTTAAGGCCCTGCAAGACAGCAGTGGCAAAGCCAGCTCTGGACTTAGAGAAAACTGGTAAATGGTAGTTCTTGGTGAAAGTATGTACAGAGTTCCAGGGAGCAGCTTCTAGGATGTCCCTGGTAGGAACACCTCTGAGATAGGCTGCAGAAGTAGATGCAGCCCTGGTGGAGTGAGATCTGATCCCCTGGAGGATAGGTTTTCCATGGTGCTTATAGCAGAAATGAATGCAATGGCTTATCAATTTTGAAATGGTTTGTTTTGAAGTAGCTTTCTCCTCTGCCCCTGCAGCAAATGCTACCAGCAGTTCAGATTTTCTTCGAGATTTAGTCCTGTCCAAGTAGAACATAAGTTGTCTGTGCACATGCAAGGAATGCAGAATCCGTTCCCCCCTTGTTCTGTGGATTGGGAAAGAAGGTTGGCAAATGAAAGGACTATAACAGCCACACTGGAAACCACCTTGGAAATGAAGGATGGATAGGTCCTGAGATACCCTGTCCGCATGAAAGATGATGAAAGGCTCCACTGCCATAAGGGCCTGTAATTCAGATATCCTTCTAGCTGAAGTGATTGCTAAAAGGAAGGCTGTTTTCCAAGAAAGAAATTTTAACTCTGCAGTAGCAGCTAGCTCGAAAGGAGGTAGAGTGAGTTTATCCAAAACAATTCGCTGAGGCGTGGATTTTAATGGAGGAAAAAGACAGGCCCTTGTGAAGCAACTCAGTTAAGTATTGCAATAACTGGAGCCAGGCACTTTGTGAATACCCTGGGCGCAGTAGACAAGCCAAAGGGCAGTGCAGAGAACTGATAATGCAAGTAGCCTGCTTTGAAGTGTAGGTATCGTCTGCAAGATTCCCTGATTGGGATGAGCACGTATGCTTCTTTTAAATCTAGAGTTGCCAACCAGGCATCTTTGCATAGCATAGGAAGTAATTGATGAAGAGTCAGCATCTTGAATTTTGGAATCTCCAGAAAGGTGTCTAGAGTAGACAGGTCCAGGATTGGACGCCATGATTTGTCTTTTCTGGGTACCAGGAAAAGCCTGGAATAGAAACCTTGTCCCTTTTCCTCTTCTGGTACCAGCTGAATAGCTCCCATGCTTAAGATGGAAAGTACTTGTTTTTGAGCCTCTGCTCACTGATTTGACAGCAGGTCTGGCCATCCGTTTGGTGTCGGCAATGTGTGGATATGAAATCTGATCCCTGGGACACTATATTTAAAACCCATTTGTCCTGGGTTATGAGTTCCCAGTTCTTTTCATGAAGAGCAATCTTTTCTCCCAAAGTGGCGATCAAAAGATAAGTGCTTGGGAATGTTAAAAGGAAGTCATTGAGATGGTTTACCATAGGGGGGTGTCTTGTTATTTCCAGATTTGGAAGTAGAGGCCCCCCACTGCTTAGTTCTGAGAGTCCTCTGGGATTGAAACCTGGGGTCTTTGCTGTGTCTGGGTTTAGCTTGAGAGGACCTGGAAGGGACTAGAAAAGACCAATTCTTAGTAAGCCAGTGAATACAAAATCTTGGAGGTTGCACTTGTAAAAAGTCTTTAACAGTTTGCATAGAATTAGCTTTATCTTCCATTTTTTTTTAATAACTTCTTCAGCCTTACTGCCAAACAGGCGGTCCTGATTTAAAGGAGCATCCAACAATTTAGCTTTAACATGATCAGGCAAAGATTGCTCCTTAAGCCATGCATGCCTTCTGAGCACAAACCCAGTAACAGCAGCCCTGCAAGAGGCTTCTAAAGAATCAAAACCACATTGCAAAGTATGTTTTCCAACTTGTTCAGCAGAATGCATTAAATCCTGTAAATCTTTTCCACACAGTCAGGAACCAACACAGTCCAATAATATGCTGTTGATACTTTAACATATGAAATTGGCAGTTTAAAGCTCTGATTGCCAAGGTTGCAGAAGTATAAACCTTCTCACCCCATCTATCCAGCGCCCTGGAGTCTCTATCAGAAGGGGTAGGATTTTTAGCAGTAGAAGCCTTAATGCCCTTGGGCCCCTGAGAAATGGTCTCTGGATCTGCAACCAGATTTTTGAAAAGGAACTTGTGGGACTCAGAAACCCTGTAATATCTTTCAGGTTTACTAGGAGCCGGAGGCAGGGAATCAGGGGCGAAACTGGATTCCAAGAATACATCAACAATATCTAGTACAGGAGATGTAGCCAAAGGCCTATGCTGAGGAAGGAGGAGGAAATCCCTAAGCCTCTTTTTTGAATCAGAAAAATCCTGGCTTTCCCAGAGGAAATGCTCCCTTAAGTATGTAAAGTTTCCCCAAAAGAAAAATCCTCAGGAGGGGAAGCAGAGGGAATGGAATCCTCTGCATCAGAATCCTCATAAGTAGGTATGGACAAATCCAGGTCTGTCAGAAGAAACTGATTCCTGGTCAGAAGATTCATAATCAAGCTCAGTCCTAGGCCTCTTGGAGGGGGGGGGGGTGACTACCCCTGATAAGTGTAATTAGATCTTCAGCCATTTTTATCATTTATTTTTTAGGCATCGGGGCCTGGGCATCTTTTTTTTAGACATGGATCGAGATTTAGGCCTTAGTAATGAAGGCAATGTCGATTTAATATCCAAGCCTGTAGGCCTGAATACACCCTCAGAAGCCAGTGCCTGCACAGCGGCTCCGGACCCATCCAAGGTAGAGACATCCGCGGGTTCCATAGTTGAAGTATCTCGCGACATACCGGACTCCGAATAGGTCTCAGTAGAGGCCTGCGAATCAGAAGTAGCGGGTATCAGGGGCTGCGAAAGCGCCTCACTGAGTACCGGCGAACTGGCGACTGGCTTAGGAGAAGCATCGTCGGCAGTTTTGTACCTCAGTGGCCTGCCTCTGTCCTTACCCTTTGCGTTTTTTCGGAATCCCGGTAGTCAGATGGCTAACAGACGACATTTCTGGATAATTAAACCGAGAACCAAAATATTTAGAAGCAAAAATGTAACGACGATGGACAGTGCGCTGATTAAAGCACAAAACTGACAGCAAGGTACGTCGTGGTCAGGGCCTAGGCAAGGAATACAGTACAAATGAAAATCTTTATGAGGTATCTGCTTTCCACAAGAAATACAATTATTGACTTTTACTGACATCGGTTTAGAGCAAGAAAAAGATTCCCCAACGGGGTACTTAGCTTTAGTTGAAGACTTCGGTTCTGAAACTCTAAAACGAAAATTTCAGGAGTCGGCCGACCAGCACTTGCGAACTGCTTCTGCTTCGGGCACCGCATGGCAAGAAAGACTGATGTAATGGTGCTGGCTGCATGCTTTATACCCCTGACTACCAGACGTCATGGAAGATGAGACAGCAATCGACGCAGTACCCAAGACTTAGATAATCAGGCCGACTGAGGGCTACTGCAAGCAGATAACCCAAATGTGTTGACTGCAACAGTGAAACACGAAGAACATCAGCCAGGGTATCCCTCTAGTGGAAAACATTTCCTTAAGATGTAGGCATTCATCCCAAAATTATTCCTCAAGTGTGATCATTCCGGCAGCTCTCACGAACTGCCTTTTTACTGGAGTGAGCACCTGTATAGTGAAGGAGTATAGTGAAGGAAGGCATTAGAGTAGGTGGCTTTTCTAAAAATACGATATGTAAACCTGTCATTTGTCAAATCCTTACTTAACCATATTTTAAATATGCTATGCTGACATCATTAGTTTCATGGGTAAAGTGTAAAACAAAAAATGAGTTGCAGACTTAACATATTCTATAAACAATGGTTTCTTCTATTTTGTATCGTCCCATACAACACAGAAATTATCCAGGTATCTGATAAATAGTTTACATAAGGTCACAGAATTTTTATTAAACAAACATTTTCTTTCCCACATAATCATCTTGATGCTGGCATAAAGAACCAAACAGGCAGAGCCCATTGCTACCCCCTTACTTTGCAGACAACACTGCCCTTTAAACACGAAGAAGTTATTCTTTAACACTATTTCCATCAGGCTCTCATATAAGTTGATTCTTTCTTGCAGAAGCCTTTTCTTGAAGAGAAAATCAACAGACCATTCTAGTCCAACAGTATGTGGGATGACAGTATAAAGGTCTTTGATATTAATAGTGATAAAAGTGTAATTTGCTTTATACTCTAATTGTAAAAAATGTCACGACTCTTAACAAATGTGGGTTTCTTTAAAAAAACAGGTTTTCTAACTTTTCATCCAAAAATGTGGCTATAAGGTGGGTAATTGAACCCAGTGCATCAATTACTGGTTGCATGGGTGGATTATGTATACTTTTATGGATTTTCAGAATCTCAAACAAAACAGGAACTGCAGGCGTAACCATATTTAAATAAATTGAAGGAAATGGTGTATGAACACCTTCATGACATCAAGAAAAATAAAGAAACTAGTGCACTTTCAAAACGTGTAGGAATTCCCTGGATACCTTTACATCCATCGAAACTTGGCTAAGAAACTCCCAAGCTAAAACTAAATCCTAAAAAGAACAAAAAATAAACAAAAAATCCGGAACAACTAATGAAAATAAATTAAACCGAACCAGAGCCACAAAATGATGACAAAACTTATAATTCAACACATCCACAGTAAACTCTTTCATTCACTAAGGACTTCTTCAGAGTGTATAATGTGTTACAAAAGCACAATCATTAAATACACATGATCTATGATGTCACATGACATTTTTTTTCCTTTTAAGGAAAGCAATGAACTCCTTCCAGTCATTCAAACCAAGTGGATGGCAAGCGTTCAATTATACTTGCCATTCATACTCCTTCCAACTCAATTCTTCATATCCAAAACACAAAACTTAAAATTTACTTTGCATTTGTTGTCCTTATAATGCTTACTTAAAGCATTTTTATCATCTTGCACACTTACAGCATACTTGTGCTCATACATTCTTTTATTTAATTCTCTTGTTGTTCGCCCTACATAAAATACAGTACATGACATACAATCAAATGCACTACAAATCTTGATTTGCAAGTGTATCGGCCTTTTATATGCACCCATGCAGTACCCACTTTAATATCTTTAACCTCAGTCAACAGCAAATCACATAAACTGCACATTAAACATTTGTACATTCCTGGATTGCTGTATTTTAACACTTTACTGCTTAACTGACTCTGAAATAAATTTTTATGGCTTTTACCTTTTTTCTGCACAAAGACTGGGGCATCTCCCACCTTTTGACCTACTTCAGTACTGCACTTTAAAAATTTCCAATTGTCTTTTATAATATTTTTTTATGGTATGAACATCATCCCTGTTAGTAACTTGCATAGAAGTTTTGACATCTTTTATTTCCTTCTTTTTTGCTATTACTACCCCATCACTCCTATTCTTAATTTCTCTGTGGCAGAGTTCTACATCATTTTTGGGATACCCTCTGCTGATAAGCTTATCACACAGACTCGTACATTCCTTACTAAAAGTATGATCTTCATCAGTTAGATGGTGTACTCTAGTCAGTTGACCTTTGACAATATTTGTTTGGTCTTTTTGGGGTGCATACTATCATAACGCAAAAAATAATTGTTTTGAACTTCCTTCTTATGAATAGCTGTAACCGACATGCCATTAACCTTGGTAATATTAAGGTCTAAAAAATTAATAGTCACCCCATCATAGATGGAAGTAAATTTAAGAAATGAACAAACATTAAGATAACTCAAGAATTCTTCCAATAATTTAACATCACCCATCCAAATTAAAAAAGCATCATCAATAAAAAGCTTAAAAAATGCAATATATCTCATAGAACTACTTTCAAACACATGACACTTTTCCCATCCATGCATAAAAATATTGGCGTAGCTAGGGGCCATTGGCGGCACTCATCGCTACAACATTTACTTGTTTAAACAACTTACCATTAAACTCAAAAAAATTATAATTGAGAATAATGTCTAACATCTCCATAAGGAGACCAACCATATTGGAAGAAAACTTTAGAATTCAAAATTTCAAGCCTAACAACTTCCATACCCTCATCATTGGGAATAACGATATACAATGATTTTACATCAAGGGTGACAAGAATATCATTGTCCTCCACTACAAAACTGCCCAATAGATTCTTGAATTCAAATGAATCTTTTACTTAAGATGAACCCATGGTGGCAACTACTTGTAAATGCTTATCCACAAAAATTGCTAAGGCTTCAGTTTTGCTGCCATTGCTGGCAACAATTGGGCGCATAGGTGGCTTGTCCAAATGTTTATGCATCTTGGGCAGGCCGAAAATAGGACTCATTTTAGGAGAATGAACATACAAAAACTTCCTAGTATCATCAGTTACGCGCCCAGTTACAAACCACTCTTCTATTTGGCCATCAATAAAAGAAAAACATTTTTTTTACTTCTGCAAAAATTGCATTTTTATAAAAAGACATATCAGATAACATGTTTTCCATTTCAATAATGTAATCATTCCTATTCAGAATTTCCAAAGCATTCCCTTTGTAAGCTTTTGTAACCATTATTTGCTGCTTACAAACCATTTGGAACACCTCTAATTCCTTAATTAATGGGGGATTATACACACTAGACCTATAGAACATTCCTAGAATCAACAGTATTGTTAGGGGAATAACAGCTTTAAATTCAACTTCCTAACATAACTGCTTAAACAATTAATGGTGTCACACTAATCCGCCCTTTTTGAGGGAATGAAATTCCAACCTTTTTTCAATACATTACACATTTCATCTGTCAATACAAGGCTGGATAGATTTACAATTACAAAAGCAGTATCAACAGTACCTTGGCAATTTATTTGGGAAAGTTTTTCTTTTTCTAGTTCTTTTTGTACTGAAAGTTCTTTCTTGGTGCCGATTCTACTTGTACCAAAGTCCTGCTTGGATTGCCTTGCCGTTGATAAACTTTCACTGGATGGGCATTCCCTTCTCTCAGAAAATCCTTATTAGCGTTGCTGTCCATATTGCTGGTAGTTTTGCTGCTAGCCGCTGGATTTGGCTCTACAATGCCCGTTGCAGAATTAGAAGGCTCATTTCTCTGAGCCAATCGCTTGGATTTTCTAATGGCGTTATCTTCTGTTTGGATTCTCTCTGCTGCCTCGTTCCTCACATTCTCTGACGTTTGTTGTTGCATATTAGCCACACCCCCTTCTGCTCCATCACTGCTGACATCAGTAGACTCACAGTCCACCTTATCTCTTAAAAACTTCATTTTCCATTTTTTTTTATTTCATTTTCTTTGCTAAGTTTTTCTTGCATTAATGAAAGCTTAGCATAGAAATTATCGGAAGTAAGACTGTCTTTTAACTTGAAAAAAACTGACTTAATGTTGCTATTTAGCTCATTCATTTGACTAGCATTGAGCTCAAATAGCATTTCTACATACTGTAGCCCAGTTTTCTGGTTGAGAGCTACGCATTTACTAATGAAATCAGCTGGCACCATCAGTTCCTATGGGCATTACTGATATTTGTAGCCCCTTAGGCACTCTGTGTGTTTAGGCAAAAATTGAAAATACACATTGTCCCACTGCAGTCTCTAACTTTAAAAGATCTTTTTCAAGCTGATTAAACATATTATAAAAGTTGAGGCTTGGTGAAAGATTTACCACTGGCTGATCTCTGATGCTTTCAAATGGATCAGCTGGAGGTGCTAACCATCCATCAAGCGCCTCATCAAATCTTCTGAAGCCTCCTTCACTACTGGCAGCACCCAAAACATTCTGAGCAGCATACCTACTCATACGCCCTTCTTGATTCAAAATTGTTGAACCACTAGGTGTATCCGTTAAAATTCCACCTGGACTCACGGTCATAAAGCTGGAAGTCATCTGGCTCTCCATGTATTCCAAAACCAAGAAAAAAAACAAACAAAAAATCTGGAACAACTAATGAAAATAAATTAGTACCAAAAAGGACCAAGGAGTCCAAGCACCCGGGTAGTGCCGCAGCAAACTCACTAACAATGTAAATCCACGCTGTAGAATAAAGATGAATCGGATATCACAGCAATAATGGATGATTTATTGTTAAAACACACAAGCACAACACGAATTAACCCGGGTTTCGTTCCTGAATGAAAATAAATGAAACTGAACCAGAACCACAAAATGATGACAAAACTTTTAATTCAACACATCCACAGTCAGTGCTTTCATCCACTAAGGATTCTTCAGACTGTATAATGTGTTACAAAAAACACAATCATTAAATACACATGATCTATGATGTCACATGACAATTTTTTCCTTTTAAAGAAAGCAATGAACTCCTTCTCGTTATTCAAACCAGATGGATTGCAAGCGTTCAATTTTACTTGGCATTCATACTCTTTCCAACTCAATTCTTCTTCTGCATCAAATTTTTTATCTGCTTCCAAAACTTCATCCAAAACACAAAACTTAAAATTTGCTTTGCATTTGTTGTCCTTATAATGTTTACTTAAAGCATTTTTATCATCTTGCACAATTGCAGCATACTTGTGCTCATACATTCTTTTATTTAATTCTCTTGTTGTTCGCCCTACATAAAATGCAGTACATGACATACAAACAATCAAATACCCTACAAATCTTGATTTGCAAGTGTATCTGCCTTTTATATGCACTCATGCAGTACCCACTTTAATATCTTTGACCTCAGTCAACAGCAAATCACAAACTGCACATTAAACATCTGTACATTCCTGGATTGCTGCATTTTAACACTTTACTGCTTAACAGACTTTGTAACACATTATACAGTCTGAAGAAGTCCGTAGTGGATGAAAGCGCTTACCGTGGATGTGTTGAATTAAAAGTTTTGTCATCATTTTGTGGCTCTGGTTCGGTTTAATTTATTTAAATCCTAAAAAGACCCAAATTATGCTCTTCCTTCCATCCGAAGCAGCAGTACCTACTCCCTTGTTCTCTATTTCTGCATCAGATAATACCCTTATCTCCCTGTCACACAAACCAAATTACTAGGGGTCATTATTGACAATAATATGACAAATACATAGTTCATACAATAACTAAAATAAAAAAAAAAACTGGGTACTCTTTACAGATGTAAAAACTTCCTAATCAGCAACAGTAAAGACTGCATCCACCACTGTCAAGCGCTAAAACAGCTTTCCTGACTGGAACTCCCCAACACCTTAGCTCTAAACCAACTTCTTCTAGCTCACCAAATACTGTACCAACCTGACAAAACTCCAACCTTATGAGACCTGATCACCCTCTACTCTAACAACTGAGAACTTAGATCCACTAACAAGGCACTAATAGGTTCATAGGTTGGTAATAGGCTAACGGCCCTAGGGCCTACACAAGCCTAGCCATAACAATTCCCTGGCTATTTCTTCCCACAATATTTACTTCCCTGGACCCCTGTCTAGCAGGGCGACTGACGTGATCCCCGGGGTGAATTTCCCATCTCCCATCCAATCGTCAGGGTTCCTTTTGAAGAGGGCCAAGGAGGCGCTTTGCTTGACATGTATGGACAGTCTATTCCAGAGTCTGGGGAGTCTCTGGGTCAGGAACCTATCCCTCCAGCATGTTCTGTTCACTGTGATGACAAGGTTTAGATCCCTGGAGCATGTGGCTCTGAGAGATTGGGATTTCTTTAAGTGGAGCATGTCCAACAGCTCAGGGTATGACATGGCCTTGTATGTTAAGCAGAGATCGCCTCAAGTAGACAATATGCCTCAGAGTATAGCTGGAGTTTTTTTTTAGACTGTCAGCATAGGGCATCTGCTTTAGGCCTATGATTCTTTTAGTGAGCTATTTCTGCGGCCTTTTCAGCTGCTGCAGATGTCTTGTGAGGTACATACCAAAGGGGGCATTGTACTCTATAATGGGTCTAATGAGGGAGGAGTACAGTGGGACAATGACCTCTTAATCGCAATCTCCAAAAGCCATTAAATCTCTGGTGACTCCCTGTATTCTAGCAACATTGCCAAGACTTGGAACTCCCTACCACTACAAATCAAGTTACAACCTAACAAAACCATCTTCAAAAAACAGCTTATTTCCCACCTAAATAACTCCTGGGCATTCAACTGCCTAGCACCTGGCTGACATAATCTAGCACCTTTCCCCTACCCACTATCAACCACTTCTTTAAAACTCCCTCAGATGCACTACATATTATCATGTTACTTGCGAACTCACTGCCAACTCCCCACTGTCCCATTTATACCCATAAATTCTCCCCTAGACTAAGCTGAAAAGCTATGCCTTAAAATGTCAATGACCCTGATATGAGCATGTCCATAGTCTTCTCTTTTGACAAACTGGAGAGTATTTTTAGTTTTTCCTTTCTTCTCTTATCTTCATTACATCTTCAAGATTATCTGGCTAGCTTTTTTTTTTTTTTTTTTTTTTAGTTTTTCTTTTCTTTTTTTTATCTTCAGTACATCCTTAAGATCTCTACTAAACATACTGTATGAACAACAATCATATGTTACTACCTGCTATATGTTTAACTATGTCTAAACCACTATGCTTATGTAAATATCTTATGCAATCATATGTTATCTGCTATATTTAATACCTGCATGTGTAAACCACAATGCTCATGTAAATATCATATGTAAAGTATGTTAACATTTGTTCTGGAGCTTTTCTCCCCAGGCCTCCACTGAAAATGGACAGCTCTGTCCAGTCAGACCTCCCCGGTAAACAAATGTAAAATAAATAAGTTCAGTATACTTGAAAAAATGACCCCAGGGGTGGGGGTGTGGGGGCTCTTGGTCCCTATTACTTAAAAAGAGGGAGCTGCATTGGCAGCACCATTTTAATGCTAGAAGTTTGCCAGGTTTAAATAGCCAAACTTCAACTGCCTGCTTACTAAAACTAAAAGCACTAGGTGGGGAAAAAAAGTTTTTTCACATCTACTTATATTTACATGTACATATTTTTTCATATTTTTTATGTTTTTGGATGGAATTACTATGCAAGTATGCATACAGTTTATAATGCTGTTACAATATGCTTTCAGAAAATGCATTTGTTCTAAGGTTGTGTTTTAAAGAACTTGCCCCTTTAAATTTAAGCTTTAAGAAGGGCTCAGCTGTCGTGACCTTTTACTGTGGGTTTGAACTTTGTATATAAAGCTTTGGCTAAGAAAAGCCATTTTATCTGACAGTTTTAAAATATTAGAATGAAAATGCTAATCCAGTGGTTTTTTTTGGAATAAAGCTGTGTTTGGATTTATCCTGCTGCCTTTGTGTTGTTTTACAAAAGAGCTGTGTTTGGATCTATTCTACTGCCTTTGTGTTGATTATGTGGTCACAGTTTGTCTATGTTTTGAATTTCTGCTTCCTACTTTGTTTTTCACATCAACAGGGACCCCTTTGCTCCAATGGGGTCTTTCTTTTGATGGTGTCAAAATCTTGTGTGGACCAGATAAGACACAAGCAAAGTACACAAATAAGTGAATCACTTGTGGGAGTCATGACGAGCCAGTCATTGAAGTTTGGGAACACCTTGAACCCTAAAGATAGGCTACTAACACTGCCATGTACTTGATGAATACCAGAAAGCTGCGAGGAGGTCAAAGGGCAGTGCTCTGAACTGGAAAGATCTGGCTCCCAGACAGAAACATACGAACCTCCTGGACTGTCTGGTTATCATGACGTGAGCATCCCGTAGGTACACTGAGCACATCCAGTCTTCCTTCCTCAATGGAGGCAATAGGGACTGCACTATGACCATCTGGAACAACATCTGTTTGACAGACAGATTCAAATTACTTTTTCCCCAAGGCTGATCTTAATCCCCCATTCTTTCTGGCACTAAAAAGACCCTTGAGTAGATTCTGGATCCTCTGTGGTCTAGTGGGACCTCCTGCATTACCTCTTTTTTTCTAGCAGCTTTAATATTTCCTGTGTTGCCCTTCTCTGCTGGGGTGAAACATCTGGAAGAGTTTTTTTATCACCTTCAGGAAGGATGTGAACAGACTTCAAATAACCTCTGGTTATTGCTGTCAACACCCAAGAATGGGTGATGACGGCTTTCCAGGTTTGGAGGTGGAGAGTTAAGTTCCCCATCTTGAATGCTTCCAGAGAAGGGCAGCTGGCCAACCATTTCAAGAGCACTGAAAACGTTTGTTGGTGAAAAGACTTCTAAACCCCTAGTTTTGCAGCCTACCTCTAAAGTTTCTCCCTCTGCACCATGGGGTCTTGTCACCTGAATTGTCACTGGACAAAACTTTGGGACTTCCAGAACCAAAAACAATATCAATCCTTTTGGCTACTTGAAAATAACCACTAATGTATGGAGAAATGGATCACAACAGCAGACAAAAGTTTGCCATCCTGCTCACTTCATGCTATGATGTCCTTGATCTTGAGTCTAAATGAGGTTGATTCATCAAAACGGAGATTTAAGGAGGACATATTAAAGCTCTCCACAAAGTCACAATCATATCCAGGTATAGTGACAAATAGTAAGCCTGGTGCTTTCTACTCTGACCTTGCCATCCATGGCATTATACAAGTGATGGAAGGACACATTGGTGATCTAATGCATGGTTGCAAGATGGGACTTCAGAGCCCTACTGGACACTACCATTGTGAGATCTGCAAGAGACTCAGACAGGTCCTTCGTCAAATCCTTCTGCAGTCTAGTCAAATGGGTCATGTAGTTCACAGCTCACAAGGCAAATGTTGCTGAAGCATAGCCATACTTTCCATAGAAATCAAAGCCTTAGACTCTCTGGTGAGGGGTGGACAGATGCATCCCCATCTCCAGGGCCCTGTACCCTACTGCACTGAAACATCCTATTACTATACGAATCAGTGGGGAGAGAGAGATGGGTACTTTGGTTGATATAGCTCCTTCTCATTTGGCCATCATATGTAAACTCTCACTAGGAAATTCTTCTGCATTTCACAACTAATTGCCTAAGGAAGTTATTGTTCACTCATTCTGCCCTCATCACAGCTGCTATAGAATATACAGTGTTCTTCGGCATCTATCTGGTCAGGCACATCAAAAGCTCAAAAAACAGAAACTGCCAACAAAAGGGATCTCTGGTCTCAAAAGTCTTAGTTACCAGGAGAGTCTGGTGTCACTGTCCTTACATTCAGTGTCTTGCAGGCTCCTAAGGGGATATCTGTGCCTAGTTTACTGTGCCCTTGTAAATCCATCTCTTCTCAATCTCCTTTTCCATGAAAAAAATCTAAATATGCAACAAATACCAGAATCAGTGATCTCAACCTTCATTAAGCACCTGCAAAACTGACAGATATGGATCAATGTGGTTTTGAGGAGGAGAGGAAACATTTGACATTAAAAGAACAGTGATGATCCAGTGGGTCTTTATACAAAGCATTTGATACAGTCAGCTGGGATTTTATGAGCAGGACAATGGTGGCATTTGCATTCCATGACAGAACAATAGGGATAATAAAGGTTGATATATGAAGGGTCACTGGCAAAAACTAAAGTGGAAGGTTTCCTCTCCAACAACTAAGCCTGAACAGATGAACCAGGAAGGGCGGTCCTTTTCTCCCATTTTAATGTTTTATTTAATGTGTGTTAAGTGATTTGGGTTCAGACCATCACAAGGTTTTTACGTATAGATTTAAGATTAATGATCACATAAGCGCTGTCATATTAGTGTATTAACTTCTTAAAGCCATGTATAATATTATGTAGAAATGACCTTTTCATGTTTTATTTCATTTTATATGTTCTTATGTGATCTGGGTCTCAGACCATTACAGGTTTTATGCACTGTCATTTTAAATTTTTAATTAGTTACGGTGCTTGGATTTTGGCGCCAACACATTGATTTAAATGTAGCCGTTGTCTTGTTTCAAATTGTCTGAAGTCGTCCCACAACTTGGTGGGACGAAAAGCGCTTAACAGTACTATTTTGGAATAGACAGTTTATTTACAGAAGTTTGTTGTTCGTCTGGGTGTGAGGTGTTCGTGTCCACAGTATTTGTGGACATGATAGGCCCCCACTTCTCCTAAATGGAAATTAAAGATCGCTGCTAACTGAACTTGAATATTAGCTGCAGCTGCTCCATCATGAAATAGCTTTGCTAAGAACTTCAGTATGGACGATATAGGTGCAGAGAAGGGGTTGATATGATTTTTCAAGGCCCAGGAGGAAAATCTTTTCCATTTGCTGACATATAATTTTCTTGTAGAAGCTTTATGAGAAGAAATTAGGATATGCTGCACTGAAGGTGAAAGGTCAGCGTTAGCCTGGCTATGTTTGGAATCCAAGCAGCCAGGTTGTGAACTGTTTGAAGAGATGGATGGAGCATTCCCGAAAGATGGGTCAGAAGTTCCGGAACTGGGTCCAGAATCCAAGGCTCCTCCTGAAGATAAGGCCACAGGAAGGGGAACCAGACATGACGAGGCCAGTAAGGGGCAACAAGCATTAAGGTCCTTTCCAATATGCTGACTTTCTAAAGAACTTTGGGTATCAATGGGAAGGAAGGGCAGGCATAGAGGAGACCCTAAGGCCAATTGTGTACAACTGCATCCTTTGGAGGCTTCCCCGGAGGGGGGATTAGGGCAAAGTACCTGCTGCATTTGGTGTTTATGGATGTGGCAAAAAGGTCGCAGCAAGGCTGGCCCCATTTTTGGAAAATCATTTCCGCTATGTCTTGCTTGAGGGACCACTCATGAGGCATCAGCACTACCCTGCTGAGTTTGTCTGCTATCACGCTGGATTTCCCCGGGATGTGCGTTGCTACCAAAAAGCATTGGGAGGAGGTCATCCACTGCCATACTCTTAGGGCCTCCCGGCAGAAAGGGTAAGATCTGGTTCTTCCTTGTTTATATACCATACGACCAACATACTGCCCCCATTTGTATTGCAATCGTTCCTAGCGGAAAAGAATCTTGCTCCTACCAAGTGCCTTGGACCATCCTTCCCTGATAATGCCCCGCCCACCCTATTAGGAAACTGTCCATTGTCACTGTGGCTGTAGGCTGTGGAAGAAAAAGAAATTATCTACCTACCACAATGTTCCATGTCAGTTGTCTTCATCTTGCCTTCCTTCTTGCTGTTTGGGTTCGGAGCCGATCCTTGGGAGCTCGAGAACTGTTTACTGGCTCGAGGCTACCCCTTATCCCAGAATGCCCAGCATCAGCTACCCAGATCTCATTTGTGATAGTGCACACTAGACATAAATATAGTAAACAGTTCCCTAAAAACTGGTTGTCCAATACACCTAAACAAGGAAAGAGTCATAAATTACCTGGCATGTGAAGTAATAAAAGATACTCAGCCAGTGAAAACAAAAGGAACTCCTCTCAATCCTCTAGGAAGGGGGAAGGAGTGATGGACGCAAGAAGGAAGGCGAGATGAAGACAACTAACATGGAACGTTACGGTAGGTACATAACTTCTTTATGTTAAGTTGTCCAGCTCGCCTTCGTTCTTGCTGTTTGGGACAGCATCCCTAGCACCTAAAATCCCGGGTGGCTCATTAGAACAGACTCTTCAGAACAGCAGAACCAAAGGAAGCTCTGCTCCGGGAGACCATATCCATCTTGTAATGAGAGATAAAAGTACGAGGGTTTGCCCAAGTGACAGCTGCACAGACTGAGTCTATGGGCAACCTAGGACTGAAAGTCTACAGAGGTGGCTAATGCTCTAGTAGAATGACCTTTTGGTTTAGCTGGTAGCTCTATTTCGTAACTGATAAATAAAGGCAACAGTGTCAGATAACCATCTGGATAAGGTCACCTTAGAAAATGGAAGGCCTTGTTTGTTAAAAGCATAAGAAAGAAATAACTGGTCTGACTTTCTTAGTTCCTTAGTTCTGTGGAGGTAAAAACGCAATTGTCTGTGCACATCCAATTTGTGGAGCTTGTATTCTGCCTGGTTGCTGTGATTGGGAAAGAAAACTACTGGGAGATCTATGGATTGATTTAAATTGTTCTCTGAGCAGACTTTAAAGGATGGATTGGTCCTCAGAGAAACTCTGTCCTTGTGAAACACCAGGTAAGGAGGATGAACACATAGCACCATGAGATGGTGGATTCATTGTTTTGTTTGTACTTCTGAGGAAGGACACGCATAGTCGTTTCCGAAAACACAAATAAAAAGTGTGTTAAAGGATATTTGATTTCCGTGACTGCTTGCGGTTTTGGTTTGGTAATATTCCAGTTACATCTCCTCGTTTCTTGTGTTTCAACGGTTTGTGAAGCTTTTTGTTTGAAGCCTGGTGGTAACAGTCAGGAGCCAGTCTTCTAGATAGGGAAACACCTGGAATCCTTGACGCCTCAGGTGAGCCGTGACTACTGCCATACACTTGGTGAGCACCCTGGTGGCTGAGGTGAGACCAAAGGGCAGAGCTCTGAACTGGTAATGACTGGCCTCTACCCAGAAGTGAAGAAATCTCCTGGAGCATCTATCCATCTTGATATGGTAGTACACGTCCTGAAGATCTATCGAGCACATCCAATTGTCCTGACCCAGAAAAGGGAAAATGGACTGCAGTGTCACAATACGGAACTTTTTTTTTTGTACAGATTTGTTCAATCTGCTGAGATTCAGTATTGGTCTCCAGTCCCCTGTCTTTTTTGGTAAAAGGGATCTTGAGTAAGTTCCGGATCCTAGTTGGTCTGCGGGGATTTCTTGAATGGCTCTTTTTTCTAGCAGTCTTGAAACTTCTGTGACTGCTTGATCTCTTAGATTGGGTGGGACATCTGGGATGGACATTCTTGATTCTACGGGGGATCGATGGAAGGGAATTTTGTAACCTCTGGATATAATGGATAGTACCCATCTGTCTCATGTTATAGAAGGTTTCTCTGTCACCCTGGTTTTGCGGTCCCCCTCTGCCATGAGGGCGGCGTCTGTTATTGTTGTTTCCCCCTCTGACCCTGGGGGAAAAAAAAATCACCACGTGTGTCAGGCAAGAGTCCCTGGGATTTTCCGAACCACATCTTTCCGCTCTTTTGACCCTTGGGATAAGGTCTGGAAGGGGTGGAAAAACAGACTCCCACGGCAGAGAGAGTCTTGCCTTCCTGCTCACACCTGGTCAACGTGTCTTTCACCTGAGGCCCAAAGAGAAAGGAGCCAGCAAAGGGAGTATTGGTGAAGGATGTTCGAAAGGGTTCCGCAAACTGACACAGCCGCATCCAAGCATGTCTCCTGAGAGCCACACCTGTCCCTGCGGCTCTGCTCACTCCATCGGCTGCATATGAAATCAGCCTCATGGAGGAGTTGACTATGGAATTAAGAGTCGCAAGCTGAGAAGCGAATCTGGCTGGTACTCCCTCAGCTGTACGATCTTGAAGGGTATCTCCAAGCTCTTTCAGGAGATCCCTTTGAAGACGTGTTAAATGGCATAGATAGTTCAGGGACCTCATTGAAAAGGTCGCTGAAGCAAACATTCGCTTTCCATATCTGTCCATCATCAAAGACTGTTTGGAGGATGAACAGATTAAGAGGTTTCTGCTAACTCTCTCTTGGTGGCTGCTGCTACCACCATGGCATCAACGGGCACACCTTTGGAGAGGAACTGTTTGCCCTGGGGGGGCTGTAATAAATTTGTTTGGTCTCCTCGGAGTAGGTTCCACAGAATCTGGAGCTGACCAAGCCTTTCGAGCCACTACAGACATGAGAGGATCGAAAGGAGGAGATACCCAGGAGGTGGAAGGTTGGGAACCAAATGCGTCCAGGTATATAGACTCGTCCTCGGTTAGGGCTAGGGAAGTCCAGTCCCCCCTCTGTCTAAGCATTTCAAGGATGTCCGATAAGGAAATATCTTCAGAGGGGGACCTTGGGGACCCTTCCGATTCATCCATGTCTGTATCTGAGGTGACAGACTCGGGGGAGTCTATGTGCTTCCTTTTGCACTTCTTCTGGAGAGGCTCTTCAGAGTGATCAGGGGAAGCTTTGGAAGAAGAGGGAACACCCAATGTGGTGTACTGGGGCATAGGCTCTCTACGCTTGGGGTCTGGAGGAAGAGTAGAGGTTGGCACAGACACCACCGGGGGGGGGGCAGAGCCGATGGAGCTGGCAGTAGAGCTGTTTCAGGGGACAGCATACTCCGCATGACCTCGAAGGCATCCTGACCTCTAGGCAGAGAAAGCTCCGGCTCCGAAGAGACAGGAGTCCTTCTCCACGTCAAGGGTGATGGCTCCGAGGCCGATGTTGGAGCCGAGCTCACCTGCGCCGAAGCTCCGAGGGGGAGAACGGGGTTGGACAAGGGTCTGATGCCACTTCCCCCTCGGAGCCGACGAGAGAGAGCCCCAGCACCCAGATCCCTCGATAGAGGTTACAATCAAGGTAATCTGAGCAGACGTCGGAACCAAAGGAGAGATGATGATCAGTGCCGACGGTTCTACTACCTGCAGATCACTGGTCTCCGGCTCCGAGCTAAATGTAATTGAAGGAGGAACGGAAATAGAGGCGGTTGGAGCTGATACCTGCTGAGGTGGGCTGGACAGTAATTTAGCCAGAGCCTGTGACTTAAGCAACCTTACTTACTACTCTCTCCACATCATGATCCGATAATCTAGAGGATCGAGAGAAGTGGGAAGAATGATGGCTACGTTCACTCTGTAACAAGGGTGACTGAGGTGTCGAGTGGATGGGCTCCAAGGACAGAGACCTCAGTCTCCTATGCTCCGAAATAGCAGATGGAGCCGACGGAGGAGTTGCCTTGTCAGTGCCAGCCAGCACCGACATACTTAGTTGGTCAAGTAAAGGAGTCTGCTTGACAGACTTAGGGGATTTCGCTGGCTGAGAAATTTTAGCCGGAGAATCCTGAGGCTTCAATAATCCCCGAAGGATTAATTTGTTTCTGCGCTCCTGCAGGACCCTTGAACTAAAAGCGTGACATATAGAACAGGAGTCCTGCAGGTGAACAGTGCCCAATCAATATACACAACTAGTGTGCCCATCTGTCAGAGACATTTTCTGACAGCATGAGTCACACATTTGAAGCCAGATACCTTGGTATGTCTAGACATTTTCCAAGCAAAAACAAACTAAAGAACCACAATAACAATAAGAAAAAAAGTTATAATAATTATTACACCTTAAATGGCTAACCTAATAGAGGGGGGGGGGACTCTCTAAGTTAAAACGAGTTCAAGGGAAAAGAGGCCTGCGGAAAGGAGCGACGGCCAACAAAACACACACACACACACACAATATAAGGCGATAAAGGGTATAAGTACTAAGAGACTAAGGTTAATAACACTTTTACAATTAAAACTTTACAATAACAGCAAAAATATGTAATACAAAACAATACTAAGCCTGAGCCAGTAACGAAGCAACCTCGCAGCTGAAGCAGCAAACAAGATCTGGGTAACTGACGCTGGGCATTCTCAGATAAGGGGTAGCTTTGAGCCAGTAAACAGCTCTTGAGCTATAGAAGATGGCTGAGTCGGAGCAGAGGATCGGCTCCACACCCAAACAGCAAGAACGAAGGCGAGATGGACAGCTTAACAAAGGTTCGACCTAAAGTCACCTGAGTGGAGTGAAGCCACCAAAGAAGGACTTTCCTGCAAGATTACATCATTACAATTTGGTGGGACATGGTTAGTTCCTGCATGGACCACCAAGTGAATAGCAGCCACTGAAGAATTCTCATATGTAGCCACGCAGATGGGATTACAGTTATTGCTGCTGCCATGGTACCTAGCACGTTTAGAAATGTTCTTGCTTGAAACTTCTTGTTGAATAGAAGGATTAAGACCTGATGTCACAGGGTGTGAACTCTCTCTGGGGGAAGCTTTACCATCATTTTTGTGGTATCAAGATCAGCTCCTGTAAAAACGATATAGATTTTTCGTACTTTTTTGTGATGCCTAAGCAGGAGCAGAGTTTCAATGTGGCGTCTCTTGCTTTTATAAGTAGATGCTCAGTGGTGGCAGTTAGGAGCGAGTCATCTAGATATAGAAACACTCAAAATCCTAAATACCTCAGGTGAGCCGTAACTACTGCCATACATTTGGTGAACATTCTGAGGGCTGTAGTGAGACCAAAGGGCAAAGCTTGAAACTGGTAGTGGCCATCTCCCAGAAGAAAGTGCAAATGTCCTTGCCTATTTAAGTCGTACAGTGTGAAATATTTTCTGCTTAAAAACCTCAGCTTTGGTCGGCTAAGAACTTGGTTATATTCAACTGGACGTATAAGAGAATTTAAGTACTTTTATCTGCACTTTTTTTAAAAAAAAATACAGTATTTAATTTGATTTAAACTGTGTTGAAGGAATATTAACTGAACTGGCAGTTTTAACTCTGCTCTTCAGTAACTTGAACTGAAGTTAGTGTTTGCTGAATTTTGTTATTTGCTAGTAATTACAGGTGTGGGGGTAGCCACATTCTTTGATTTCCTGTCCTTGCCTATTTAAGTGGTACAGTGTGAAATATTTTCTGCTTAAAAACCTCAGCTTTGGCCGGCTAAGAACTTGGTTATATTCAACTGGACGTATAAGAGAATTTAAGTACCTTTATCTGCACTTTTAAAAAAAAAATACAGTATTTAATTTGATTTAAACTGTGTTGAAGGAATATTAACTGAACTGGCAGTTTTAACTCTGCTCTTCAGTAACGAACTGAAGTTAGTGTTTGCTGAATTTTGTTTGCTAGTAATTACAGGTGTGGGGGTAGCCACATTCTTTGATTTCCTGTCCTTCCCTAATTAAGTGGTACAGTGTGAAATATTTTCTGCTTAAAAACCTCTGCTTTGGCCAGCTAAGAACTTGGTTATATTCAACTGGATGTATAAGAGAATTTAAGTACCTTTATCTGCCCTTTTTAAAAAAAAATACAGTATTTAATTTGATTTAAACTGTGTTGAAGGAATATTAACTGAACTGGCAGTTTTAACTCTGCTCTTCAGTAACTTGAACTGAA
The DNA here is from genome assembly GCF_019279795.1 of Protopterus annectens. Classification (NCBI taxonomy): domain Eukaryota; kingdom Metazoa; phylum Chordata; order Ceratodontiformes; family Protopteridae; genus Protopterus; species Protopterus annectens. The sequence goes on along the minus strand of NC_056730.1, from coordinate 423,184,952 downwards.
GTTAGTGTTTGCTGAATTTTGTTATTTGCTAGTAATTATAGGTGTGGGGGTAGCCACATTCTTTGATTTCCTGTCCTTGCCTATTTAAGTGGTACAGTGTGAAATATTTTCTGCTTAAAACCTCAGCTTTGGCCGGCTAAGAACTTGGTTATATTCAACTGGACGTATAAGAGAATTTAAGTACCTTTATCTGCACTTTTTTAAAAAAAATACAGTATTTAATTTGATTTAAACTGTGTTGAAGGAATATTAACTGAACTGGCAGTTTTAACTCTGCTCTTCAGTAACTTGAACTGAAGTTAGTGTTTGCTGAATTTTGTTATTTGCTAGTAATTACAGGTGTGGGGGTAGCCACATTCTTTGATTTCCTGTCCTTGCCTATTTAAGTGGTACAGTGTGAAATATTTTCTGCTTAAAAACCTCAGCTTTGGCCGGCTAAGAACTTGGTTATATTCAACTGGACGTATAAGAGAATTTAAGTACCTTTATCTGCACTTTTTAAAAAAAAAATACAGTATTTAGTTTGATTTAAACTGTGTTGAAGGAATATTAACTGAATTGGCAGTTTTAACTCTGCTCTTCAGTAACTTGAACTGGTTAGTGTTTGCTGAATTTTGTTTTTTTGCTAGTAATTACAGGTGTGGGGGTAGCCACATTCTTTGATTTCCTGTCCTTGCCTATTTAAGTGGTACAGTGTGAAATATTTTCTGCTTAAAAACCTCAGCTTTGGCCGGCTAAGAACTTGGTTATATTCAACTGGACGTATAAGAGAATTTAAGTACCTTTATCTGCACTTTTTAAAAAAAAAAAAAATACAGTATTTAATTTGATTTAAACTGTGTTGAAGGAATATTAACTGAACTGGCAGTTTTAACTCTGCTCTTCAGTAACTTGAACTGAAGTTAGTGTTTGCTGAATTTTGTTTTTTGCTAGTAATTACAGGTGTGGGGGTAGCCACATTCTTTGATTTCCTGTCCTTGCCTATTTAAGTGGTACAGTTTGAAATATTTTCTGCTTAAAAACCTCAGCTTTGGCCGGCTAAGAACTTGGTTATATTCAACTGGACGTATAAGAGAATTTAAGTACCTTTATCTGTACTTTTTAAAAAAAAAAATACAGTATTTAACTTGATTTAAACTGTAATCAAATAAAAAATATACCAGGCGGAGTAAATGCTCTACTATGAACCACAGAAAGTCAGTTAAATAAGGTAAAAAAGGTTCGTAGAGCAAAACAATGGAGGGTTACCAATAAATCCAAAGTACTCTCCAGCAGATACAGCAAACGGCTCAATAATCCCAAAGACTCCTGTACGATAAAAAACAGGTTTATTTATAAAAATGGTAAGCGCTTTCACTAAAATAGCTTCATCAGACCAGGTTACAATTCAGTGTTCGACCGTGAAGGTTTGCGGACAGTTCAGTGTTCGACCGTGAAGGTTTGCGGACAGTTACGGAGAGGTTAGAGCAGAATTTGTATAAGTTGAAGCGCCTTCAAACACAAAGGCAGCATTTTGAAATCTGCATTCAACGCCGGATTGTACCGAGGGGCCTCAGAGTGCTCAAAATGCCAACTACGGGCACTCTGTATCCGGACTTACTGTTTGACTGGCAGCAACTGAATATCGAGGTAAGCCTCAGTTATATGAGGTTAATGAATGACTTTTTCTTGCCGATAGAGGAAGCCCTGAAGATTGAGATTAAGAACTGTCAAACTAAAGTTTATGCCGAATATCCGAGCCCAGCTGTTGATAACGTTTTTAGCTATATGTTGGACAATGTTACACAGTATGAGCAACGCCTCTTTAATCAAAAGAGAGCGAAACTCCAGAGAGACAGTTTTGACTTTAAAAACGGCCAAATTTTCACTTGGCCGAGATTCAATGTGAATACTAAAAGTAATGTTAGTGTTGAGTCACATTTAAGCCATGCTGCTGAAGCAGCACACACTATTAATGTACATACTGATATTCACACTGAGAATGTCAATGTAAATATTTCTAATGCTTTAGACATTACGGACGTTGATTCGTCTGTCTCAGTAAATGAAAGTGTCACAACAGGGACTGATAGAGTAACGCTGCATTTAGGGAGTGATAAGGGCAGCAGCCCTAGTTCCTCTGAACCAGTTGTTCGAAGGAAGAATTTAGGTTCAATGGTGGGGAAGGGGAATGCACATGCAACTTGCAGTGTAGACACCGCTGCAAAATCGTCCATGCACCATCTACCATCTTCTACCAACAAACTCCCTTTTCCCATCAAAACATACATCAGAGAGGAGAGGTCTCGTCCGAACAGCAGGGAGCGCCACAAGAGGAAGCTTTCCTCGGACGATCCCTCCAACCAGAGTATCAAAAAAATGTGGGAGAGGAAGAAATAGAGTCGGTGTTTAATTTATCGAGTTATGAGTTGAGTGTACATGAGCTTCAAGTACTATCGAGAGGTCTCACCTTTATTCCCAGTAGGAATAGTAGGCTGGAAGAGACGTTGAGAGATTTCAAATTGTTTATAAGGAACCTCTCACTCAAGATATTCTTTAAAGATTCAGGAACACTGCGGTCTAATCCAACATTGAAGAGACCAAGTACATTTATTCCACCAGTACACCCACTGGTTGCTGCATACAGCAAACTAGTGGAGGACGATATTTACAATATGTCTTTTGGACAGGGTCAACCCCACAGACATAGTTATAATTTAAGTTTCAAACAAAGGGAAGCTTTGAGTACTCTACGGAACAACCGAGATATAGTAGTCCGCCCTGCCGATAAAGGCGGTGGAATGGTGATTTTTGATGCGGATAGGTATAATGGAGACATGATATCCATGTTAATGGATGAGAGGTTTTATTCACGTATTTCTGAGCAAATGGTAGATATAATTATTGAGAGAGTTTATTCCACACTTTCGACCCTTTTTACTAAGGGCGATATAGATAAAGAGCTTTTTGATTTTCTTCACGTTACACATCCACTTCTACCAACTATTCAAGGCCTCCCGAAAATCCATAAGGATCCAGTGGCACCCCCGATGAGACCGATTGTAGCAGGAAGGGGGTGGGCCACGGAACCACTTTCCCTATATGTAGAAGCTCAGCTAAGACCCTATGTTGCAGCGAATGCCTTCATTTTGAGAGACACCAAGCAATTTTTATTAGATCTTTATGCGTTCGCTGGCCCTAGTACAGGTTTGGGTGATTTGGTGTGGGTAACCATGGATGTCCAGTCCCTGTTCACGGTGATACCCAACACAGAGGGATTGGCCATGATAGGGTCTTACTTAATGAGAATGGACCCTAATCCCAATGTTAATATAGCACTTACATTGTCACTGTTGGGCATAGTGCTGGAATCTAATCTTTTTACTTTTCAGGACCGTCTGTTCCTGCAAATGGATGGCGTAGCTATGGGCACATCGTGTGCCAATAGCTACGCCAACCTAGTTATGGCTGAATGGGAACATCAATATCTCTTTCAGAATGAGCTATTTAAATCATTTGTACCCTTCTACAGGCGGTTTGTTGACGACCTTTTTTTGGTCTGGAGGGGCACTCCTACGTTACTGAATGAATTTTTTGAACAGATTAATAACTCTTTGTGGTTCCTTAAATTCACTATGGAATGGTCCAATAGTAGGATTCCTTTTTTGGATATTTATGTAGAAAAGCTACCAGGTGGTATAGTCAACACCGGTCTATTTCGTAAATCCAGTCACAGGAACACCCTCCTACATCGCACCAGCATGCACCCGGGTTATGTATATCGTAATATAGTCCGTGGGCAATCCATGCGACTATCTAGGTATACACCGAATGACATTGAGTTTGTACCAGGTTTAAAGGATTTAGAAAAGAGGTTTAGAGAACGTGGTTACAGTGAATTAGATGTTAACAAAGGGATGGAATCTATTTCCACCCTCAGGGGGAATAGGGCTATGCCTTACTATTCTGAAGGAGCCTTTAGGTTTTATATAGACAATAGTTTTTTACATCCACCAAGAGACTGTCCTGTATATGGAGAAGAGGTAATTTTTCCTATTTCCTATACCAAGGATGTAGGGACAATCAAATATGTATTTACAAGACACTGGCATGTCTTGTCAGTTGATCCTACAGTCAGGAGACTCACTGGTGACAGCCCTAGGTTCATTTATCGTAATAAAAAGAATATTAAGCAATTGCTATGTTATCCTAGGATAAACAGCAGTAGTTTAAGTACAGATGGACCATATATGACACCCTGCAATCGATGTAACTTCTGCTCATTCATTTCACGTGATCCAGTGTTTACATATCCCCTAGGAACAGGTAGTTACACCATTAAGGTTAAAGGCAACTGCATGTCCAAGGATGTAATTTATTTGGCAACCTGCACAGCATGCCCGGCCTACTATGTAGGCAAAACGAACCGTGTGCTGAGAGACAGGATGCGTGAACATGCCTACCATATTAGGAAGGAACATCTTTACAATGCACTTGCTAAACACATCAAGGACTGTGGTCCCAAACATGAGTTCAAATTCAGGATTTTAGAGCAAATTTCCAGGACACATAGAAGGGGTGACATTGAGAATTATACTGAGATCCGAGAAATTAACTGGATCATTAGATTTAGGGCAGATGTACCACCTGGCATCAATGGCAAGGTTCCATTACGCCCTCTGCTAAAATCTAGGAGGCTTAAGACTAGTAATTAACATGTTTTCTGTTTTGTTGTCTTAAATGTCTATAGAGATATATTTATATACATATACATATTTCGTATCAATGTTGTGGTTTTTAAGGAATATTTCTTTAACTGGAGTTAATTTTGGCGCCATTTTTACTATTTAAACTGTCTGCCTCACTCATTGAATTGTAACCTGGTCTGATGAAGCTATTTTAGTGAAAGCGCTTACCATTTTTATAAATAAACCTGTTTTTTATCGTACAGGAGTCTTTGGGATTATTGAGCCGTTTGCTGTATCTGCTGGAGAGTACTTGATTTAAACTGTGTTGAAGGAATATTAACTGAATTGGCAGTTTTAACTCTGCTCTTCAGTAACTTGAACTGAAGTTAGTGTTTGCTGAATTTTGTTATTTGCTAGTAATTACAGGTGTGGGGGTAGCCACATTCTTTGATTTCCTGTCCTTGCCTATTTAAGTGGTACAGTGTGAAATATTTTCTGCTTAAAAACCTCAGCTTTGGCGGCTAAGAACTTGGTTATATTCAACTGGACGTATAAGAGAATTTAAGTACCTTTATCTGCACTTTTTTTAAAAAAAAATACAGTATTTAATTTGATTTAAACTGTGTTGAAGGAATATTAACTGAACTGGCAGTTTTAACTCTGCTCTTCAGTAACTTGAACTGAAGTTAGTGTTTGCTGAATTTTGTTTTTTGCTAGTAATTACAGGTGTGGGGGTAGCCACATTCTTTGATTTCCTGTCCTTGCCTTTTTAACTGGTACAGTTTGAAATATTTTCTGCTTAAAAACCTCAGCTTTGGCCGGCTAAGAACTTGGTTATATTCAACTGGACGTATAAGAGAATTTAAGTACCTTTATCTGCACTTTTTTTAAAAAAATACAGTATTTAATTTGATTTAAACTGTGTTGAAGGAATATTAACTGAACTGGCAGTTTTAACTCTGCTCTTCATTAACTTGAACTGAAGTTAGTGTTTGCTGAATTTTGTTATTTGCTAGTAATTACAGGTGTGGGGGTAGCCACATTCTTTGATTTCCTGTCCTTGCCTATTTAAGTGGTACAGTGTGAAATATTTTCTGCTTAAAAACCTCAGCTTTGGCCGGCTAAGAACTTGGTTATATTCAACTGGACGTATAAGAGAATTTAAGTACCTTTATCTGCACTTTTTTAAAAAAAAAATACAGTATTTAATTTGATTTAAACTGTGTTGAAGGAATATTAACTGAACTGGCAGTTTTAACTCTGCTCTTCAGTTATTCCCATCCTCCCTCCCTGTTTTTGTTTTGGTGTTAATCTTAGTGGCCTTGAAACTGCCCGCCCCTCAGCCTGCCTCTGGGCCCATCTCATTTGCTCACTCAACTGAGTGCAGTGAGATCATATTCTGATTTCAGGCACTCCTACTGTGTACAAAGAGAGCATCTAGGAAACGGACAAAGAAAATTAAGCTTATTTCCTGCCTTTCCTATTAAGTGGTTTAGACTATTTGAAGGCTTCTGAGCCCCCAAGCCCTTCTGTGTTTGAGGGAAGTCATCTAGCTTGTTTTTTTTTCTTATAACTAGCCAGTTTTCTAGTTTCAGCACTCAAATATGTTTCTTTGATCTCAGCACTTGTTCAGATAAAAAAAAAAAATGTCATCTGCTTTTACTGTACTTGTGTTTCTACCTACTTCATTTTACTTTTGCATCATCTTAAAAATACTCAGTTGTATTTATTACTGCTTGGTGTAACTCATTCTAAGCCTTTTGGTTTAAACACTTGGGCTTCGGACCAGTTGTTTTGCACTGAGAGGGTTTGAGGTCTGCACTGTTGTGGTAGAACAGGTAGCTTACATCCTTCTAGGTTGGGAACTGCTGATTGAGGGCTCAGTGTCTGTTATTCTAAGTGTATTAATTCTGGTTTAAGCACTTGGGCTTTCAGGCCAGTTATTTTACATTAAGAGGGTTCGTGGTCTGCACTCTTGTGGGAGGAGAGGCTGGACTCTGCCCTTCTGAGCTGGGAATTTCTGGTTAAAGGCTTATAGTGCATGCATATCTGAACTGCTTCTTACTGAAGTTGGTGCGCCTTGTTTGCTGTGGCATAGACTGGATTCGGGTCTGCTGGATCTAGCTTTGTTTGTGTAACTTCAGCACTAATCCAGACATTCTCTAAAGTATTCAATTGTATTTATTACTGCTTGGTTGTAACTTGATTAAAGTGTAGCTATCATTCTAATTCTTTTGGATTAAGCACTTGGGCTTCAGACCAGTTGTTTTACATTAGGAAGGTTTGTAGCAAGCACTGTGGTGGCAGGACAGGTAGCTTTCATCCTAAGTTGGGAACTGCTGATTGAGAGCCCAGTGTCCAAGTGTATTAGTTCTGGTTTAAGCACTTGGGCTTCAGGCCAGTTATTTTGCATTAAGAAGGTTCGTGGTCTGCACTCTTGTGGGAGAAGAGGCTGGACTCTGCCCTTCTGAGCTGGGAATTTCTGGTTAAAGGTTTATAGTGCTTGAATATTTGAACTGTATCTTACTGAAATTGGTACACCTTGTTTGCTGTAGCATAGACTAGATCCAGGCCTGCTGAATCTAGCGTTGTTTATATGCTTGTTGTTTGTTTGCTTGTTATTTCCCTGGAACGCTAATTCCACCTAATACGCAGCTTCTCAGCGCTTCTGTGGATCACTAGTGATATCTGCATTGCTTACTGTACTTATTTCCTTGTTTCACTTGAAAGTTACTGTTTGTCGTTTTTGCATTTAGTTACTTGTAACACATTGCACTCAAGTTACCTGGCACTTGCTCACTAAAGCAATTATATAAGTCAGCACTAAAAATGAAAAGCACTACACCCTCACTCCCCACTGGCCCTTGTTTTCAATTATTAAGGAATTCCCAATATCATTCTAGCATGTCCAAAGGTCAGTTGTCAATCTCCTCTCCGGTCCAGCTGGTGAATCTGGGAATCTTGAGGCAATGTTATAAAGTACCGTTTTGTACCTACCATAAATGTAGATGTCCGATAGACATGCAACTGCAGTCATAACATGTGGGTTGTCCTGCCTCAGGCAGCCCTCGGTCGGCCGGATTCCAAAGTCTGGGTCCGACGTCGGCTGATGTCGCATTTCTCTCTGATGTCAGAGCGGCTGGAGTACATAAGCATCAGCCAATGCCATTTTCTTCAGTGTTTCTTGCCCCAGTTGCCAGGTGCCCTCCAAGGAGGGCTGTAATCAAACTGGAAGACAAAAACAGGATTCCAAACAAATAAAATGAGCAATAAAACAAATACACCATAACAGATATCCCCAGCTAAGAGTAACAGGGATAGGAGTGGACCCTAGGCATAGAGGGGTATGGAGGGAGGGAAAATCCGACTGCAGTTGCATGTCTATCGGACATCTACATTTATGGTAGGTACAAAACTGTACTATGTCCTTCAAGAATGCAACTGCAGTCATAACATGTGGGTAGAATACCATAGCTTAGCTGGGGGAGGAGGTATGCACTAGGAAAGAGATGGTGTGGCAATCAAACCCTGCAGGACTGCCGAAGTAAAGCCTGCTCTGGATCTGGAATATAGAGGGAGATTGTAGTGTTTGGAGAATGTATGCACGGAGCTCCATGTAGCAGCTTCTAGAATGTCCTTGGTAGGCACCCCTCTTAAAAATGCTGTAGAGGTGGCTGTAGCTCTGGTGGAATGTGGTCTGACATTGGCTGGAACAGTCTTTCCATGAAAGGAATAACAGAATCTGATGCAATGTCCAATCCATTTAGAAATAGTCTGTTTTGAAATTGCTTTTCCTTGGACTGCAGGGCGTAAGCTACAAAAAGTTGTTCAGACTTCCTACTGGCCTTGGTTCTGTCCAGGTAGTATCAAAGTTGTCTGTGAATGTCCAAGGTATGCAAAAGTCTTTCCCCCTTATTCTCAGGATTGGGGAAGAAAGCAGGCAGATGAATGGCTTGATTTAGAGAAACCCTAGATACCATCTTTGGCATAAAAGTAGGGTTGGTCCTTAATGAAACCCTGTCTCTGTGGAAAATAATAAAGGGTGGTATTGCCATTAGGGCCTGTAGCTGCCAAACCCTTCTTGCTGAGGTAATTGCCAACAGGAAAGCTGTCTTCCATGAGAGAAATTGCAAGTCAACTGAAGCTGCTGGCTCAAAAGGAGGTAGAGTCAGTTTTTCTAAGACAAAATTGAGGTCCCAGGCTGGCACTGGGGCCTTTCTTGGTGGCTTAATGTTCTTGATTCCACTGAGGAATTGTCTTAGTAAGGGGTGAGAGAAAACAGGAGGATCAGTGTTGTATCTAGCTGAAATAGCAGATGCATGTATCTTTATGGAAGAATATGAGAGGCCGTTCTTTAACATATCTGCCAAATATTCCAAGATAAGTGGGATGTTCAGCAATGATGCATCATGTCCCTTGCTGGTATTCCAATTACTGAATCTTTTCCACTTTGCTAAGTAAACCTTTCTGGTGGATGGTCTTCGAGCCTCTGTTAGTATCCGCTGAACTTCCTTGGAGAGAGATAAGCTGAAGTTATTTATGGGATCTCCCAGGCTGTTAGCTGCAGTGTCTGAAGGTTTGGATGCAGTGTTTCGAAATTGTGTTGAGTCAAAAGTAGTGGCCACTGAGGGAGGGCCCACCTCCTGGTGTGACATATGCTCCGTAGTAGTGGGTACCAGTGTTGTCTTGGCCAATCCGGAGCTATTATGATTCCCTTGGGCTTCTCTGCTTTGATCTTTAGTAATACTGAGGTCATCAGTGGCAGAGGTGGGAATGCATAGATTGCAAGGGAGTTCCAGTTGAATGAGAGGGCATCTATTTTCCAAGCTTTTGGATGGTATGTCCTTGTGCAAAACTTTGGTAGAAGATGGTTGAGGTGAGAGGCAAATAGGTCCACTTCTGGCTTGCCCCATGTCGAAGTGAGTTGTCTGAAGGCCTTCGGATGTAACCTCCACTCGTGTGGATCTGTGAAATTCCTGCTTAGGCTGTCCGCCAACACATTGTCTTTTCCTGGAACAAACTGATATTGTAACTGGATGTTTAGGCTCAGTGATTTCTCCCAAAGCTGCATTGTCAGTCTGCAAAGGGGGTAAGAGTGGGTGCCCCCCTGCTTGTTTATGTACCACATCACAGTGGTGTTGTCTGTCCGCATCATTAAATGGCCTTGCTGGAGTTGGTGTTGAAAAGCCTTGATGGCATGCATTACTGCCAGCATTTCCTTTTGGTTTATATGCAGATGTGTTTCCTTTGGAGACCATTGTCCTTGTATACACCTGCCTTCCATGTGTGCCCCCCAGCCAAGGTCTGAGGCGTCTGTAGTCATGGTCTGTGTTATCTGTGGTTTTTTGAATGACATACCTGTGTTTTCCTAGCTCACCGAGGCCCACCATAGGAATTCCTTTTGTAGGCATGGAATGAGTGGTATGATTGTCTCCAAGTTGTTGCTGTGTTGAGACCAAATGCTTTTTAGGTATCATTGACGCTTTCTCATGTGTAGTTTTGCTAATGGAACCAGTAGAATGCAGGATGCCATGTAACCCAGGGCCTGTAGGAATCTCCTTGCAGTCATCTGGGTGAGTTTTGCTAAACCTTTGAAGTAATGAGTTAACTTCTCTTGCTTGTCTTCTGTCAGGTAAGCCATCTGAGAGGCTGTGTCTAGTTTGGCTCCTAAGAAGATTATTTGCTGGGATGGCTGCAGTCTTGACTTTTGGAAGTTGACTGTGTATCCCAGAGCTTGAAGTAATCGTATGACATAATCCAGGTTGTCAACATCAATTTGTCGTCCGCTTGTATGAGGCAGTCGTCCAGGTACGGGTAAATTTGTATACCCTGGAGCCTGCAATGAGCAATTACTGAAGCCAGGCATTTTGTAAATACTCTGGGCGCAGTAGATAAGCCAAATGGCAATGCTGAGAATTGATAATGCTCTGGCCCTGCAAGAAATCTGAGGTATCTTCTGCAGCAGTGTCTGATAGGGACATGCAGGCATGCCTCCTTGAGGTCCAGAGTAATCAGCCACGACTCCTTGCCCAGCATGGGAAGGAGTTGCTGTAGAGTCAGCATTTTGAACTTTGGTACTATGAGAAAGGTGTTTAATGCGGACAAGTCCAGTATTGGTCTCCACTGAGATTCTTTTCTTGGAACAAGGAACAGTCTTGAGTAAAACCCCTGTTCTTGTTCTTGTTGTGGAACTCTTTCTATTGCTTTCATTCGAGTCAGCAGAGTGATTTGCTTGATAGCCTCTGCCCTTTGATTTTGTGGTAGGTTTGGCATGCCTTGTTTTCTTGGTAAGGTATGAAAATGAAACCTGTACCCTCGGTCTATAATGTCCAAAATCCATTTGTCCTTTGTCAGTCTGTGCCAGTTTTCTGCAAACAGAGATAATTTCCCAAGGAGCTTCTAGTTGTTCCCTGGTAGGTGGTAGTAGAGGAAAGTCATTGAGTTTGTGGCTGTTGGGCAGGTGAAACCCCTGGCCACTTCTTTGGTTTCCTGGCTGCCATTGTCGCCCCTGTAAGGGCCTCTGTATTGGCCTCTTCCTCGGCCACGCCTGTTCTTACCCCTTTGAAACTTTTCTGGATTAGGAAAGGACCAGTTTTTGAAGGCCAATTCCTACTGAATCTGGGGGGTTGAACCTGGAGGAAATCTTTCACAGTCTGAACTGATTTTGCTTTTTCTTCGATAGTCTTTAACACATCCTTAGCATTTGCACCAAAATGCTTGTTCTTTTCCAAAGGTGCATCCAGAAGTTTTGCTTTTACATGATCTGGTAGAGGTTGATCTTTTAACCAAGCATGTCTACGAATCACTGCCCCTGTCATAGCTGCCCTACATGAAGCTTCCAGTGCATCATATCCACACTGCAGGAAGTGATTGCTTACTTGCTGAGTGTTATGTACAGCTTCCTGCAAAGTCTTCCTGTCTAAAGGATCAGGAGAAGCTAATGTTTTTTTGTAAATCTTCTAAGAGATAATCCTGATATTGTAACATATGAAAAAGACAATTTAAAGCTCTCATAGATAAGGTAGTGGATGTGTAAACCTTTTTGCCACATCTCTCTAAAGACCTTGCTTCCCTGTTGGAGGGCAAAGGATTTTTTGAGGTGGAGGCTGAAACTCCTTTAGGCCCCTGGGAAATAGTTTCCAAATCAGCAGTATGGGCCCTGAATAAATGGGAATGAGTTTCTGGGACCCTGTAATACCTGTCTGGCTTGGCTGGAGCAGGAGGAAGAGAATCAGGGGTAGCACTAGAGTCAGAATACAAATCATCCAGAACATCAAGTACAGGAGGAATAGCTAAGGGCCTGTGCTGAGGCTTCTTAAGGAAAGTCCTAAGGCGTTTCCTAGAATCAGAATATTCCTGACCCTGCCACTTGAAATGTTCCCTCATGGTGTGCAGAACTTCCTCAAAAGAAATATCCTCAGGAGGGGAAGCCGAAGGGATGGAATCTTCTGCATCCGAGTCCTCATAGGTCTGGGAGAGCTCTTCCTGGCCATCAGAGTGGACAGAGCCCTCAGAGTCTTCATCTGAAGGAGTAGGATCAGAGGGTTCAACCCGGGGCCTTTTATCAGGAGGAGGCTGGAATGCTCTCTCAGGATGGGCCTGTGAACCTCTAATCATGGAAATTAAATCTGCAGCCATGGACATAATTTGTGTCTCCGTAGTCGGCTGAGGTAAGGATTTAGAAGTAATATGCTTAGTTTTGCTGGCTGCCTTAGCCCTAGTGTAGGCCTTAATAGACATGGCCATAGGAGGCCTGGCAGCTCCACGTGCAGGAGTGACCTTGTCTACAGCAATGGTCTCGGGCATTTCCTCGGTTTCGGTATCCGGAGGAAAGTCTATAACTGGCGGAGTAATGTCTGGCATCGGAGTCGTCGGTAATGCAGTGTCTTCGGTTCGGAGCGGTGGAGAGACCGTCTCAGAGGGAACCGGAGCACTCGCGCTAGGTTTTGGCGTGGAGTCGGTGGTAGACGCGGGCCGAGGATGTCGGTCCCGGTCTTTTCGCTTTTTGGGAGTTTGCAATATCGGAAGATCCGACGGCATGGTGTAGGCAAATATATCGCCGAAAAATCTTCAGCGAACTCCGCCCGGCACCTGAGTGCGCTTGTTGAAGCGAGCACAGGCTACACAGGCCGAGACGTCGTGGTCTGGGCCCAGGCAAGGGAGGCAGTAAGAGTGGAAATCCTTATGAGGTATTTGTTTACCACAAAAAAGACAATTGTTAACTTTTTCAGTAATTTCTGACATCGGCTGAGGCAAGAAAAGGTCCCCAACGGGGTACTTAGCTTTTTTGATGACTTCGGTATCGTAGAATACAGGAGCTGACCGACCGGCACTTGCGAACCGCTTCTGCTTCAGGCACCGTGCGGCAAGAAAGACTGAAGAAAATGGCGTCGGCTGATGCTTATGTACTCCAGCCGCTCTGACGTCAGAGAGAAATGCGACATCAGCCGACGTCGGACCCAGACTTTGGAATCCGGCCGACCGAGGGCTGCCTGAGGCAGGACAACCCACATGTTATGACTGCAGTTGCATTCTTGAAGGACATCTGCCTCATGTACACAGACAACCCTCTCCTCCTCCCACATAACACAAATACTTGTGAGAGATGCGCTATTTAGCCAAACTGGAGGCTGAGCTCTCTCAGCTCAGGACTGGCAAGACCAGACAGGAGGAGAAGGCAACTACACACACCACAAAACCAGCCTCACATAATGCTACCACACCAGTGAATCAAACACATAAACACACAAAGACATACTCGGAGGCTCTGAGTAAAAATTTACCTAAACAGCAGAGGCCTCCAAAGCAGACACCCAAACAACTGCTACCTCAAGACACCCCACAAGCAACCCATAAACCACAAAATCAGTGTGCAAAGCAGTCACAGCCCTTAAGGCCAAATACAACACCAAACATACTTGTCATAGGTGACTCCATAGTCAGACACACTGACGTCCCACTCACCAGGCTGAACAAGGAGAGGGTCACAGTAAGCTGCCTATCGGGCGCTAGAATCCGCCACATAACACAAGCACTCGGGTCACTCCACGGCAAGTACAAGTATGACACAGTCATTGTCCATGCTGGTGTGAACGACCTGAGACGTACCTCCCTGGACTACATGAAAAAAGACAGAGGAGCTCTCTGATTATGTAGCCCAGGCAGGTATGACCCTGACCCTGAGCAGTATCCTTCCTTCACCAAGAATGATGCCACAATATAGAGACAAGATGATCAGCTTTAACAACCGGCTTAATGTCTGGTGTCATTCAAAGGGGATCCAGTGTCTGTCTGCCTGGGATGACATGCTTGACAAGCCACGTTGCTTCGCAAGGGACGGCTTTTGCACCTGTCACCCCTGAGATTCCGGATATTGGCTAAGGCTCTTGCCACACCCATAGTGCCTTTTTTAGGCAAGGCTCAAATTCTAAACCTACCACCCTAGAAAACAAAAATGGGAAGAAAATGCTGCTCAATGCCAGAAGTCTAAATCTCAAAATGCACGCACTCGAGGCCCTTCTCAGTATGGAGAACATTGATGTCTGTGCTGTAACTGAAACCTGGTTCAAGGCTCCTGCGAGCACCCCGGCACTATTAGGTTTTACCTCATATCATGCGTTCCGGCCCCAAAACCCGGACCACACCACAAAAGGAGGGGGTGTATCCATATTCATAAAGGATACCCACACCTCCAGGTTGGTGGCAACGCACGAAGCTTCAGAAACCATCCAGGTGCAACTAACCATAGGCAAAACTGCTCTACAAATTGTAGCATGCTACAGGCCACCCTCTCAAACTCAGGAACCCCACACAGCCTTCCTGAAGACACTGGAGGGTATAAATGTATCTCCAAACACCATCATATTGGGTGACTTCAACTACCCGAATATAGACTGGGAACATTACTCAAGCCCTAACTTTCCAGCCCAACGGTTCCTGGAGTTCATAAATTCAAATGCCATGGAACAGCTAGTCACTGTTCCCACGAGAGGAGAAAATATATTAGATCTCATTATCACAAACATGGGGACAAAATGCTCCACACCGAAGTATACCCCTCATTGGTGAGATCTGATCATAAACTAATCTCACTGGAAATCCACATCCCGCCCCCACCCCAAACAAAAAAGACCACAGTGAAGAACGTCTCTAAAGCAAACTTCACACTACTCAAGACTGGTGTGGTATCCTTCAAGGCCCCTGAGCCAGTGGAAACCACAACCCAAGCTGCGGAAGCCCTTACAAATGCCTTCTATGAACACCTTCAGGACTGCATGGATCAGGCAATCCCAAATAAAACCAAGACTCTTTCCACAAAGGGCAAACGTCCAGTCTGGTGGACCCCAGCCAGTCTGGTGGACCCCAGCCATTAACAAACTTTACAATAAGAGGAGAAAGCTATTACATGATAGAACAAAATCCATAAAAGGGAAGTCACCCCTGATCATTATTAGTAAAAAAATACGAGCACTCAAAATCAACTAAGGCCAATTTTGAGAGAAAAATTGACATGGATTCAAAGGACAATCATAAGGCCTTTTTCAGCTATGTTAGGAACCTGGGTGGAAACTCCCAGATATGCTCAGAATTAGTCCAAAATGATACAAAAATCACTGAACCCACAGACATTGCCAACATACTGGCAGACAGTTCAGTGCAAACTTCACCCCCCTCTCCCCCCCTAAAGGAGAGATAACTATCCCAGCGGAGTGTAGCCTCCCAGACATCTCACATGCGCAGGTGAAAGCTGCTCTCTCTAAAGCTAAAAACACAGCATCAATGGGACCGTATGGTGTCCCCGGCTGTGTGCTACACGAGCTAAATGAGGAATTAAACCCGCACATAAGGCAGCTGTTTAATCTCAGCCTTACCACAGGATACGTGCCCAAGGAGTGGCGTACGGCAACTGTTATCACACTCCACAAAGGCGGTGCCTCTACGGACCCTGGTAATTACCGCCCCATAAGCTTAACAAGTCTAGTCTGCAAAGCTATGGAGAGTATCATAATGGAGCTCATAAACAAAGATATAGGGGACTTGCAGACATTGGACCCGACCCAGTTTGGCTTCATCAAGGGAAGATCATGCCTTTTGAACTTGGTCGACTTCTTCGAAACAGTCACCAAGGCCATTGATGAGGGAAAGGCAGTCCATACAGCCTACCTCGACCTTGCAAAGGCTTTCGACACAATACCCCACTCGGGTATTGTAGAAAAACTTGCCAGCTTAAATGTAAACCCATATGTCACAAGATGGGTTGCAAACTGGCTTAAGGACAGAACCCACAGGGTTAGAGTTGCTGGCGCTATGTCAGACTCCAAGCCGGTCACAAGTGGTGTCCCACAGGGCTCGGTCCTTGGCCCCCTATTGTTCGGCATCTACTTCTCAGAAGTACAGGCCAACATGGGAGGACTTTGGCTGACAAATTTTGCAGACGACTGCAAACTGGGCGCCATAGTGGAAAGTGCATCGGACACGGATATCCTTCAGAAGGGACTCACAGAAACAGACAGGTGGTGCCAGAGCCATGGCCTGAAGTTAAACGCCAAAAAATGTATAGTCATACCCTTCGGGAAAAACAAGGTAACCCCAAGCTACCATATAGGTGGCAATCCACTAAGCACAGAAGAGGTTATCAGGGACCTGGGGACCCAGGTTGACAGTGGCCTTTCTTTTGACACTCACGTTGCTAAAGTGGTTAGAAAGACCTTCTACATTGCCCACCTGATCATGAAGGGATTCACATCCAGATCTAGTGAGGTCATTGTTCCCCTGTACTCTTCACTTATTAGACCAATGATCAAGTACAATGCCCCATTCGGGATGTATCTCACCCGACATCTGCAGCAATTGGAGAGACCCCAAAAGTTCCTCACCAAAAGGATTAAGGGACTCCAAAATCTTGTCATATGCTGCCAGATTGAAGAAACTCCAGCTCTATTCAGTTGCATACCGTCTGCTCAGAGGTGACATGTGCCTGACATACAAGGCCATGTCCAACCCGGAATTAATGGACATGCTCCACCTCAAAAAATCCAAATCCACCAAAACCACTAGAGCAAGCGACTTGAACCTTAGCACGGATATAAATAGGACGTGCTGGAGGGATAGATTTATCACTCAGAGACTCCCTATGCTGTGGAATAAAATCCCGGTCCATGTGAGGCAGAGCACCTCGCTGGCTCTGTTCAAGAGAAATCTTGACCTGTGGATGGGAGATCGTAGGTTTATCCCGGGAATCATCTCTGTGTCACTGCTGGACAGAGGCACAACAAACTAATGGGAACAGTATTTTTTCATATAAGGGGTGGCGTAAGCCACAAAAATTTGGGCTAGGCTTATAAATGCCTTAGGGCAGATAGCCTAGTATAAACCTATGAACCTATGTTCAGGCCCCTATGCCTAAAAACAAATTATCAAAATAGCTGAAGATCTAGTTACTCTAATCCAAGGTAGTCAAACACCCCCCCCCCCCTCTAAGAGGCCTAGGGCTGAGCTTGACTATCAATCTTCTGATCAGGACTCTGTTTCTTCTGGCTATTCTAATTACCTGGATTTGTCTATACCTACTTCAGATGCAGAGGATTACATTCCCTCTGCCCACACCCCAACACCCCCCGGATGACTTTTCTTTTGGGGAAACTTTACATACCTTAAGGGAGCATTTCCACTGGGAAAGTCAGGAATTTTCTGAATCCAAACTTTGTTAGGGATTTCCTCCTCCTTTCTCAGCATAGGCCTTTGGTTATACCTCTTGTACTAGACATTGTTGATGATGTGTTTTTGGAATCCAGTATGGCCTCAGATTCCCTGCCTTCTGCTCCTAACAAACCTGACAGATACTACAGGGTTCCCGAGTCCCACAAGTTCCTTTTCAAAAATCCTGTTGTGGACCCAGAAACAGTTTCTCAGGGGCCCAAGGGCATTAAGGCTTCTACTGCTAAAAATCCTACCCCTTCGGATAGAGACTCCAGGGCGCTGGATAGATGGGGTAAAAAGATTTATATTTCTGCAACCTTGGCAATCAGGTCTTTAAACTGTCAATTTCATATGCTAAAATATCAACAGCATATCATGGGACTGCTTAAACAGAAAATGATGATGTTTTCGGACTGTGCGGAAAATAAAGATTTACAGGATTTATTGCATTCAGCTGAACAAGTTGGAAAACATACTTTGCAATGTGGTTTTGATTCTTTAGAGGCCTCTTGCAGGGCTACTGCTACTGGGTCTGTGCTTAGAAGGCATGCTTGGCTTAAGGAGCAATCTCTGCCTGATCATGTTAAAGCAAAATTATTGGATTCTCCTTTAAATCAGGACCACCTGTTTGGCAATAAGGCTGAAGAAGTTCTAAAAAGATGGAAGATAAAGCTAAATCTATGTAAACTGTGAACGATTTCCTACAAGTGCAACCACCAAGATTTAGTAGGCACTGGCCTACTAAGAACTGGTCCTTTCCAGCTCCTTCCAGATCCACTCAAGCCAAACCCAGACACACCAAAAGCACCAGGTTTCAGTCCCAAGGGGCTCCCAGAACTAAGCAATGGGGTGCTTCCACTTCCAAATCTGGAAATAACAAGGCACCCCCCTATGGTAAACAGTCTCAATGACTTTTCTTTAAAATTACCAAGCACTTACCTTTCAGCTGCCCCTTTGGGGGGGGGGGGTTGCTCTTCATGCAAAAAAAATGGCAACTCATAACCCAGGACAAATGGGTTTTTAAATATAGTGTCCCAGGGATACAGATTTCATTTCAACACGTTGCCAACTCCAAACGGGTGGCCAGACCTGCCCCCAAATCAGTGGGTAGAGGCTCAGAAACAAGTACTTTCCCTCAAACATGGGGGCTATTCAAACGGTACCAGAAGAGGAAAAGGGATAAAGTTTATATTCCAGACTTTTCCTGGTACCCAGAAAAGACAAATCATGGGGTCCAATTCTGGACCTGTCTACTCTAAACACCTTTCTGGACATTCCAAAATTCAAGATGCTGACTCTTCACCAGTTACTTCCTATGCTAGGCAAGGATGCCTGGTTAGCAACTCTAGATTTAAAAGAAGCTTACCTCCATATCCCAATCAGGGAATCTTGCAGAAGATACCTACGCTTCAAAGCAGGCTACTTGCATTATCAGTTTTCTGCACTGCCCTTGGGCTTGTCTACTGCACCCAGGGTATTCACAAAGTGCCTGGCCCCAATATTTGCATTTTGCAGAGAAAGAAATATTCAAATATATGCATTTTGCAGAGAAAGAAATATTCAAATATAGCCATATCTGGACGATTGCCTAATTCAGGCAGAAAACCAGGCCTTGCTTCTAAATCATCTGGTGTTTGTAAAAAGGGTTCTAACTCGTCTAGGGTACAGCATAAACAAAAAGAAATCACAACTTGTACCCTCTCAACAGATTACATTCCTAGGTGCAAGCTTGAATACAACTACCCAGATGGCTTTCCTCACGCCAGAAAATCAAATACATTTGGTAACTTAGTTCAAACAGGTGGCCACAAAAACCTACCTGCAAGACAAATACTGCAAGCCTTGGGGTTCATGGCCCCCTGCATTCTTCTAATTCCATATGCAAGACTGCATATGAGGAAACTTCAGTTGTACTTAAAAAGTTTATGGAGTCAACATTGTCACAGCCTGGAAACGATGATTCCTGTCGTACCTTGCCTACGCCTAGAGCTCCTATAGTGGGCAGAGACCTGCCACCAAAACAAGGGACTGCCATTCACACTACTCCCTGCTGCCCAAAGCCTAACTACAGAAGCATCAGACTATGCATGGGGGACTCATCTGGCAGGGAAGTGCATTCAGGGTAAATGGAGCCCAAATTAAATGCACCTACATATCAAATCAAAAAGAAATGTTAGCTGTACAGAATGCTCTGACAGCCTTCAAGGACTACATTCATCCAGGACAACTAATGGTAAAGACGGACAACACTGTTGGGCAACACTGCAACAGTGAAACATGAAGAATTTCTAGTAAAATGAGTCTTGACAGGTCTGGGTAGTATCAAGCCTTGTTCCCTATATACATAAGAAATAAAAAGTCATCTAACCTTCTAGTCAAGTACACTTTCAGAATACCTTGGCTTTGAAAAGACAAAAATCTCTTCTGTCTTTCTGAATGTTTTAGTACGATGGAGGTAGACACACAGTTGTCGGATCACATCCAACAAATAAAGCATATATTCTCCCTTACTTGAAAAATTTGGAAAGGAAACCAGTAGACTAACACATTTGTTAAAAGATGCCTCCATAGCTACCTTAGGAAGATAATGTATGGAAGATTGCAAGACACAGTTTGAAGTTTAGACGCACACTGACCTGAAGTAATAGCAGCTAGAAATAATGTGTTCCAGGTCAAAAACTTGATTTCCTCCCAGGCAGTAGGTTCAAACAGTGCCTGGGCTAAAGCTTGGAGCAAAACAGTCCTATGCCAAGGTGGGGCAAGATCCCCAAAGTGGTGGCCTAAGCAGGAAAGTACCGCTCATGATAGATTTACACAGTTTCAGGGATGCTAAGATAGAAATGATTTTCTCCAACATGAAAGTTTGAAACAGCTGCTAACTGAACCTTAACAGCAGAGTCAGTGGGCCCATCATGAAAAACAGAAAAGCTTAGAAATCTAAAAGTGATGGAAGAGGAGCTACAAAAAAGATCCACATTTCTTTGGGAAGCTCAGACAGAAAATCTTTTCCACTTGCTCTAGTAACTTTTCTGGTAGATTGTTTCTAGGAAGTAGTGAGAATGTGGATAACTTGGGATGAAAGCATGGACTGAAGTGGAAAACCAAATGGTTAACTTGGAGGCACGAATGTCCAGGTGAGAGGGAATACCTCGGCTGGGGTCTACGACCAAGGCAGGTGCATCAAATGAGGCCCAGAGGAAGGTAAACCACACTTGCTTATGTCAGAAGGTTGCAATGAGAATGACCAAGACCATCTTCTGCAAGGCTTGCTGTAAATATTTTGGGATAAGCGGAGTAGGAGGAAAGGCACAGAGGAGATGTAGGGGTGCCAAATGCATGTTAACATCTCTTGGTGACACTACTCTAGGAGGATCAGGGCAAAGAATATGCTGCATTTGGAGTTAATGGGACAGGCAAAAAACTGCAGCACAGTTGAACTCAATAACGAAAAATATGTTCTGCCACTACTGAATTCAGAGATCATTCATAAGGTAGCAGAAGTGATCTGCTTAATCTGTCCAATAGCAACACACATACCAGGGAAGTCCAATGTTCTATCAGAAAGTGGATGAAGATATTACCTACTGTCACACACTCTTGGCTTTTAAATATAATGTGTAAGAACACGCTCCCCTGTTGTTTGTTAATATACCAGACTACTGACATGTTGTCTCTGTCTGGAGAGAGATCACCCCTACAGGAAGAACTTCCTGAAAGGCCTGCAATGCTAAAACTGCCCTCATGTCTCTAAGACACTGATGTGAAGTCTGACCTCGGATGAGGACCACATGCCCTTCCCATATAGTGCCCCCCACCCAAGTTGGGATGAATCCATAGTGACTGTGGGTTTGGGAGTGTGAGGAAAGTACAGTTGTGTACCTACCATAAATGTAGATGTTCGAGTGTATTCACTGTTGCAGTCATTGCATTTCGGTTACCCTGCTGGCAGGCTACCTGCAGTTGGCTTGAATTCCAAAGTCCTGGTCCGGCATCGGTTGCTGTCGAATCTTCCCTGACGTCAGTGCGTTGGGGTACAAAAGATGCAGCCAACGCCATTTTCTTCAGTTTTTCTTGCCCCAGATGTCAGGTGCCCCCAAAAGGGTAGGCGAAAAATTCTGCTCATAAAAAAGCATGCACATTACCTTCATCTACAAGCAAATACACCACATAGGTTGTATAGAATAGAGAAGTACAGAGAAGTCCCAGCAATGAAAGTGGGATGGTGGAAGGGTAACCTGGACTGCAACAGTGAATACACTCGAACATCTACATTTATGGTAGGTACACAACTGTACTATGTTCATTGTGTTTCACTGTTGCAGTCATTACACTTGGGTTGAATCCCAAAGCTGAGGTTGGGTGGCTGGGCCTAAATAGAATTAGGAGTGGCTATGAGGCCCTGCAGAACTGTAGTGGCAAAGCCTGCTCTGGATTTAGAGTAAAGAGGTAAGTGGTAGTGCTTTGTAAAAGTGTGCACTGAAGTCCAAGTTGCAGCCTCCAAAATGTCCTTGGTTGGTACTCCTCTGAGGAAAGGCTGCTGAAGTGCCTGCTGCTCTGGTAGAATATGGCCTAATGCCCTTAGGCACTGATTTGCCATGTTGTGAATAGCAGAAACGAATGCAGTGTCCTATCCATTTTGAAATAGTCTGCTTTGAACTAGCTTTTCCTTGCGATCCGGCAGCATATGCCACTAAGAGTTGCTCAGTCTTTCTGAAAGCTTTAGTTTTGTCGAAGTAAAAGCATAGCTGTCTGTGTACGTCCAAAGAATGCAGAAGTCTCTTCCCCTTATTCTGCGGGTTTGGATAAAAAGTAGGCAAATGTATGGTTTGGTTAAGAGCCACACTGGACACTACCTTAGGCATAAATGTTGGGTTTGTCCTTAGAGAAACCCTGTCCGGATGGAAAATAATAAAAGGTTCCACAGCCATTAGTGCCTATAACTCTGAGGCTCTTCTTGCTGAAGTTATTACTAGGAGCAGAGCTGTTTTCCATGATAAGTATTTTATCTCAGCTGTATTGGCTGGCTCAAAAGGAGGCAGTGTGAGTTTTTCCAAGACAAAATTGAGGTCCCATGCAGGTACTGGAGCTCTCCTTGGAGGTCTTATGTTTTTAGCCCCTCTGAGATACTGCCTTAGCAGTGGATGTGAAAAAATAGGTGGGTCATTATTGTAATGAGCTGAAATGGCAGAGGCATGGATCTTAATTGATGAAAAGGATAGGCCTTTGTCCAGCATCTCAGTTAGGTATTGTAAAATCGGAGGAATATTTGGTACAAGTGTCTCCATTCCTCGTGCCCGTTTCCAAGCACAGAATCTCTTCCATTTTTCTGCATAAGATTTTCTGGTGCTGGGCCTCCTGGCCTCCAAAATAACATCCATAACTGCTTTAGAGAGAGGCGTGTTCTGAATGGTTACATTATCTGCCATGCAGCCAGATTTAGGGTTCTGAGTTGGCTGTGCAGGATCTGATTGTTTTGTTGGGTCAGCAAATGAGGAATTTGAGGTAATGTCCAGCCTGGGCCTTGAGACAAGCTCTTTAGGATTGGGTACCAGTGCTGGTGTGGCTAGTCTGGGGCAATAAGGATAATTTTTGGCTTCTCTTGTCTGACCTTCAGGAGTACCTTGGGGAGGAGAGGCAGTGGAGGAAAAGCATATACTGTAAGGGCTTTCCAGTTGAATGATAGGGCATCCACTTTTCATGCTTGTTTGTGACAAGTCCTTGGTGCAGAATCTCTGCAGCTGGCAGTTGTGAGGGGAGGCAAATAGATCTATGTCTGGGCATCCCCATTTCCCTGTCATCATGCTGAAGATTTGTGGATCTAGTTTCCACTCGTGAGGATCCATGAGGTTTCTGCTTAGTTCGTCTGCCAGAGTATTTGTCTTTCCTGGCAGGAATTGTGCTTGCAGGTGTACTTGATAAGTCAATGCTGTGTTCCACAAAGTCATGGCCTGTCTGCAGAGGGGTTAGGAATGTGTGACTACTTGCTTGTTTATGTACCACATGACTGTAGTATTGTCCGTCTTTATCAGCAGTTGTCCTGGATGAAGTAGATCCTTGAAGGCTGTCAGGGCATTCTGTACAGCTAGCATCTCTTTTTGATTGACATGAAGATGCATTTGGCTTGTGGGCCATCTGCCCTGAATACATTTTCCTGCCATGTGTGCCCCCCAGACATAATCTGATGCATCTGTTAGTGTCTGCCTGGCTGTGGGTAAAGTGAATGGCTATCCCTTATTGTGGTGACAGGCCTGTGCCCACCATCGAAAAGTACAGTTTTGTACCATAAATGTAAATGTTCGAGTGTTCACCCTGCTGCAGTCATCACAATTGGGTTATCCTGCCGTCAGGCGGTCCCCACAGTCGGCCCGAATTCCAAAGTCTTGGTCCAAGGCCGTTGTTGTCGCTTCTTCCCTGACGTCAGTGCGCCAGGGGTATATAAGAGGCATCAGACGCCATTTTCTTCAGTTTTTCTTGCCCCAGATGTCAGGTGCCCCCAAAAGGTAGGCAAAATATATATAAATATATATATATATATATATATATATATATATATATATATATGTACATATGGCTATATAAAAATAAAACAAAACCCTTAGGTACAAACAAATACACCACAGAGGTAGAAAAAGATAAAGTGGTAGAGATAAGTTCAACTAGTTCAGAGGGGATGGAGGGAGGGTAACCTGGACTGCAGCAGGGTGAACACTTAAACATCTACATTTATGGTAGGTACAAAACTGTACTATGTTCATCGTGTTACCCTGCTGCAGTCATCACACTTGGGTTGATTCCCAAAGCTAAGGAGGGGAGGTGGAGTCAAACAGGGTTAGAAGAAGCTAGTAGGCCCTGCAAAACTGCAGTGGCAATACCAGCTCTAGTCTTAGAGTAAAGAGGTAAGTGATAGTGTTTGGTGAAGGTGTGCACTGAACTCCAAGTAGCAGCTTCCAGAATATCCTCGGTTGGCACTCCCCTGAGAAGGGTTGCTGATGTAGCTGTAGCTCTGGTGGAGTGGGACCTAATGTTAGCGGGTACTGGTTTCCCATGATGTGTGTAGCAGAAATGTATGCAATGTCCTATCCATTTAGAAATGGTCTGTTTTGAGATAGCTTTTCCTTGTGATCCTGTAGCATAGGCTACAAGGAGCTGGTCAGTTTTTCTGAAAGCCTTAGTTTTCAAGTAGTAATGTAATTGCCTGTGAATGTCCAAAGAGTGCAGGAGTCTCTCTCCTTTCTTCTGGGGATTTGGGAAGAAGGTGGGCAAGTGAATGGTTTGGTTTAAGGCCACACTGGATACCACCTTTGGCATAAAGGAAGGATTAGTTCATAGAGAAACTCTGTCTTGATGGAAAATGAGGAAAGGTTCCAATGCCATTAGTGTCTGTAGCTCTGAGACTCTTCTACCGGAGGTTATTGCTAGAAGTAGGGCAGTTTTCCATGAAAGAAATTTTAAATCAGTTGAAAAAGATGGCTCAAAGCGGCAGTGTAAGCTTTTCCAGGACAAAGTTAAGATCCCAAGTAGGTGTTGGAGCTCTCTTTGGTGGTCTTAAGTTCTTAGCCCCTCTGAGGTACTGTCTTAGGAGTGGATGTGAAAATAAAGGAGGATCCGTGCTATAATGAGCTGAAATTGCTGAGGTGTGGATCTTAATAGATGAAAAGGAAAGTCCTTTGTGTAACATCTCAGTTAAATATTAGAGAATCTGAGGAATGTTCGGCTCCAGGGGATTTAGGCCTTTAGCCTGGTTCCAGGCGCAAAATCTTTTCCATTTGTCTGAATAGGCTTTTCTGGTACTGGGCCTCCTGGCCTCCAGAATGAAATCCATAACAGTTTTGGATAAAGGTGTTGGCTGGTTGTTCAGGTAATTTGCCATGCAGGCAGGTTTAAAGTCTTGAGCTGGTTGTGTGGAATCAGATTGTCTCGCTGGGTGAGCAGGTGAGGAATTTGTGACAAAATCCATGGTGGGCCCTGGGCCATGTGCCTTAAAATTGGACACCAATGTTGGCGTGGCCAGTCTGGTGCAACGAGAATCATTTGTGGCCTCTCTAATCTGGCTTTCAGCAGTACCTTTGCTAGAAGAGGCAGTGGAGGGAAGGCATACACTGTTAATGTTTTCCAACTGAATGAGAGGGCGTCCACTTTCCAAGCTAGTGGATGGAAGGTCCTTGTGCAAAATTTTTGAAGTTGGTGGTTGTGGGGGCTTGCAAACAGATCTAAGTCTGGGCGTCCCCATCTTTGAGCTATCATTGCAAATACTTGTGGATCTAGTTTCCATTCTTGTCTATCCATGATGTTTCTGCTTAGGTCGTCTGCCAATGTGTTTTTCTTTCCTGGCAGGAATTGTGCTTGTAATTGAACCTGGTAAGACATTGCAGTGTTCCACAAGGTTAATGCTTGCCTGCATAGAGGGTAGGAATGTTTGCCCCCTTGCTTGTTTATGTACCACATAACTGTGGTGTTGTCTGTCCTTAGTAGTTGTCCTGGGTGTAGAAGGTCCTTGAAAGTTGTTAGGGCATTCTGCACTGCTAGCACTTATTTTTGATTGATATGCAGGTGTCTCTGATCTGTAGTCCATTTGCCCTGAATGCACTGTCCTGCTATGTGTGCTCCCCAGCCACAGTCCGATGCATCCGTTGTCATAGATGCCTGGCTGTAGGTAAGGTGAAAGGCTGACCCTTGTTGAGGTGACATGCCTGTGCCCACCATAGAAACTCCTGTTGAAGGCAGGGAATGAGTGGAATCATTGTTTCCAAGCTGTGGCTGTGCTGAATCCATACACTTTTCAGGTACCATTGTAATTTCCTCATATGCAGTTTTGCAAATGGTAGTAGTATGTAAGATACCATGAATCCCAAGGCCTGCAGAACTTTTCTTGCAGGGAGTTGGGTCTTTGTTGCTGTTATTTTGAAATATTGAAACAGCTGTCGTTGTTTGTCTGGCGTGAGATAAGCCATCTGGGCCGTTGTATTCAAGCTGGCACCCAGGAATATTATGTTTTGTGAGGGCACTAGTTTTGATTTCTTTTCCTTTACTGTGTACCCTAGGTAACTTAGGAGGTGTTTGACAAATGCCAGATGCTGTAAAAGAATGTCCTTGTTTTCTGCTTGAATAAGACAGTCGTCCAGGTATGGGTATATTTGAATTCCTCTTTGTCTGCAGTATGCAATTACTGGTGCCAGGCATTTTGTGAAGACCCTGGGCGCAGTAGATAAGCCAAAGGGCAGTGCAGAGAATTGATCATGCGTTGAACCTGCAATGAAGCAGAGATATCTTCTGCAATTTTGTCTGATAGGGACATGCAGGTATGCCTCCTTGAGGTCCAAAGTGACTAGCCAAGCATTCTTGCCCAGCATGGGAAGAAGCTGCTGTAGTGTTAGCATCTTGAATTTTGGCACTTGCAGGTAGGTGTTCAGATTTGAATGATTCAGAATGGGTCTCCGTTCTTTGTCCTTTCTTGGAACTAGGAAGAGTCTTGAGTAAAATCCTGGTCCTTGCTCCTGTGTAGGTACCTGTTGAATGGCTCTCATGTTCATGAGGGCTGTAATTTGTTTTTGTGCCTCTGCCCATTGATTTGGTGGCAGGTTTGGCATTCCTTTGATCCTTGGTAAGGTATGAAAGTGGAATCTGTATCCTTGAGAGACGATGTTTAGAACCCATTTGTCTTTTGTGATGATGTGCCAGTTGTCTGCAAAAAATGCTAGTTTTCCTCCCAAGGGTGTTGCCAGGAGAGATTTGCTTGGTAGTTTGAGGATAAAGTCATTGTTGTCTGCCTTCTGCTAGCTTGGGGCCTGTCTTCTCCTGCAGAACCCCATTGGCGAGGTTTGCAAGGGCCCTGTGACTGACCTCTGCCCCTAGGGCATATGTATTTGCCCTTCTGTGATCTGTCTGAAGCTGGAAAGGACCAATTTTTTGTTGGCCAGTTTCTGCTGAAGCGAGGGGGTTGTACCTGCAAGAAATACTTGACCATTTGCATAGATTTAGCCTTATCCTCCATTTTCTTTAAAACCTCTTCTGCTTTGACACCAAATAATACATCTTGTTGTAAAGGTGCATCTAATAATTTTGCTTTAACATGGTCAGGGAGGGTTCGTTCTTTTAACCAAGCATGTCTACGAATGACAGAGCCAGTAACAGCTGCTCTACAGGATGCTTGCAATTAATCAAATCTGCATTGTAAAGTATGCTTGCCCACCTGTTCAGCTGCTTGCAACAGATCCTGCATTTCCTTGAATTCAGGCTGTTCTGGATGTGTGCTCATTTTTTGTTTTAACTGAGACATCAGGAATTGTTATTTCAACATGTGAAACTGGCAATTTAATGCTCTCATAGCCAGAGTTGCAGAGGTGTATATTTTCTTTCCCCATCTATCTAGGGCTCTGGAATCTCTTTCAGGGGGCACAGGATTTTTAGCCATAGAAGCTTTTGCTCCCTTAGGACCCTGGGATATGGCTTCTGGGTCAGCTATAGGGCTTTTATAATGGAATTTGTGAGAGTCAGGTACTCTGTAGTATCTGTCTTGTTTGGCTGGAGCAGGAGGTAGAGAGTCTGGATTTAAACTAGAGTACAAGTAGACATCATCCACAATATCTAAAACAGGAGGGATAGCAATAGGTCTGTGCTGGGGTAATGAAAGGAACTCTCGGAGCCTTTTCTTAGAATCTGAGTAATCCTGGCCTTCCCAGTGGAAATGTTCCCTCATGGTATGTAATGTTTCCCCAAAGGAGTAGTCTTCAGGGGGAGATGCTGAGGAAATAAGAGTCTTCAGCATCAGAATCTCATAAGGTGGAAAAGCGTAATCCTGTTCCTCAGAAGAGTCTGAGGACAGAGAAACCTGGTCAGAGGATGCATAATCCTCCTCTTGTCTTGGTCTTTTATCAGGAGGGGGATGGGAACCCCTGATAAGGGTAATTAAATCTTCAGCCATCTTAAGCATCTGTTTCTTAGGCATGGGGCCTTGACCTGTAGACTGATTAACAGTTTTCTTAGGCTTTAAAGGAGTTTTAAGCTTAGCATAAGATTTAATGGTGAGTGTAGTCGGTCTGAAGACACCTTCTGCAACCGAAGGCGTTTCCTCTGCTGTGTCTAATTCTGCTCCGGTGTAGGTAGATGGCTGTGTCGGCCTAGCAGACTCCGCTTGCGAGTCGGCAGCTGTCTGGGGGTTCCAGCTCTGCGGTCGTCAGGGGCTGCGTAGACGCCTCACTGAAAACCAGAGAACCGGCGACAGGCCCAGCTGAGGCCTCTGGGTCTGGCTTATTCCTAGGCTGCCTGTCCTTATCCTTGCGTTTTTTATGAATTGCGGTCGTCGGCTGCTCCGACAGAATAATATAATTAAATTTGCTACCA
This sequence comes from Protopterus annectens, assembly GCF_019279795.1. NCBI lineage: Eukaryota > Metazoa > Chordata > Ceratodontiformes > Protopteridae > Protopterus > Protopterus annectens. The sequence continues at coordinate 423,156,246 of NC_056730.1, read as the reverse complement.
AAATAATGCTGTGCAGTGTCAAAACGGTGTTTGATAGTGCGTTTATTAAACCTAGCGTAAAACCAACAACTTGTGACGTCGTGGTCTGGGCCTAGGCAAGGAATACAATAGGAATGGAACTCCTTATGAGGTATTTGCTTCCCACAAGAAATGCAATTGTTAACTTTTTCTGACATCGGACTGAGGCAAGAAAATGTTCCCCAACGGGGTACTTAGCTTTATTGAAGACTTCGGACTGAAATTCAAAATCGAAAATCTCAGGAGTCGGCCAACCGGCACTTGCGAACTGCTTCTGCTTCAGGCACCGCGCGGTAAGAAAGACTGAAGAAAATGGCGTCGGATGCCTCATATACCCCTGGCGCACTGACGTCAGGGAAGAAGTGACAGCAACAGATGCCGGACCAAGACTTTGGAATTCGGGCCGACTGAGGGACTGCCTGATGGCAGGATAACCCAAGTGTTATGACTGCAGCAGGGTAACACGATGAACATCTCCTGTTGCAGGCAGGGAGTGAGTAATTGTTTCCAGGTTGTGACAACGCTGAGTCCAAACACTTTTTAGATACCACTGTAGTTTCCTCATATGCAGTCTTGCATATGGAATTAGTAGAATGCAGGATGCCATGAAGCCCAAAGCCTGCAGAATTTTTCTTGCAGATTACTGGGTCTTTGTTGCCATCATTTCGAAGTAAGACGTCAGTTGCCTTTGTTTGTCTGGCGTGAGATAAGCCATCTGGGCAGTTGTATTTAAGCTTGCACCCAGGAATATTATCTCTTGAGAGGGTAACAGCTTTGATTTCTTTTCGTTCACTGTGTACCCTAGGCAAATTAGTAATCTTTTTACAAACGCCAGATGCTTCAGTAGAATGTCTTTGTTCTCTGCTTGTATAAGGCAGTCATCCAAGTAGGGATACATTTGTATTCCTCTTTGTCTGCAAAATGCAATTACTGATGCCAGGCATTTTGTGAAGACTCTGGACGCAGTAGATAAGCCAAAGGGCAGTGCAGAGAATTGGTAGTGCATTGAGCCAGCTATGAATCTGAGGTATCTTCTGCAAGATTGTCTTATTGGGACATGCAGGTATGCTTCTTTGAGGTCCAAAGTTACAAGCCAAGCCTTCTTGCCCAGCATGGGCAGAAGCTGCTGCAGAGTCAACATTTTGAATTTTGGAACGTCCAGAAAAGTGTTTAGAATAGACAGGTCCAGTATTGGTCTCCAAACTTTGTCCTTTCTGGGTACCAAGAAAAGTCTTGAGTAAAATCCTTGTCCCTGCTCTTGCTGTGGTACTCGCTGAATAGCCCTCATGTCCATAAGGGATGAAACTTGCTTTTGTGCTTCTGCCCATTGATTGTGTGTGGCAGGTCTGGCATACCTTTTGTCTTTGGAAGGGTGTGAAAGTGGAACCTGTATCCCTGAGACACTATATTCAAGACCCATTTGTCCTGGGTGATCATGTGCCAATTTTGTGAAAAAAGTGCTAGTTTTCCCCCTAAGGGTGCTGCCAAAAGAAGTGCGTTTGGCATTGGCAGAGGAGAGTCATTGGGACCGTTTCTTGTATGGCTGTGATTTGTCTTCTCCGCTTCTGGAGGTAGAGGCACCCCATTGTTTAGGCCTGTATGAGCCTTGGGGCTGGGATCTGCCTCTAGGGCATCTGTATCTGCCTCTTTGTGGCCTGTCTGACACTGGAAAGGGCCAATTCTTACAAGGCCAGTTCCTGCTAAATCTGGGTGGCTGTACCTGTAGGAAATCCTAAACTGTCTGCATAGATTTTGCTTTATCCTCCATTTTCTTCAACACCTCTTCTGCTTTAACACCAAACAAAGTATCATGCTGTAATGGAGCATCCAATAATTTTGCTTTAACATGATCAGGCAGATTCTGTTCCTTTAACCAAGCATGCCTTCTAATGACAGAACCAGTGACAGCGGCCCTGCAAGAGGCCTCCAGTGAATCAAAACTACATTGCAAAGTATGCTTTTCCCACTTGTTCAGCTGCATGCAATAAATCCTGCATTTCCTTGTTATCAGAACATTCAGAATTTGTCAACATTTTCTGTTTTAGCAGTGACATTAAGTATTGCTGATATTTAAGCATATGAAACTGACAATTTAAAGCCCTTACAGCCAAGGTAGCAGAAGTGTAAACTTTTTTCCCCCATCTGTCCAGTGCCCTAGAATCCCTATCAGAGGGGACAGGGTTTTTTGCAGTGGAAGCCTTGACCCCTTTGGGACCCTGAGCTATAGTTTCTGGGTCAGCAGCAGGGTTTTTATATAGAAATTTATGAGTCTGGAACCCTGTAGTATCTGTCTGGCTTAACAGGTGCAGGGGGTAAAGAGTCAGGAGACAGGCCGGACTCTGAAAATACATCATCTACAATGTCTAGGAACAGGCGGAATAGCAAGAGGTCTGTGCTGAGGTAGTAAAAGAAAGTCTCTGAGCCTTTTCTTAGATTCTGAGTAATCTTGGCTCTCCCAGTGAAAATGCTCCCTCATGGTATATGCAGGGTTTCCCCAAAAGAATAATCCTCAGGAGGAGAGGCTGAAGGAATAGATTCTTCAGCATCAGAATCCTCATAGGGAGGAAGAGAGTATCCCTGTTCAGAAGAGGAGCCAGAGGAAATGGAAACCTGACCAGAAGAGTCATTCTGTCTCTTGCCTAGGCCTCTTATCAGGAGGGGGATGGGAACCCCTGATCAAAATAATTAGGTCTTCGGCCATTTTAAGCATCTGTTTCTTAGGCATAGAAGTCTGTCCAGGAGATTGTTGTACTGGTTTCTTTGTCTTTAGAGCTGTTTTAGTATTTGCCTTTGAAGCTGAGGTTTGCTTGACATAACTGTGTAGGTCTGAAAACACCCTCAGAAGCCGATGCCTGCTCAGCGGCTCTGGACCCATCTGAGGGAATAGTTTCAGAGTGTCCAATACCTTATGTACCCAGAGGCCTAGTTGGCTCCATGTGGGAGTTGGAAGCGGCCTGTGGCTCTGAGGTAGCGGGCGTCAGGGGCTGCGAAAGCGCCTCACTGAGAACTGGCGACTGGCTTAGCGGAGGCCTCGTCATTGGTTTTGGACCTCGGATGCCTGTCCTTTTCCTTGCGTTTTTTTATAAACTCCGGTCATCGGCTGTTCCGATGGCATTATATAATTAAATCTTCGGCCAAAGTAATGAAAGGCAAAATCATACCGACGCTTAATGGTGTGTTGGTTAAATCTTGCACAAAACCGACAGCTAGCAACGTCGTGGTCTGGTCCTAGGCAAAGAATACAGTAAGAATGAAAATCCTTATGAGATATTTGCTTCCCACAAGAAATACAATTGTTAACTTTTTCTGACATCTGTCTGGAGCAAGAAAAACGTTTCCCCAATGGGGTACTTAGCTTTATTGAAGACTTTGGATCTGAAATTCGATTTGAAAATATCAGGAGTCGGCCAACCGGCACTTGCGAACTGCTTTTGCTTCGGGCACCATGCGGCAAGAAAGACTGAAGAAAATGGCAACAGCTGCATCTTTTACACCTGGCACACTGACGTCAGGGAAGAGGTGACAGCAACCGACGCAGGACCAGGACTTTGGAATTCAGGCCAACTGCGGGTAGCCTGCCAGCAGGATAACCCAAGTGTAATGACTGCAACAGTGAAACACGATAATCAAAGGGTTGGCCGTGGGAACCTCTGGAGACTGGAGCCACCTCTTTATGACAGTCCTGCAAATGTCTGTCAAATGAATCCAAAAACTCATGGGTTAATATGGGATGGACCACTGAACTGTCACTGTCCACTGAAATACTGTCATGTAATAGCTCACCAATGGGAAAAAGGCAAAGGAAGCCACCACTGACCCAGACAGCTGAAGAACCAAGTGTGGCAGGTTGTGATTGACAAGACAGGAGCTGTAGAGCCCAGGATGAACATGGTCACCAGCAGTCTTGCTATGTGTGTAGTGGTATCTAAGTGAGTTCTACAAAATGCAAAGTTTGTACCAGGGAAAATGGGATTTATCCTGATTCACTGTTACTGCCTAGCAGTGAGGAAAGATGGAGCAAGTATTTCCTGGCCAGAACTAGAAGAGGCCTGGTAGAAGCAATGATGAGTCAGTTGTCCAGGTAGGGAAACACACAGAAACAACTGCCATTCACTCTGTGAATACCTGAGGGTGGGGGGCTGGGGCTGTGGTGACATCAAAGGGCAAGGCTCTGAAATGGAAGTGAACAGCCCCCACGCCAGAACCGAAGAAAGCTTCTTGACAGTCTGTCCATTCTGATATGTTAGAACCTATCTTGGAGGTCTATAGAGAACATCCAATCATCCTTCAATAGAAGGAGGGTAGACTGTACCATGACCATCTCTAACTTCATGTGTTTGACATGCTGACTGAGGTGGCTAAGGTTCAAATCTGGCCCAAGGTCCCAGTTCTTTTTTGGCTCAAAGTAATTGAGTAAATTCTGAATCTCTGCTGGTCTTATGGAACCCTTTTGGGATGACTCATTTGTCTAGTAGCTTTTTATTTCTATATTCACTGCCTTTCTTTGTGAGTCTGGAACATTTAGAATTTTATTTTGTGGTGGGGGAAGGCATATGAAGGGAATGTAATAGCCTCTGGTTACAACTGTCTGCACCCAGACATCTTTGGTGATGTACATCTAGGCTTCTGGGTGCAGAGATAAACATCCCATGACCACCTAGAAAGTGCATTTGGGCAATCATTCAGGAGCAATGAAAAGGACTTTTTGAGACGTGGTCCCTAAAGCCTTGATTGAGGGCCTCCTCTGCCTTGTGGGCAATGTCCACCATTAGAATTCCACCCTCTGCCATGGGAGGTGGTTCTATCTCCAGAAGATTCTGGGGAGAACCCTGGAGTCTTCCAGAACCACAGCTTCTTGACAGCTTTGTTTTTTAAAGAAGCTCTTCTTATATCAGAAAGGGTTTTCCCCATATTTATGACTTCTGGGATGTGTGCCTTTGATCTTGGGTCTGAAAAGGGTTAAAACATCACACAGGGCATTTACAAAGGACATTTTAAAGAGTTCTGCAAATTCATACAAGTGCATCCTAGCATGTCTCCTTATGAAAATGCATGTGTCTGCACTTTCAAAGTGCCCTCAGTTGAGATGGACATCAGATGCATAGACGCATATGACAGGGACTGAAGAAATGCCCAGCTGCATGTCCAAAGTTTTCTAGCCCTCTGCAGATACGAGGCCAGAGAGAGATTTGGAGAACTACTTTGCAAATCTCACTGAAACCTTGTAATATCTACCAAATAACTCAAAGACCTTTATGCAAAGATAGCTAAAGCACTGACTCACTTCCAAAATCTATCCAAAGCCCAAGATTCTCTGTTAGGGAGTTGTACATATCAGCTTTCCTCTGCAAAATCATTTTTGGTGGCTGTCACTGCTACCATGGTGTCCACCACTGGGCCCTTGCTCCAGTACTGCCAGTCTTTCTGAGTGACAAGATATTTATCTGTTTTTCGGCTACTCGTTCCATAACATCCGGTTCTTTCTATACCCATCGAGAGATCAAGTCCATCTCATCAGGGGAGGAACCACCCAAGAACTAGCAGAGTCTGATCCAAAATTCTCAAGAAACACGGACTCCTCTTAGTAAGGAGCTTCGAAAGACCAACCTCCTTTCTGTTTCCAAACATTTAAGAATTGCCTTGAACGAGAAATCCTCAAGTGATGATCTGGGGGATCCCTCCCCTTAATCAAAATTGGTGTCTTCAGTGACAGACTCTTGGGGAAGCCAACACGTCTTCTCTTACACGAACGTTTCCAAGGAATCTTAGTGGTGGGATGTTCTGCAAAGGACTTGAAAGACTGCTGAGTGTCCTGTACGTGAAACAGCTTAAGGCTTATAGGAACTGGCTTTCCTAATTGGATAGAATGCACAGGATCAAGCCCCAAGGATTTCAGCTGTAGAGCCAGCGTAACCTAGAAAGTAAGAGAAGTCTATTCCCTAGTAGTGGGGAAAGTTTTCTCAACTGCCTCGAAAGCAGAAGCCAAGGGGGATCCCCGAACCATGCTAGTAGCAGCCAAGAACTCCACACTTAAATGGCAGAGGAAACCAGTTTGATTCCACTCCAACACAGATGCCAGAATCAAGCTAATGCTGACGTTCTGAGAGGAAGGAATGGTTCTGGCAATTTTGGGATCGGATCCCCTGCCCCAGGAACTTGTACCAAAGATTTGGCACCAAGATCCCTCTGGTTCTGAAGAACTCAATCACTGGAATCAGAGAAATCACCAGAGTGGAAGATGACTACATCTTCATATTAGATACAGACAACTTTTGAGGAAATCTTGGATTCAGAGTCCCCAAAGATGACAGGCAGTTCAGGATAGATGCAACCATAGGAAGGGTGGAAGGGCCAAAGCTCACGGGGTCCAATGGGATACTAAGCCAGGAGAACCTCGAGCTGAATTTGAGTTTTGAGGAACTTTCTCATCAGTCTATCCACATCTGCCTCTGTCAGGCTTCTGACAGACCTAGCAGATCTTAGGGAGGAAGACACAGACGGGGGTCTGGATGATCTTTCATTGGTTTCTCGTGAAGAAAAGGGAAATGCAGTCTGGGGACACATAGGTCCCAGTGAAAATCTAGACTACGTTAAAGGAGAGGGTCTGGATTGTACAGATGACGGGACCAGTAGAGCAGTACGTTCCAATGATCTATACTTCTTTGAGGTCACAGCCAAAGATTATAGAGATGGACAGCAGTGAGGGGAGCACTTCCTTGTCTCCTTGCCTTTGTCCATGGGGCTTGTCACTTTTCTCCTCTTTAGATGTGTCCAAGGATTTTTTTACTAGATGGGAAGACTCCAGACAGAAAAAAAACAAGACAATTCGCCCAAAAATACAATTTTATTTTTGCACTCAATAACAGCCTGGTGGCTAAAGGCTGTACATATGTAGTGGCCCTCATCCAAGTGGGCAGTGCCCAAACAATAAGCACACTTTTGGTTTGCATGTGAATTCGTAAGTTGGTGGCTGCAAGCCACACATTTTTTGAATCCTGATGGCTTGTCAGACATGAGAAAGCCAATCAAAAGATTTTTTTTAAACACGAAAATACCAACAATGTTTAACTCTATATGAAAAAACAAACCATGGCAAGATTTGTTTATGACAAAAACAAAAAAAATCCTAGCACTAAAGTGAGAGGCAATAAAGGCATGAGACAAACTGGAGGAAAAAAGGTTAAACTGAGGAAATAGCTTATGGGCAAGGGGAAATGCTAGAAAAATAAGTGGAAACATTAACAACTATCAAAACCATCAGAATACAATGTCAAAAATAATAAATAACTTAGGCTAAGTCAAGCCCAAGCTGAGCGACAAATGAGATCTGGAGTAATCTTTGCGACAAGAGGGATGATGGATAAGGGAAAAAGCCTGACCTGTGGATCCCAAAGTCTATAAATGCCCGATCCAAGATCAGATCCAAAACCCATCTGTTGAGGTAAGGACGAACAGACAACTTCAGATGAATTGTTACACACCTCTGAAAGTTTTGTTACGGTCGGGTCTCACACTACATTAAACAGGTTTACCTTTACCATTTTTCTGAGTTTGCAGCATAATCATGGTCATCCATGCACCACAAATTTGTTCTAGCACACTTTTCTTGCTGTATCTGCCTTGCTTCACGTATCTACTTGTACTTCAGAATTTTAATTTTACTTCAGAATTGTAGCTTTGCTTAAATTACATATAAAATAAATAAACAATTTTCTATGCATACAAAAGCATTCTTGTTAAATCGTTCAATAAGTCATTTAGCTTGGTTCCTTAGAATAATGTAGTCCAGGTGGCTGGTACATGAACAACAGCCCAGGCACTGAAAGAACCAGGTAGAGAGGGAGAGGAATGAAGGGGCATGTCCAATTTGCCTCTCCTGGTAGAAAGAGAGGGTTGTGGATGCTAAGTGAACACATAAGTGTGATTTCTCTGGTAGAGATCTTTGAAACCACTTCCCAGTGTTTGAGGGAAGAGATGGCGCTGCTTGATGGAAACATCCTTTGCAGAAATGAACAACTTCCAACATGGTTAGCCCACTGTACACACCTCCTATGATTCATCAGCTGAGCTTCAATGGGAGATTTTACTGCCAAGTTAAAATCTCTTGAACCACCCCCTAATGACTGTCTGTATGATGACCCCCCCCCCAGTTGAACCTCACCCTGCTGATAAGGAATGAATGGTCCAATTGGCCCGGTAGGAGTTGATAATCAAGAGAGAGTGGGTAGCAGAGAGTGCTTAAAAATAGAAAGCACAACAGTCACTCAACCCTTATAGGTTCATAGGTTCATACTAGGCCATCTGCCCTAGGGCATTTAAAAGCCTAGCCAGAATGTGTTTGGCTTTCGCCACGCATTTTAAATTAAATTTTGCTATGCCCTTTTTCGAAGTTAGTATACTGTGCCTCTGTCTAACAGTGACACAGAAGTGATACCCGGGTTAAACCTATGATCTCCCACCCACTCATCAAGATTCCTCTTGAAGAGAGTCAATGAGGGACTCTGCCTAACCTGGACTGGGAATTTATTCCAGAGTGAAGGGAGCCTCCGGGTTATGAATCTGTCCCTCCAGCATGTCCTATTTATTTCAGTGCTGAGGTTCAAGTCTCTCGAGCGCGTAGCTCGATGGGATTTGGATTTTCTGAGGTGCAGCATGTCCATTAATTCCGGGTTGGACATGGCTTTATACGTCAGGCACAGATCGCCCCTGAACAGGCGGTATGCCACTGAGTAGAGCTGGAGTTTCTTTAACCGGGCAGCATATGGCATATGTTTGAGCCCTTTGATCCTCTTGGTGAGGTACTTTCGGGGTCTTTCCAGTTGCTGCAGGTGTCTGGTAAGGTACATCCCAAAAGGGGCATTGTACTCAATTATGGGCCTGATGAGGAATGAGTAAAGAGGCACAATGACCTCCCCTGATCTAGATGTGAATCCCTTCATGATTAGGTGGGCTATATAAAATGTTTTTCTAACCACTTTGGCCACGTGGTTGTCAAATGAGAGACTGCTATCAACTTGGGCCCCCAGGTCCCTAATTACTTCTTCTGTACTTAATGGATTACCATCTATGTGGTAATTTGTGGGCACTTTGTTTTTGCCAAAGGGGATAACTATACACTTTTTGGTGTTTAGCTTGAGGCCATGGCTCTGGCACCAGTTGTCTGTTTCTATGAGGCCCTTATGGAGGATGCTTGTGTCGGCTGGAGAGTCGATTATGGCGCCCAGTTTGCAGTCATCTGCGAACTTGGTCAGCCACAGTCCTTCCGTGTTGGCCTGTACCTCCGAGAAATATATACCGAACAAGAGAGGTCCCAGGACTGAGCCTTGTGGGACGCCACTTGTAACTGGTTTGGAGTCTGACATGGCTCCAGCAATTCTAACCATGTGGGTTCTGTCCTTGAGCCAGTTTGCAACCCATCTAGTGACATAGGGGTTTATATTTAAGCTGGTGAGCTTATCTATAATGCCAGAGTGGGGTATTGTACCGAAGGCTTTTGCGAGGTCCAGGCAGGCTGTGTGGACCACATTCCCCTCATCAATGGCCTTGGTGACTTGTTTCAAAGAAATCAACCAGGTTTAAGAGGCAGGATCTGCCCTTAACAAAGCCGAACTGGGTAGGATCCAGTGTCTGTAGGTCCCCAATATCTTTATTTATGAGGTCCATGATGATCCTTTCCATAGCTTTGCAGACCAAGCTAGTCAGGCTTATGGGGTGATAGTTTCCAGGATCCGTTGAGGCACCACCTTTGTGGAGAGGGACCACTGTTGCTGTACACTACTCTTTGGGTACATATCCTGTAGTAAGGCTGAGACTTAACAGTAGTTTTGTGTCTGGGTTTAGCTCTTCTTGGAGTTCATGTAGGACGCAGCCCGGGACACCGTCTGGTCCCATTGATGCTGTGTTTTTTGCTTTGCAGAGGGCGGCTCTTAACTGGGCATCTGAGATGACAGGGGGGCAGCACTCTGCTGGGATAGATATTTGCCCTTTTGGTGGGGGAGGGAGTTTGCGCTGAACCTGTCAGCTAGGATGTTGGCAATGTCTGTGGGTTCGGTGTATTTTTTGTCATTTTGGACTAATTCTGAGCATATCTGGGAATTCCCACCCAGGTTCCTAACATAACTAAAGAAAGCCTTGTGATTATCCTTAGTGTCCTGTGCAATTTTTCTCTCGAAGCTGGCCTTAGATGATTTTATGAGTGCCCGTAGTTTTTTGCGAATACTGATCAGAGATGCCTTCCCTTTTTGGGATTTTGCTCTATCATTTAGTAGCTTCCTCCTTCTATTGTATAGTTTGTTTATGGCTGGGGTCCACCAGACAGGACGTCTGCCTTTAGAGGATTGGGTCTTGGTTTTATTTGGGATTGCATGATCCATGCATTCCTGAAGGTGTTCACAGAATGCATTTATAAAGGATTCTGCTGTCTGGGCCGCATTTTCCACAGGCCCGGGGGCTTTGAAGGATTCCACCTCGGTTTTGAGGAGTGTGAAATTTGCTTTAGAGAAGTTTTTCACTGTGGTTTTCTAGGCAGGAGGTGGGGTCGGGATGTGAATATCCAGTGAGATTAGTTTATGGTCTGATCTTACCAGTGAGGGATACACTTCTGGTCTGGAGCATATAGTTCCCATGTTGGTGATGATCAGGTCCAGTATGTTTTCCCCTCTTGTGGGAGTGGTAACAACTTGTTCCATAGCATTTGAGTTTATAAATTCTAGAAACCTTTGGGCTAGGGTGTTGGAGCTAGAGTAATGCTCCCAGTCTATGTTTGGGTAGTTGAAGTCGCCCAATATAATGGTGTTTGGAGAGACCTTCATATTTTCCAGTGTTCTCAGGAAGGCCGAGTGGGGTTCCTGGGTTTGGGAGGGTGGTCTGTAGCAGGCTATAAACTTGAAGGCAGTTTCACCCACTGTTAGTTGCACATGGATAGTCTCTGATGCTTCGTGCTGTGCCACCAACCTGGAGGTGTGGGTATCTTTGGCGAATATTGATACTCCACCTCCTTTTGTGGTTCGGTCCAAGTTTTGGGTCCGAAAAGCATGGTATGAGGTATAACCAGGTAGTGGTGGGGTGCTCTCGGGAGCCTTGAACCAGGTTTCTGTTACTGCACAGATATCGATGTTCTCCATGCTAAGGAGAGTTTCGAGTGCGTGCATCTTGAGGTTTAGACTTCTGGCGTTGAGTAGCATTACTCTTAGTTTCTTATCCCTTGTGATACCTATGGAGGTGGGTTTGTCTTTTGAGCCTTGCTTTAAAAAGGCACTATGGGGGTAGCAAGAGCCTTTGCCAATATCCGAAAGCCCAGGGGTGACAGGTGCGAGCCGTCCCTAGCGAAGCATCGTGGCTTGTTGAGCATGTCATCCCAGGCTGACAGGCATTGGATCCCCTTTGAATGACACCAATACTTAAGCCAATTGTTGAAATTGATCATCTTGTCTTCATATTGTGGCATCATTCTTGGTGAGGGTAAGATGCTACTCAAGGTCAGGGTCATACCAGCCTGGGCAACATGTTCAGAGAGCTCCTCTATGTCTCCTTTAATGTAGTCCAGGGAGGTACGTCTCAGGTCATTCACACCAGCATGGACAATGACTGAGTCATATTTGTACTTGTCTTGGAGTGACCTGAGTGCTTGTGTTATGTGGCGGATCCTAGCGCCGACAGGCAGCTCACCGTGACCTTCTCCTTGTTCAGCCTGGTGAGCGGGACGTCAGTGTGCCTGACGATAGAGTCACCTATTACAAGTGTATCAGGTGTGTTGTTTAGCCTTAAGGGCTGTGACTGTTCGGCACACTGGCTTTGTGAGCTATGTGTTGCACGTGTTTTGTTTTAGGGTAGCGGTTGCTTGGGTGTCTGCTTTGGAGGTCTCTGCTTAGGCAGATTTTTATTTAGAGCCTCCGAGTATGTTTTTGTGTGTTTATGTGTTTGGTTTGCTGTCGTGGTAGGTTTATGTGAGACTGGAATTGTAGTGAGTGTGGTTTCCTTCTCCTCCTGACTGGTTACGCCAGTACTGAGTTGAGAGAGCTTAGCCTCCAGTTTGGCTATATGGATGCATTTCTCACATGTGTTGGAATTTGTTGGGAGGAGGAGAGGGTTGTCTGTGTACTTGAGGCAGTTGTAACATTGCCTCAAGATACCCAGATTCACCAGCTGGACTGGAGAGGAGATTGAAAACTGACCTTTGGTCATGCTAGAATAGTATTGGGAATTCCTTTATAATTGAAAAAAAGGGCCAATGGGGAACAAGGTACCCAAGGGGAGTTTGTGAGGGTGTAGTGCTTTTAAATTTTTAGTGCTGACTTGTATAATTGCTTTAGTGAGCAAGTGCCAGGTAACTTAAATGCAATGTGTTACAGGTAACTTAAATGCAAAAACAACAAACAGTAACTTTCTTTTAAGTGAAACAAGGAAATAAGTACAGTAAGCAATGCATATATCACTAGGGATCCACAGAAGCACTGAAAAGCCGCGTTTTAGGTGGTATTAGCGTTTCAGGGAAATAACAAGCAAACAAACAATAAGCATACAAACAAAGCTAGATTCAGCAGGCCAGGATCTAGTCTATGCTACAGCAAACAAAGTGTACCAATTTCAGTAAGAAACAGTTGAAATATGCGGGCACTATAAGCCTTTAACCAGAAATTCCCAGCTCAGAAGGGCAGAGTCCAGCCTATTCTCCCACAAGAGTGCAGACCACGAACCTTCTTAATGTAAAATAACTGGCCTGAAGCCCAAGTGCTTAAACCAGGACTAATACACTTTTAGAATAACAGACACTGAGCCCTCAATCAGCAGTTCCCAACGTAGAAGGATATAAGCTACCTGTCCTGCCACCACAGTGCAGGCCACAAACCTTCCTAATGTAAAACAACTGGTCTAAAGCCCAAGTGCTTAATCCAAAAGACTTAGAATGATAGCTACACTTTAATCAAGTTACTACCAAGCAGTAGTAAATACAATTGAATACTTTAAAGAATGCCTGGATTACTGCTCAAGTTATACAAACAAAGCTACATTCAGCAGGCCTGGATCTAGTCTACGCTACAGCAAACAAGGTGTACCAATTTCAGTAAGAAGCAGTTCAAATATGCAGGCACTATAAGTCTTTAACCAGAAATTCCCAGCTCAGAAGGGCACAGTCCAGCCTCTCCTCCCACAAGAGTGCAGACCATGAACCCTTCTAATGTATAATAACTGGCCTGAAGCCCAAGTGCTTAAACCAGAATTAATACACTTTTAGAATAACAGACACTGAGCCCTCAATCGGCAGTTCCCAACTTAGAAGGATGTAAGCTGCATGTTCTGCCACTACAGTGCAGACAACAAACCTTCCTAATGTAAAACAACTGGTCTGAAGCCCAAGTGCTTAAAACTAAAAGGCTTAGAATGAGTTACACCAAGCAGTAATAAATACAACTGAGTACTTTTAAGATGACGCAAAAACAAAATAAAGTAGAAAGAAACACAAATACAGTAAAAGCAGAACATTTTTTTTTCAGAAAAGTAGCAAAAACAGTAGTAAAAACAATTCACATGCAGTGCAAGCTGGCACACTTGAGTATGTAGCAATATTAGTCCACACACAGTTTGAAAAAATGTAATTAAATTAAAAAGGACAAAAAGCAAGTGCAGAAAGGGTTTATTAGGTAGAATGCGGTAAAGAGATGGGACTGGGGGAGTGTCCTAGATCAAATCTACAGTGGGGCGGGCACTGCAAAAGCCACCAAATTTAAACTACAACCAAGAACAGGGACGGGGGTGGGGTGGGGAAGACAGTTTCAACAGAGATAGATATGAGGAATCACACTGCAAATTATAACCAAAAAATATATACCGATATCTGTATATCTGCAGAACAGTAAGACAACAGATATCCAAGTAACAATTTAGCTCTATAATACAGAATAATACAAAAAAATATACTCAGCTCTATATATTTGCAGAGAGTCTTGTATGGCTGTCTCTCAACAATCCACTTTAAATGCAGGCTGCTATTAACAGCAAATTAAGGGAACCTTGAGTTAACACACAAGCTATAGAAACTAAAATGAGGGAGGGGGGTGGGGAAGACAGTTTCAACAGCGATAGATATGAGGAATCACACTGCAAATTATAACCAAAAAATATATACTGAAATCTGTATATTTGCAGAACAGTAAGACAACAGATATCTAAGTAACAATTTAGCTCTATAATACAGTGAAATGTTTTGAGAGCATTATTCACCTTATCTTTGGACTACTATGCTTGAAAAACTGCAAGAATTTAGGAATCATGACATTAAGAGGCCTATCCAGAATATCACTGTCCAAAATTTCTGCAGAATCTTCACAAATCTTCTGGAGAGCTCCAAATGCTCCCTAAAAAGAAAGTAAAAACACCATTACCAGGATGTGGTAAGCAAAACAACTAGAATCCATTCCATTATACAGTAAACGTCTCATTACACACAACAGCCCTGCCAAACATTTTGCCACTCTACAGCATACAGTCACCTAAGTAAATTTTGTCAGCACTTAGCAGTGGTTGCTTAAGTACAGCATATCATTACAGTGAGCTATTAAAGACTGTACATGCATCTGTGTACATACATATATGTATTTGCATATACATACAGTAAACACAGATTTTATATACATGTATGTGTGTGTGTGTGTATATATATATATATATATATATATATATATATATATATACATACTTTTTTTATATATATATATATATATATATATATATATATATATACACCCACACACACATACATATATACACACACACATACATATATTAACATATATATACTTACACATATACGTTTTATACATGTGCATTTCATAGTGCTTGCAGACAAGTATATGAATTTGTACAAACACAATGCATGTACGTGTATACATACAAAGAAAACATACAGGCACATAACATTACATCCTTCTCCCACTCAGACACGAGAAAGCATATTTTGTACTTGTAGAAGGATTTACTTAAAAAGTGTTGCCCTTTCAGTAAGCACAAAATAGGACCAATGCCATCAATCACTGAAACACTTCTGTTTTTCCCGGTTAGGGGTCTTCACAGCGGAACTCCAGTCCGCTAATGATTGGCAGTAGATTTTTACGGTGCCGAGGTGCCAGCTCGATGCCCAACCTTCAACGAAGGCACGCTCATTTACACATGTCTTTTGAACGCCACTCAACCACGGGGAGGACATGCAGAAGGCTCTCCAGCCGAGAATCGAACAGGAGAACCTCTTGCTATGAGGCGACAACACTACCACTGCACCACCGCGGCTTACCAATCACTGAAACACAAAGGCAGAAATTCTGTTCTAACAGTCCCAAGACTGGAAGCTGTCCTCCTTTTGAAGTATAAATGCATGTACAAGTACCCAAGCAAGAAAATGTCCAGAATAATTCAATATCAAGGAGAATAAATCTAATCAACATTACACAATGATTAACAAGTATGCAATAAAGGATTCAGATTACAATCTGCTAAACTTTAGTCCATAGTTAAGAATGTATATCCTATCACCATTTACATACCATCACTTTGGTAAGATATTAAATATAAGCTGCTCAGTTGCCCTCAGGGAAAAATAAAAGCATGTGTGATCACACTTGCCTCTTTTTTTAATAAATCACAAAAAAGTTAAGTGGTGCAAATCTGACCTCTGCACTGATTTGGAAGTTTTTCGGTTCCAAGGTTCTGAATCCTCCCCTATCCATAATTCCCAGGTCTCCACCCTACTACCTCAGATCAAGTTTTTCCCCGATGAATAATATATAGCATAGTATCATCAAAACCTTACTCTTAAATAAAGGGGGTGCTAATATGGTTAGCTTCTAAATAATATACACCAGGTCATCACATGGCTATAGATCACTTGGAGTAGTGACTACTTATTGACAGGGAATGCCAAGGTTGACCAGTCTTCAGAGTTTCATCAGTGACTGTTTTGTCAGGGGACGACTGGGAAGGATGTTGAACCAGACGAAACTCAGACCACATTGATCTATCATTATGGCAAGTACAAAACTTCTGTATCCAATGTTGACTATTTTTATCCAATTCAACTGTAGGATAAATTATAAAAAGCATATAATCCCAGCTGGCATCAAAGAAGGACATTCCTAAGAATGGTGGTACCAAAGGATGAGTGAGATCTCTATTGGTCATCCAGCTTATAATGCGAAATAAATGTACAAATTGTTGACCAAGTAGCAGCTGGATCGACAACAGGAAGTTTGCTAGCAAAGGCTGCAGATGTGGCCATGACCCTTGTGGAATGACCTTTCAGCTTAGACTGCAAAGATGGGACCCATTTTTTGTACACAAAGGTAATGTAATCAGACAACCATTTAAACAAAGTACCCTTAGCAACCACTTTGCTCAATTTTTGTTTGGAGAATGCCACAAGTTGGACGGACTTCCTAAAAGGCTTAGTTCTGTACAGACAAAACCTGAGAGTTGGTGGTGGATGTCCAGCAAAAGACTGGTAGGTTTAAAAGCCTGATTCAGATTAGCTTTGAATGACACCTTAGGCAGGAAAGCAGCATTAGTTATCAGTAAAACCCTCTCCTTATGAGAAAACAATTAAGGGGTCTGCAGGAAAGTGCTTGCATCTCTGAAACACGCTTAGCTGAAGTGACAGCCAGCAGAAAAAATTGTTTTCCAAGACAGAAACTTCAAATCCACTGAAGCCGCTGCCTCAAAAGGCAGATGAATCAATTCTTGCAATATAACAGTAATGTCTCAAGGAGGAGCAAAATCTCGGATTGGGGGCCAAAGGAGGAAAGTCCCTTTAAAAAAGGCTTTGGAAATCTTCAAGGAGGCAACAGAAAAGTGGTTCTGGCCTAAGTGAAAACTAGGCATAGCTGCCAGCAGTACCATAATAATAGAGTAGCTAGACCAATTGTGAAACAGTTCTGAAAAAAATGGAGAATAGAGGGAATAGGCAGTAAAAAGAGGTCTAGACCTTTGGATAATAGAAAAACTTTTACATTTACTGCAGTACACCTTGGTGGTTGCCTGTTTCTGAAAGACTGATAATATATGAACTGAGAGGGAAACCCTGGCATCCCTGGCTACTGTTAGAATTGGAGGAGCTAAAGGGTTAATTCTGATCTGGGGGAGTTAGTCCCAATAGGTGAAACAAAAGCTCTGGATACTGATCCAGTTTTCAGGGAGAATGTACTAGTAAAGGCCAGAGGAATGGAAATCATTTCTGCCGAGGCCAGAAGAGGGCAATGAGGATCACCTTGGCCTTACATATTGCTGCTTTCTGTATAAATTTGTTTATAAGAGGCAATGAAGGAAGGGCATAAAGGAGATCCGGGTGCCATTTGTGGACCAGAGCATCCCTTAGAGACTGTCGCTGTGGAGGGATTAGGACAAAGTTACCATTTCACTTGTAGTTTAGATAAGATGCAAAAAGATCGCAAGACTGGTCCCAGTGATTGAATAACAAGTTAGTCACTGTTGGATTGAGGGAACACTTGTGAGGCATCAGGACACATTTGTTCAATTTGTCTTCTAGAACAGTGGATGACCCCAGGATATGTGCTGCTAAAATAAAAAAAAAAATAAGAGGTGACAATACATTGCCCACTGCCAGACTTTCGTGGCTTTGCAGCATTAGGGGTAAAAACGGGTTCCTACTACCTTGTTGAAGGCATTAGGGGTAAAAACGGGTTCCTACTACCTTGTTGAAGTACCAGACTTAATGACATGTATGTCCATACTTTAATCACCTCATGGGAGACCATCCTGAAAGATCTGCAACTGTAGGACTGCTCTAATCTCAAAAAAACTGATGTGATAACTGACCTCTCTGTGTGACCATGTGCCTTTAACAGTCTTCCCTTCAAAATGCACCCCCCTCCCCAGAAGGGAAGAGTCCACTGTCACAGCTGCTACTAGGGAACTTGTTCAGAAAGATCTTCTGCTTATCACAGAAGGAGATGTTATCCACGAAGATGTATGTAGTTTGCAGATCAGAGTAAGTTTTATTCTGGCATGGCGTGGAAAGATTCTTTGAAACCACATTACTGCTAAAGTCTACTGGAAGACCCTCAAAGTATGTGGTAAGAGTGATCATGAGAGTTTCGGACTCTCTAAGACCCAATAGTCAAAGGATCGACCTTGCTGGAAGACAAGAGTGGTGAACAGCTTGTACGGCAGTGAGCTGAAGAGAGAGAGAGAACTCTTGAGATTGGAAGATGGGCAATATGTGAGGTTGTGACTAGATGGCATCTGATAAATTCCATTGGTTGAGAAGGCATATGTTGTCTCTTAGGGATATTGATGGTGATCCCTAGGTTCTGCAACAGTAAGAGCAAAATGTCCCGGTGGTACGATAAGAGCCTGTTGGCTGCAGCTGTGGGGAGCCAATCGTCGAGATATGGGAAAATATGGATCCCTAGTAAGTGCAAGTGCAATGCTACTACAACCATGACTTTGGTGAACATGCAGGGGGCTGTGGTGGCTCCAAAGGGTAGAGCTCTGAACTGACAGTGGTTGGCTATCAGCCAGAACTACAGAAACCTCCTTGGATGCTTCTTTATCTTCACATGATAATATGCATCCATGAGGTCTATCGAGCACATCTAATTGTCCAATCTCAGTAGGACGCAAAATGGACTGGAGCGTGACCATCCTGCATTTTGATTGCTTAGCATACCGATTCAAATGATTTGGGTCTAAAAAGTCCCAAGGTTCCCTGCTTTCTTGGGTATTAAAAAAGAACCACAATTGTACTCTGGAGTCTATCTGGTTGTGGGGACCAGGTAGAGGATGTCTTTTCTAGCAGGTTGAAGATCTCTGCTGCAAGTTCCTGTTAACTGGGACAGAGATTGGGAATTCTCTTCCCTTTGTCAGGAGAAAGGGAAAAATAGCACAGAATAACCTCTGGAGATGATGTTTAGCACCCATGAAGCTGTGGTTATGTTTAGCCAGGCTTATGGGTGCAAAAATGAGCATTTCCTGACTGCCTCCTGGGTGCAGCAGTCAGGCAACCACTCATGGATGCTGAAAGGGTTTTTTCAGACAACTGTCCACAAAAATCCTGCTTCTGGAGTTAGACCCTTCCCCTGGGCAACATCCATTAATACTACTGCCTCCTAATCTACCATGATGGGGTCTATTCTCTTGGAGTCTCCTGATAAGGACTATGATTTTCTTAACCACATCCTCCTTCCAGCTGACTGATTCCTAGAGTTGGATTTCTGGAGCATGGAGAAGAAGATGCCTAGTCAGTCAGTCTTACCATCTTGCTGACCCCTGGTGAGAGCTTCTTTAACTGTAAATCCGAGCAGAGTGGACCCATCAAAAGTGGTGTTAAAGAAGGACATCCTGAAGCTTTCCACAAAGTCGCAGAGGCACATCCAGGCATGCCTCCAAATGACTATGCCTGCAACCCTAGCTGTACCATCAGCTGCATTCAACAGCGGTCACTTGGCTACATTTAAAGATTGGAGGGTGGACAGCTGGGAATACACTGTCTTCTGAACATCTGTTGGGAGTACCACTGAGGGAGACCTGGAAATTTCCTGCAACAAGTGTCTATGAAATCTGGAGACATGAGCTAGATAATTCGGTGCCCTGAGAGCAAAGGTTGCTGAAGCGCAAGTCCATTTCCCAAAGCAGTCCATCACTCTAGACTTTATTAGGAGAATGGACACAGGAACTCTCTTCAGAAAGTTCCTTTTTCATGGCCGCTGCTACAACAACTGGATTCACTGCAGGGCCCTTACTCCAATGTTTTCTGTCTACAGAGGAGGAAAGAATTTTGTCCAGCTTCTTAGGGATAGGCTCCACCATGTCCAAGTCCTTCCATGCCCATTGAGCCATAAGATCAATAAGTGGATCAATGGGCAGTACCACCCAAGATGAAGATAAACCGGACCCCAAAGGCTTCCAGGAACACAGATCCACCAAGAGAAGTGTTAAATGTGGAAACCCCCTCACCCCACCCCCGTTTCATCAATTCCAGTATCTTGCCAAATGTGACGTCCTCAGAGGGGGATCTTGAGGAGCCTTCACCTTTATCCCAAATGAGTGTCTTCTATGACAGACTCAGGTGAATAGTCTATATGTTTCCATTTGCACGTCTGTTTTCTATGAATCATATGAGGGGGAATATCAGAGGGTTCAGAAGCAGACTGGTAGTCAATATAGCTAGAAACCTGGGAAGTCTGTGGGGTCGACTGTCCCTGTCTGACAGAAGGATGAGAAACAGAGGCTGATCCAAGCTGGGGTTCGGACACCACTGACTTGAAGAGAGCACTTTTTTACCTTGGCATCGACAGTACTCAACTTTAAGCTTTGAAGGGGTAAGAAGCCACTGGCTCTGTAGGTGCTTTCCATACCTAGGAGAGAATGGAAACCTCAGAACCAAAATTGTTTGAACCACAGACTGACACTGCCGCCAAGATATCTAGTGCAGGAGCCCAAAGGGGAAGAGGACACTGACAACTACAGACGAATATGCCAAGCCACAACTGAGCACCTCACACAAATAAGAAAGGACCATCAGAATTCTCACAGAAGTGTCCAGGACATGCTTGAGACACTAAATAGAAAATCTCTTCCATTTAGTAATGCACAATTTTCTTGTAGTGGGTTTTCTGGTCTCTTGCAAAACCAAATACAAATCCTTAGAAAAGTGGTGCTTAAAAGGAATGAAAATCCTAGCATTCAATATCAATTAAAGGGTGGGCAAGTGAGGGTGAAAGAGATCCCTTGTATTGTATGAGAAGATCCATCCTGTGAACTAATTTGTGGGGACTGTCCCTGACCAGATGAACTAGGAGAGATTAGTGCTGTCTGGGCCAAAAGGGAGACACCAGCAAGCTTTTGGGCCTGCCCCACATGATCCTGTGCAGGATCGTAGGTAGTCCAGAAAGAGGAGGATAGGCATGGAGAAATATCCCCTTCCAAGAAAATGTCATGGCATCCACTTTCCAAGCCAGAGGACATGACAGTTTTGAACAGAACTGGGGAAGCTGCCTGTTCACAGGAGAGGCAAAAAGATCTACTTGAAGAGTACCCCAATAATGTACAGTGCCACAAACACCTCCATGTGAAGCATCCATTCGTCTGCCACAAGACTGTTTTCTGACGGAATTATATTGCCCCGAAGAACCACGTGATGACAAACTGCAAAATTCGAAGCCTGAAAAGCCACCCTGCAAAAAGGTAAGATTTAGTGTCCTCTTGCTTGTTGGATGTACTAAATGACTGTGGTACTGTCTTGTAAAAACATTTAGAGGACCTGAAACCCAAAGGGAGTGAAAAGGCTAGAAAGTTAGAAGTAGAGCCCTCATTCTCCTTGAGGTTGATATGGTCTGCTAGATGTAGATGAGACCTAAGGCCCTGAACTTTTATGTTGTTGGAAGAGGCTCCCCAATCATGATCAGAAGCAACAGTGTATAGCTCCTGAGTAGACAGAGGAACCTGAAAAGGCAGACCTGGATTCAGTGAAATCTCACATGGCAGAGCTCAAGCTTGAGACATGACAACTGATGGATCAGATAATTCCAGAAGGTTGCAGTGCTAAGGCCAAAAAACCTTGAGATACCATTTAAATTTCCTTATGTGGAGTTTGGCAAAGGG
This sequence comes from Protopterus annectens, assembly GCF_019279795.1. Lineage (NCBI taxonomy): Eukaryota > Metazoa > Chordata > Ceratodontiformes > Protopteridae > Protopterus > Protopterus annectens. Next base: position 423,134,622 of record NC_056730.1, on the reverse strand, counting down.
AACCATGGTAATAGTTGACAGTGTGTGTCGCTTGTCTCTTGTATTCAAATGAGACACTGAGGCATTGTGATGGGTTCAAGTTGTTTATTGTACACAAATACATCAGGAGCTGTAACTGGAACATATACTCAAGCTAACTGACTGACTCATTACTTTAAACAAACTTGCATGTGCATCTCCATTAATGCCTGCATTCACTCTGACTATACAAACTGGCGCTGATCTTGTATGTGCTTAGTAACTTATATTCACGTGCTATCTAGCTACAGTGGGTGACTAGGTACAGTACACACAATGATCTACATTCTCCCTCTGGTTTTTCAACAAGCAATAGGAGAAGACATTTTCAAGCTAGATATCACATCAACATTTAACAACAAATGAATTCAAATACAAGTAGCTGTGCATTTCGGACTGGATCAGGTTATATAAAAACTTTGACTGCCTTTAGCAACGGGGACAGTCTCCGGATATTGTTTTACAATTGGAACTTCAGGGATCACATCAGGATTATTTAAAGAAGATGCACTGTCCTCTGGAACTTGAACAAGTGTAGAGTCACTCTGAGAAAGAGTCTCTGACACAGGCAATCTGCTGCATCACTGGTTCGGAGACTGCTAGTATGCATCTTCGATTCCTTCTGAAATCCACTCCCTCATACTGTACAATGTAGAATCTTTGTTCTTCACAAACATTTTTTGACAATTCCCACTCTGTCATATCCTTCAGATGTTTGCATTCTCACAATCTCTCCTTGTCTTAATGGTCTGAGAGGTTTGTATGATTTATCGTAGTACAACTTTTGCGACTGGTTATTCTTTGCATTTGGAATCAACTACTGTTTACTGAAAAGAGTTGTTCTAGTCTGCCTGGACATCAATCTCTGAGCAGGTGAACCAAGCAAATTATCTTAAAGAAGGTTACTGAGAATAAGTAGGTTAAGAAAAACATCACTACCATCTCTCCTGAATTTCTCCAAAAAGTACTTTGCATTTTGAACTGCACACACAGCTAATCCATTGGACTGTGGATATTCAGGACTACTAGTAACATGGACTTTCATAACTTCAAAGTCTGATTTCTCATTGTCATGCTGTTCTGTTTGTCTGGGCGCTCTTGGCAAAGTACAGAAATTTGCCTTTTGTATAGGCAATACTGAAATTTTACTTCTGCAATTTTATTATGTGCCACAATCATGCTAGGGCTGTATGCATTGGCTTTTTCAGAACTGTCATTAGAGGTTGGTGTTCCGTCTTTATTTGGATAGGTTTGCCATAAATATAATCACTAAACTTCGAACATGCGAGCACTACTGCCAAAAGCTTTTTTTCAAATTGTGCATAATGCATTTCAGTTTGGGTTAAAGTTCTGGATGCATGGGCTACTGGTATGCCTTCATGACGACATGCTGCACCAAGACCCAAGTCTGAAACATCACACGAAAAGAGTTACAGGTTTGTGAAAGTCAAATATCCCAATGTGGGTGGACTAGCAATTTTCTGTTTCAGAATGTCAAATGGTTTTTGGTGGTGTTCCAACCAGGACCAGCCTACATTTTTTCATGTCAACTCAAAAAACGGTGCTGAAAGCTCACTCAGGACTGGGATGAACTTTCCTAAATAGTTGATCATACCAAGAAAAAATTGCATAGATGTGACATTTTCTGGAAGTGAGATCTCAAGAATTGCTGCTTGCTTTGATGAAATCTGGTTGCAGGCCAGAACTGGTAAACAAATGACCCACATAATTAACTTCTTTCAGTCTGAATTTGCATTTCTGAGGATTCAGTTTAAGATTTACTTCACAAACACGGTGTAGAAGTTTGAGGTCTCTATAAAGTTTGACTTCACCGTTGACCACCCCTACAACAATGTCTACTATGATAGCACATGGATAACCAGAAAGAAATTTGCTCCATTGCATGCTGAAAGACTTCACTGGCAGAATTTATCCCAAATGGCATTCTCAAGAATCTGTACCTACCAAATGGCGTACTGGTTAACAATGAAGATTTGTGATGTAGAGAAACTTGCCAAAAAGAACTTTTTGCATCGAAGACTGAAAAGGCAGTGGCATTTGGCATGAGAGCAGCTACTACTACTGCTGTACGCAATGGATGATGAGGATAAGTGTTCTATTTAAATCTCCTCAATACATATTCAATCATCATCAGAGCTTTTCTGATGAGCTACGACTATGGAGGATACCCAGTCTGTCGGTTCTTTTACTGGAGTAAGGACACCTAAATTCACCATTTTGTCAAGTTCTGCTTTTACTTTGCTCTGTATTGCTAATGTAACCTTCCTTGCTCGTCTGACAACTGGGCTTACTTCATGGTTTAATTTCATGGAATATGTAACTGAAGTCTGCCAAGCTCATCCGTGAAAACATCAACATATTCACTAAAAATATTCTGTGTGAAACTATCGCTGTTCTACAGACTTATATGGTGGACCTCTTTATTAAACAAAATCAGTCATTCTCAAACTGTCTGAGGCCTAACAATGACTGAACGTGTCTTTTGATTATGTAAGCGTGCAAGTTACAGATGTTCCCAGCAGAATGACATGTGAGAACTACTGTGCCATCAGTCTGAATCTCTTCACCACCATAAGCAACTAGTTTTGCACACTTTGCTGAATCAAGTTTCTCACCAGCTTTTACTTTGGCAAACATCTGTGCTGATATAACATGGCACTTGCATCCAGTGTCTACTTTAAGCTCTACAGGTTTCCCATTAATCTGAACAGTACAAAATATTTCACTCTTTGCTGCCAACTGATAATCTACTGTGTTAACTGTTTCATCAATCACAGAGACACCATCAACACAGAAAGTTTGCTCACAGCTCTCTATCTGATCTACTTGCTTCTTTGGATGTGCTTTTCAAATAAAAGTGTGTGCCACTTTAGACATGTAAAACTTTTTGAAATGATTCCATTTTTTACATTTATGACACTGCTGACCAAAAGCTAAGCACTTCTCTTATTTAGGTTCATCACTGCCTCCACAATTACAATAGTTAATGAGGTTTGTTTGGCACACCCTTTGGTTTATATTTCTTTTTCATCTTAGCTTTATGTTGTATACTATCAACATTCGCACTGGCAGTCACTACATGCATGCTTTTCTCATTTGTAAGTATGTTCGAATGGTTTTCTGTAAGCTCATATATTTGACAAATCTCAATGGCTTTTCTCAATGTTAAATCACTGTCTCAAAGCAATATCTTTTCTCACTGCATCATTATTAACACCAGACACAAACAAGCCTGTTCTTAACTCATATCTCAGATCAACAAATCTGCACATTTTTGCTTTATTTCTTAAGCTGGTGATATATACTGTTATAGTTTCTTGTGTAAAATGTGCTTTTCCACTGTACTATTCATTTGAGGGTTACACATTTCTCTAAATTTATGTTTTAAGCACTCAGGGTCTTCTCACATTTCAGCATTATCACAATATGGTGGTTCTTCCCCTCTCCCCTGCATACATGGCAGGTGCATACACAAATAACGTTCCCTCTCGATGGCTTCTGAGCTAGCTAAATTAAGAAGCATGAATGCCTTTTTACGCAAGTCTATCAGAAAATCCAGCCTGTATGAAAATATCATATTCTTGCTCAAACATTCGCCAATTCCATCACAATCAAACACCAGCGGTCCAGGTCAATGAAATCCCTCTGCCATAACAGAATTAGTTTAAATATAAGCATAGACCAGGGACTTGTAATTATGCCCAAATGCACAACAAGCTCTCTGAAAAGGCTATTTATTTCAACACTACAAACACTGCAAACATTCCAGAAACTTTAGATACTTTGAAAAGTTTTAGTTAATGCGAAATAGTAGTACACTGTGAAAAAATTTGGTCTTCTTAGCCTTTCTGTACATTTTTTGCATTTTAACACTTTGGAAATTATTTTAATTTCAAAGACTTTTTTATTTATTTTGAATATTGTTATCAGTATGTCGCAATTGTTTATCTTGGTAATTATTCTGAACGTTTTCACTTATTCAGCAACTGTAAAATCATTTAAACAAATTTAAGTATTTCTGAATAACTGCTGACCTGTTTGCGAGTTGGCTCCTGTACATTTCTCCACTTCTGATTGCGTGCCTCATGGTTTGGGAGCTGCTTCATCTTCGGGACCCCTTCTGACACCATGTCACTCGTCTCTTGTATTAAGATGGGACACCAAGGCACTGTGATGGGCTCAAGTTGTTTACTGTACACAAACATCAGGGGCTGTTAACTGGAACATATACTTAAGCTAACTGACTAATTACTTCAAACACACTCGCATATGCATCTCCATTCATGCCTGCACACTCACTCTGACTATACAAAATGGCACTGAACTTGCACGTGCTCTGTAACTTATATGCACATGCTATCTAGCTACAGTGGCTGACTAGGTACAATACACACAATTACCTACACTATGTATCCTAGAGCTCGGAGAAATTCCCTTGCAAGAAGGACTGGAAGAAAAGAGACTGGAAATAAGCAGTCAAAGAGAAGACCTTGGGAGGTGGGAGACAAGCCAACATAGGAATGCTCTGAATCCTGTAACCCAGAAATACTTGGTCATGAGAAGGAATCAGCACAGATGTTTTGAGATAGAGAGTGATTCCCCCCCCCCCCCCCCCCCATTGCACAGGAGCAGCATAGAGAAATGTAGATCCTGAAGCAGGAGCTTCTGGGGGGCTGGAGCTCAAATCAAAAGGTAGTCCAAATAAGGAAATATTTAAATTCCCTGAAATCGGCAAAAAACTACCACAGGGATCAGACATTTGGTAAAGAACCTCAGAGCTACAGAAAGACCAAAAGGCAAAGCATACAACTAATAATGAGAGGAAGAAACAAAGACATGTAAAAATGTCCCGAAAACAAGGAGAATAGGAATGTGGAAGTAAGCATCCTTCACATCCAGGGTTACCAGAAAGGCTTGAGGAAGCAAAAGAGGGAAAAGTGTCTAAAGAGACAACATCCTGAAAGAAAGAACCTTGAGAAAGGTGTTGAAAAAAGACAAGTTAATGGGTACCAGATATAGGCACAATCTCAGCGAACATGCTAGGAGGCAGCTCTAAGTCAGCCTACAACTAGGTCACAGCAGGGGGAGCGGACAGCAGCAGCCAGTCCTTAGGTTCTTCATCCAACCCAAAAGAAATGTCTTGTGGAGACCGGACAGCAGCAGGATCAGTTCACACCTTTTTGGCTTTCTTAATGGGTAGGTGAACATGGTGGTGGGCGAAATCGCCCATGGTACTCGGAGTCAAAAGCTGCCATCGCTGGTTGTCTCAGTAAATGGAAAAACATAACAGATGACTGCAGAGTATCTTGGGGACAAATGCCTGACAAATCTTACACTGCTTATGGTCATGGATAGCACCAGACATGTCTATCATTATGGAGAATCTGCCTCCCATACTCGCATTTTCCCTTCCTGGATGACATGTATACTAAGGTAATAGAAAAAAGAAAGGAAGTGACCCCAATGAGGCATTAACTGCAGAAGGCTTGGTAGTGGGACCAACTTGGTGAATGGCTTGCAGACCAAATTCAAAAGCAACATTCTGACTGGAGGCAAAAGTTCGGAGGCTTAGATGCTTGCACTTTACATATGCATAGTATCTGACATACGGCGCCCAAATGTAAAGGCTTTTGTATGCTGGCCAGAAGTTCAGCTATCCTCAACAGGATATCCCAAGAGTAAAGAATACTGCAACAATGATAAGGAAAGACATCAACACTGTACACAATCATAAAGTATATCATACGGAGAAACCCTGCTTAAAAAAATCACATCAAAAACTGTCAAAGCAGAAAAATATCAAGAAAAAAAACATACTCCAGAGCCACAATTCACACTATCCAAGTTGTTCTCTGATGCTCCTAGTACCTCGGCTATAATGCTTCCAGGGAACAATTACATCAAATGGATAGCATTCTTATATAATCCTTTCAATTACATAATTGATATTAATTGAAGCAGTGACTTGATGAACAATCCTGAATATACAATTCTTAAACACCATTCGTTACACCATGAAATGCAAGCATAATATAATTTTATATGACTTTTCAGCTGTTTTAAACTTGTTCAATAGCAAGGAAAATTCCCTTGCATCACTAAAAAATCACCATCCTAAATGCATAAATACAAATATGTTAAATACATATACATTACTATGCAATGCACTTTTTTTATTTTTTAATCTAAAAATTGCAAAAGGGAGACAAATACAAAGGAAACAGAACAGTACATTGTTTTTTTAAACTACACATTTAAATTCAGCTCTAAACTCGAGCCTCTAGGCCTTAACGTTTTATAGTTGATAATATACTTGGCCTCCATCTTTAACATTTTCACATGCTCTATCCAGTGTTATATATGGTTTGGCAAAAACACTAAAAAAACCAAACTTATTTACCAAACCTTCATGTGTAGAATGGAAATGTTGGGCAACAGGGTTGTCCAATCTACTGTTTCTGATGTCTCCCAAATGTTCCATAATTCTTCTCTTAACCGCTTTCTGTCTGCCCAACATACCATTTGATGTTCACAACCACATCCTATGATATACATTGCTTCACACGTATTGCAGTTAAAAAAAAATCCAGAGCTTTGTCTCCCTTACCATTGATCAAAGTATACAATAAGTTTTTAATCCTACTGCACACCCTACATTTTCCAAAAGAAGTTCACTGCTTGTTGGTTAACCCTGGAGTTCAATAGCTCCTTTAAACGGAGGAATCTCCTATGAGAAAAAACAATTATCTCTGGAAAAATATTGCCCACACTTCCATCTTGTCTTATGATCAGTCAAAATCTATGCACCACTTCCTTCAAAATGTCAGTGAATGGGGAAAACTTGAGAAAAAAACTCTCTTCTGATAACTCATCAATTTTCTCTCTCGTATAATTCCCACCATCAACTTGACTTCTACCTTTTGAACATGAACCGTTTATGCTGTGAATACTCCTCGCTTTCATCTCAACTTCCTTTAAAACCCTTGCTCAATACCCCATACTGGCTAATTTATTCGTAACTTTAATAAACCCACTGTGTCTTGTCAGAAGTACTGCTGCTAATGTGTTTGTATTCCCCATACGGTAAAGAATTAATCAAATGAGGGGGGTGCATGCTATCTGCACTTAAAAAATTACTGACTGCAGTTTCCTTAAAATAAGATTTAAAGCCAACCTTATCGTCAACCCCCACAAAAAAATTCAATGTCCAAAAACTGCATAACTTCCCTAGGAGTTCTGTGTGTAAATTGTATTCCACATGCATTCAAGTGTAAATCTTCAATAAACTTTTCAAATTGACTCTCTTCACCCCTACAAATGAATACTAAATCATCTACACAACATCTGAAGACCACCACGTGCTGGGAATAAAAACTATTACTGTAGATGTATAAATTTTCAAACAATCCCATGGAAATTACAGCATAAGATGGAGCAAATGATGGCCCTATGTCCATGCCTGCTGTTTGCAAAAAAACGTGATTTCTCAAACACAAAATAATTATTGGTGAGAGCAAATTCAAGTAATTGTAATAAATAGCTAGATCTAGGGCCCTTTCCCATCACCCTAGCTATTGCTTATAAAAACCCCACTTTCTATCTATATTTGTGTATAAAGATTTCACATCCACACTGCCCCCCCCCCCCAAATCTTTTTGCCACTGCATGCCTCCAACAAGATCCAAAAACGTCTTCCCATTCTTGATATGTGAGGGAACCTTGCCTAAAAATACCTTCAAATGAGCATCCAAAAGTATACCTACATTCTGGAGATAAGCACCCATTCCAGACACTATTGGCCTGCCAGAGGATTCATGAGGACTTAATAGACCTCGGGAATCACAAAAAACTTAGCATTTTTAGGATTTTTGACATGAAGCTTTTTTACATCTTGACATGAGAAAAAGTCCCATCTTTCCCCTCTCTCTAATAACTCCAACATATTATTATATTCCTCAGTGGGATTATTTGACAGGTTTTGATACACACTCTGATCTTCCAATATCTCAGCCATTTGGTTATAACTCTTGACATAACCCAATTACCCCCCTTTGTCAGCCTGAACAAATACATATTTGCCATTCAAGGATATAAGTTGTTGCAAAGCTTCCCCTTCATTCCTTTTTAAATTATAAATCCTTTTTTGACTACAAAATTTCTCATATCTTTGCTCAATTTCTTTACACACCACTTTTTCAAACATGTTAATGGCTGCAGATGCCCTGCGGGATTAAAGGAACTCTTATATGGAACATGTGGCACCTTTAACCTGCCATAACCAGTCAATAAATTTGCATTGCCATCACTATCATCACTTTCATCATTACTAGCATAAATATCCACCAATTCATTTTTATAGATCGACACATCCAAAATTGACCCATTAGGCATTATATTGCAAGTAATTCCCTGAGAATCTCTACAAAAAATGCTCTAAAATGCAGTTTACGACAAAAACAGCCTACTTCCAACAACACATCTGACAGACTGGGAAAATATGTGGGAGCACATTTCATTCCCTACATCAATACACTGTGCATATTCCCATCAATGTATAAATTAGACAAATGAACAATATTTAACTCAATAACATTTTCACTACCATAACAAACTTCTGTAACATTTTCAAACTGTGCAGTGCCCTCCACATACCTGAGAGCTTCAGAGCATCTCTCTTGTGAAAGCCCCAACAAAGCATTAGTAAGACAATCCAAGTTATAATAGTCCCTTTTATTCCCTTTTCGCCTGCCATTTGCGACCACGTTTTGTCTGCTGTGGACTCGACTGCTGTACTTGTTCCTCATCGCTTTAGCTCAAGTCCTCAAATGAAACACTTCCTTCCACTGGAAGTGACCTCTGTGGAAGAAAATGAAGTATCTGAAGAAGTTCGAGATCTCCCCTCCAAGCCGCAAAGTGGACCTGTTTTTTCGTGGTTTTCGTTGCCAAGAAAATATTAAATTATTCTTGTAATCTTTTATATCACAATCCAATTTACCTCTTTTTCAACGACTTCCCCTTCTACTTTGCTGATATGAGCATGAATCTCCATCTTGCTGAAAAATACAGTCGCTGACAATTCAGCCTTAAGCTGCTCTTGCAGCTGTAGAATGGAGTTCCCTACCTTCTCATGTGCATGGTTATTTTTCTTAATCAAAACTTTTAACCACCCCAAGGTACACTGCAACGAAACATTCTTCCACTCCTCAAATCAGATTCCTCATTTGAGAAATCAGACACTGGTAACTTGTCAACCCTGAGGCCCCTGGGAGTTAAATTCAAACAGATGTATTTTTCCAATAGCCTGGCATTGTAAGAGTGTAACCTCTTTCACCAGCAAATGCTCCAGGTGTTCATACCTGGCTAAGGCCTGATCCCCTTCCTTATGGGACCAAGAGTCAAGAGATGCATATTTTTCATCCCTCTCCTTTCAAAATTCAAAGAAGGTAAAAGGATTCTGCTCCAAATGTGAACCAGGCATCATTGCAGAATTCGAAGCTCCAGAAACAGACATCTCACAAAAACTGCCAAAGCAGAAAAATATGAAGAAAAAACACACGCCAGAGCCACAATTCACTCTATCCAAGTTGTTTACTGATGCTCCTAGTACCTTGGCTATAATGCCTTCCAAGGAACAACTACATCAAATGGATAGCATTCTTACATAATCCTTTCAATTACATAATTAACATTAACATTAATTGATAATGACAGTGAATTGATGAACAATCCTGAATATAACATTCTTAAACACCATTCATTACACCATGAAATGCAAGCATAATATAATTTTATATGACTTTTCAGCTGTTTTAAACTCATTCAATAGCAAGGAAAATTCCCTTACATCACTAAAAAAAATCACCATCCTAAATGCATAAATACAACTATGTTGTTAAATATACAAACATTATTATGCAACGCACTGCTTAAAAGCCACTTTGAACTTGACACAGTGATCCAAGAGCTCAGTCAAAACATAGCTTCTTCATTTTCTAATGGTACCTGGCTAAACAAACACAAACACACAGCAAATCATCCAAACTAAAGGAACTTGGTAAAAACTACAAAAATAACGAAAACCGCTACGACAAGCACAGGAGCAATCCAAAAGGAAGTACAATCTAAATAACACTGGCCAGTGTTATCTGGACTGTACTTCCTTTTGGATTGCTCCTGGGCTTGCCGTAGTGGTTTTGGTTATTTATAAACTGAAACCACAGCTACGCTATTACCATTGCAGGAAAAAATGAAGACTTGTAGAAAAAAAGGCAGCATATGTTTTGAAATGTAGCCCCATTCAGAATGTAAAACTTATGTTTTAATAGCAAAAGTCACAACAAACTCTGCAGTAAATACTCCTTAAGCAACATCTAGGTGCTGCTACCTTTCTAGGCAAAGCTGCTAAATGCAAACATTACAGACACACACACTAGCAGTAGAGAGACAGTGGGACTCTTGTAGAAGGTGACAGAAGCAGGGCTGTTCCAGAAATCCCAAGGGGGAGGTACAGCCAATTCCAGACTGCACATTCAAGCACTAATCTAAACAAAAAACTCACATCCTCATGTTCTCAAAGATTTCAAGAATAAGCTAACATGGAACATAAAAGCAGACTGTGAAAGTAAAATCAGAAGTTGAATGTGGCAACAACAGAGAAAGCTAAACAATGAAGTAATGAAGTTACAGCTGTGGGAAAAAGTATGGTATCTAATACCAGATGCTATCCGGGGGGGGCGCACAGAAAAAAAGTACTGTGGTCAAACTGGTTCTTCTTGAAATATGAACCAATCAAAGCTACTCATCTTACTGAACTAGCACAAAGCACAATTAACTTTACAGCAAAAATTCCTTTAGCAACCTCTAGGTACTGTTACTTCTATAGGCAATGCTACTAATAGTAAAGTTCTGTGAGACACACACTAACAAATAAGGGAGATGCAGAGAAAGACACTTGAAGAAGACAGCAGTTAGGGGTATCTTTCACTCAGTCCACCTTCCAGTGGCAGTGTTGTTTCCGGACTGGGCAACAATGTAAAGAAGCGCACCCTCATGCTATGCTCCATCTAGTGCTTTTAAATAAGCTAACTTGGAAGACAAAAAGCAGATTGTGAACATATTAACTGCAACAGAAAATGAGAAAAAAAAAAGCATATAACAGAGTTAAGTAATGAAATTATACCCAGGGGAAACAAGTGTGGCACCTGATACTAGATGGACATTTTTTGTAAAACATCCACTGATATATTCAGTACTCACCATAAATGTACTCACTATTCTTCTCAGCAAGACATCTGCAGCAGATACCACCACTTAAAGGTCACCTTCCCAAGCAATATCCACTATTGAAAAAATAATGGTGGACTAGTATTTATTAAGATTAATTACGTTTTTACAACAGACCCTCTATTAATTAGCACAGACATGTCTAAACTTGGACTGGCATGTGTGACAATGTGAGGTACTGCCAGCCATGCCAGAAGTTGAGCAGTTGATATGCAATATATGCCTGCACAGTTAACTGGAATTTTGTAAAGAATTATATGTCATTTGTATACCAAACTGATTTGTACAGATGCTTATATCGAAAAATGTATTTGTAAAGTTGCTTGTGTTAAAAATGCATCAACAGTGTGCTCTGCTGGACAGAAAAGAAATATACACTTACTATTGTAACTGTTTAAAGGTATATGTTTTAACAGAATACTGGAAGAGAAGATGTTAATCTCAGTCCCGGCTAACTATAAAAAATAGTTGAAATTAAATTAGGCCATAAAGACTGTATCTTACAGTTGTGGTTGCAGCCACACAAAATGTCTGGGAAACCAAGTATTAGGAAGCCTTCTTTATTGTCTATAACAGGGAGCTAATTGCTACTCTGGAAGGGTAGACGTTTGAAACAGTTTTATGACTTCCAGGAGCTGCAGAAGACATGAACAAAGATGCATCTGTGCATGGTAACACATAAGTGCTAAACTCCTGGCAGCTGCTAGTGCTGGTGATAGTGTGGGAAACAGAGTCAGATGACCATTTGTGATGTCATTCTGTAAGATGTCCCAGAAATAATATTTAGGTATTATATTAAGAAGCGTCTCAGACTGAGCATTCTGTTTCTGGAACATGACATAGAAGGATCCCTCACCTACTTGCCTTTAGATTAGTCAGGAAAATATGGCGAGATTAATTAAGTACTTTTTTTTTCTGTAACTGTGTAAATCTATTAATTTGTGTTATTTTAATACTCCCTGTGGTTGAAACTCTGGTGTTTACAGTAAATAGATACTTAGTATTTTCTTGTTCTTTTACTATTTATTAGTAGATATATTTAAACTTCTTATTGTGGCTGGTCCTTTAAGAAAATTATTTACATTTTGGGAGTATTTGCATATATTTATTTGGTGATAACTCTGGCCACTCCTGAAAGTCCTGCTGTTTGGTCAGCATTACCATTTGTATTAATATTAATTGTATTCAGTATAACTGGGCACCCTTGCAAGAGCCTTAGGTAGCTGGCTTTGTAGTGCCAGGTGGCAGTGATAATTGCCTTATAGTCTGGGCAGGAGGGGGCACAATGGGTAAATCTGTGCCAGCCTTTCCGAGGTGTGTGTTTTTTAGCTACTTGGAGCAGAGACACAAAGCACCTTTTTCACAGAGAGAGTGGTGGAGGACTTGGCCACTCGGCTGAGGATGTAGCTCTGCAGCTGTGCCAGTGAGGAGCCTTACTCGGGACCTGGGGAGAGAGAGAAACCCAGACCCTGGGCCGTGTGTGTGTTGCCTGTATGCTTGATGCAGAGAGGTCTGGATCTGGAAATACTGAGTGTATCCATTTGTATTTCAAGTGAGCATCCCTCTCCGGTGTCAGTGGTGAGAATTCAGGCTCCTTGATTACTGGCCCAGAGTAGGGACGTCACAGCATGTAGTGACACTCAGAAATGCTGCATAAAGCTCCTTAATTGTTTTTGCGGGAGAGTAAGCTCTTCGCCCCTACACCCCAATATCTACAAATACCAACTGCAGGGTCACAAACTTGAAAAAAAGGAGAAACTAATTTCTGACACTAACATGTATGACCCACTGGAACTCATACATGTGCAACGCACCATAAACAGGGTGTTGTACCATATCCATGCAACATATAGGTCCTCCCTCCATGTCCCAGGAAACCCATACTATCTCAATGTACTATATTCCCTCACCATTCAACCCAATACGACATTCATGGGGGATCTCAACTACCCCTGTATAGACTGGGAATCCTACACCACCTTTAATGCACATACCCAGTGATTCCTAAACTTTAATACCAACATCCTGGAACAGTTGGGTCCATTCTCCTTTCATGGGTACAAACATTCTTGACCTTGTACTCAAGAACATGGGAGGGGGGGTAATATTCCTCACCTCATGTAATAGCTTCACTCATCAGATTTGACCATAAGGCAGTATTACTTGAAATAAAAATTAAATCCAGGGATCCAGCAAAACTAAAAACCTTTACAAACTATACCAAGGCTAGCCTCCCTCTACCAGGCAACACACCTTGGCTAAATTCCAAGCACCCCCAAGCCCAGTAAACACCATAGAATACACTAAGCTATCTACAAAATCTCTGTATAGCCATATTACTAGCTCTATAGAGCAATCTGTGCCCACTCACATTTAGAATAAGGCAAACTCAAAAGCCAAGCCACCCTGGTAGAATCACAATATCAATCTGTTCTACAACAAAAAAAAAATCTTGGCCAAGCATAGGAGGAACAAAGCTATACATATTAAAAGCCCCCTGACCAATCTAAACAGGCAGCCAAGAGAGTAGGTCAAAGGCTAAATTTGAAGAAGAAATAGCTGCTGAGGCAAAGGTCAACTACAAAGCTTTCTACAGCTATGTCCATTACCTCAGAGGAAATACACAATGAGCAGAACGCACTGTAAATGGCATCACCCGCACTGAACCAGAGGCCACTGCCAAATTTTGGCTCGCTATGGTTCAGCTTATATTTCTCCCTCACCCCCCCCCCCCCAGACAGTCCAAAGGAAGCACCACGCAAAGGCAATCTCCCCAACCATTACTAGAGAACAGGTCAATAATGCACTTTCCAAGGCCAAAAACATTGCATCATTGGGCACCGATAACATCCCAGGACAATTAATAAATAGCATGAAACAGGACCGCTCAGGTCCACTCGAATCACTTTTCAAGTGGAGCCCTCAGTCAGGTTTTCTGCCCAAGGAATGGAAAATGGCTGCAGTCATTATCAGCACAAAAAAGGTACGACCACTGATGCAGGTTAACTACAGGTCCATAAGTCTGCCTCATACATAAGGCCATGGAAAGAATCATCTTGGTCATGATAAATGAGGACAAAGGTAACCTGCAAACACTGGACCTATCACAGTTTGTGTTTTTTAAAGGAAGGTCGTGCCTATTGAATTTGTTGGACTGAGAGGGTTACCTATATCTGGCCATGGCTTTTGATACAATACCTCACTCAGGCATTATAGATAAGCTCGCCAATTTAGGTATAAACCCTTTTATCACCTGCTGGATAGCCAGCTGGCTCAGTGAACAGGACCCAGGAGGTCAAAATAGGTGAGGGAATCTCCACCAAGGGGCCAGTCACTATGGGAGTACCCCAGGACTCTGTACTGGACCCACTACTTTTTAGCATCTATTTCTTTGAAATGGAAGCAAATGCTGAAGGTTTATGGCTAAGTCTGCAGACTATTGCAGGCTGAGGGTTATCAACTCTCCTGCATACACCAGCATTCTTCAAGAAGATTTATCTCCGACTAACAAATGGTGCCAAAGCCATGGTCAAACTCTGTGCTAAGAAATGCACAATTGTACTCTTTGGGATATAAACTATCTAGGCTAATTCCCGTGTTGATGATACACCCCTAAGAGTCGACCCAGTGGTCATGGATCTTGGTACGCATGTAGACAGTTGCCTTACCTTCACCACCACTTGGCCACAATGGTGAGGAAATCTTTTTATATTGCAAAACTTATAAGTAAGGGCATGGCATCTAGATCCAAAGAGGTTATTATCCCTCTGCACTCCACCCTTATCAGACCAGTCATAGAATACAATGCCCCCCTTTGGTATGTACCTGACCAGGCATATGTAGTAACTAGAGTGACCTCAAAGGTTCCTTACAAAATGAATACAAGGTGCAACAAACCTGCGTTATGCAGTGTACCTTAAAGCCCTTTCCCTCTACTCAGTCTCCTATAGATTGCTGAAAGGAGATCTATGCCTGGCTTACATGGCATCTGCAAACCCCACACTTATGAATCTCCTACATATTCATAAGTCAGAGAGGATGAGAAATACAAGGTCTGGGGACCTGAATTTTGTCTGTGATTTAAACAAAACATGTTGGAGAAACAGATATGTGTCCCAAAGACTGCACCTCCTATGGAACAGGCTTCAAATCCATGTGAGGCTGAGTTAATCTATTACCCAGTTTAAGCACAACCTAGACAAACGGATGGGGAACAGGAAATTTACACCAGGCCTGGAACCCATGTCCCTTTTGAACAAAAGCAGCTTATATATGCCTGGCCCTCAATGTCTTATTCTGATGCAAGGCATCATTATTATTTCAGGAAAACTTGACTAGACTTAGAAAGCACCCCCCCCCCCCGCACTCTTAGCCTAGTAATAGTCTGACTCTATGATTCCTGCAAAACCAAAACTAGAAGCACAGCACGTGTGGCAGCCTGTTCCAGCTTATCAGATCCTATGATCTTGCTTTAGTGACCTTCTGTGACACCATGAAACACTATACAATTACTTGCAATGTTTCCTCTGGACACTGATAGGAAAGCCTTGCAGAAACAATACAAAAACTCTTCCACAACCTAGAAATGAATAACTGCTTGCAATGGTTTGTGGGTACAACACTCACCAAGCTCCTCCTATAACGCAATGCCGCTCATTTCCTCAGAGCACATTCACCCACCTGATCCTTCCCCCAAAAAATAAACAAATGTAAAATAAAGAAAAGACCTTATAAACAAGGAAGAGAAAATGGCTCCAGGGTATTGGAGAGGTCTATCAGGAGACTAGGTGTCAGTCTGGAAGAGGAATGGTGGAAGGGTTGGTGAAATGGACGGTCATGGATAATAATGATCCAACATTATATTAATTATCTAACAACTGTAGTTTAGATCACCCAGCACATCTAACTGTATGGGAAGGGACAGAGTCTCAGGCTAACATACTCAGTAGCATCAAGACATAATGCCAGAGAGTATAGTGACATTGGAGGAAGAGTTTGTCCTAGATACCACATTTAGCTTGTAACATTTGCAGTATATATGCAGATATCTCTAAGGAAGCCACGGCACAAATATCTATGGAGGAGTTTTTAAAGAAGGTCAAGTAGTAGTTACCAGTGACCTAGATGAATACGCCTTTGGTTCACATAGAAGAGATTATCTGGATGAAAAAAAAAAAGTAATAAATGCAACTGGAAAGCCATCTGGATAAAGAAAGGGTAGACACCTTTTTTCCTCAATTTGGCTTTAGAAAAAGCAATAACCAATAGTGTTGTCTAAATTGTTTTGCACCTTGCAAGTAAAACCTCGTTTGTCTATGAATGTCCAAACAATGAAGAATGCATTCTCCCCTATTAAACAGTGAGGGAAAGAAAATCAAAATGTAGGGGCTGGTTTAGAGTAGTCTCTGTGTGCCACTTCCGACAGAAAAGATGGATCTATACGCAGGAGAATCCTGTCCTTATGGAAAAGTGAAGTATGGCAGCTTGCGAGATAAGGCCTGGAGTGCTGAAACTTATTTCGCCACAGAAGTTGCAACTAGGAAGAGAGTTTTCCCAAATAAAAAACAGAGGTCTGCTGAATTGGTTAGTTGAAAGGCGGGTTGAGTTAATTTTTCTAAGACAAAGTTAAGATCTTAAGGTGGTGTGGGATCTATAAAAGGTGAAAAAGTGCCTTTTAAAAAGCTCTAAAAAAAAAAAAAAAATTTGGAAAGCAAGAGTTTGAAAATTCACTACTTCATGAAAATTATAATCACTGTCAAATGGATTTAAATGGTGGAGAACTAGATCCTGCAACAAAAATAATGACAGAAAGAGGAGAACTGAATGGACTGGGACAGAGAAAGAACTCAGTCCTCCTAACCAGCTTAAAAAAAGTTTGCCATTTGTTCTTATAAAGCTTGCTTATGGATGACTTCTAAGAAGCTGAAGGGATCTAGATTACCATGGTAAGGAGATTTGTGTCTATGGCCATTAATGGAACTGGAAAAACCATACAGTTAACTGACGGGATGTGATTTCTGGGTGTGGCCAGCTGGACAGATGGGAAAAGACAGCTGCAGTGAGATATAAAAGCAGAAGGTCCTGCCTCAGGTAAAGCCAGAGCCGGAAAAAACATAGATGTCGAAGCCAGAATAGGCCAACTTTGCTTTCTGCATCAATTTCATTATTAGGGGAAGTGATGAATAGCATAAAGAAGAACAGGCAGCCATTGGCAGCATAGAGTACACCCCCTGGACAGTGGTGTTGTGGGCACAAGAGGGAAACATTGCTGCTGCATTCGGTGTTACAGGGGGATACAAAAATGTTGCAGAGCAAGGGCCTCCCCCAGTGCCAGAATAAGTTTCATGATACATGAGAATTGATGGACCATGCTTGAAGCAAGAGAAAGAACAGTTGTGCAAGTAAACTTACACCAACAGTACATGTTGGAATTATCACTGCTGTAGAAGCCTTAGCTGTACAAGTTATACTCTGCCAAGGATATAACAGCCAGCCAGCTTCCAAAAAGTACAGTTTTGTACCTACCATAAATGTAGATGTTCGAAGATCCACATTGCTGCAGTCCTTACACTTGGGGTAGTCCGCTGTCCTCGGTCGGCCCGAATATCAAAGTATTAGGCTGACGTCGGTCAAGGCGCTTAAGACTGACATCAGGACGTCAGGGTACAAATGCGCATGACCGACGTCATATCCTCAGTCTTTTCTTGCCCCAGATGTCAGAAGACCCTAAAAAGAAAGGTCAAAACCAAAAGACAGCAAAAAACAACCAACCACCCTAGTACTAACCCTAAGTACAATATATACAATATTCACAATATGTACAACCCAAACCACACAACCGCCTCTAACTACAGAGGGGAAGGAGGGAGGGTAATTGGACTGCAGCAATGTGGATCTTCGAACATCTACATTTATGGTAGGTACAAAACTGTACTATGTTCTTCATCTCACATTGCTGCAGTCCTTACACTTGGGTAGAATCCCAAAGCAGAGGTAAGGGAGGATGGCAAAACTATAAAGCAGTAGGAGCTGCCAAAATGCCCTGTAAAATTGCAGTGGCAAAATCAGCCCTAGATTTAGAGTAAAGTGGAAGGTGGTAATGCTTAGAGAAAGTATGCACTGAACTCCAAGTAGCTGCCTCTAAAATATCTTTAGTTGCCACCCCCCTTAAAAAAGCTGTAGAAGTGGCAGTAGCCCTAGTGGAATGGGGCCTAATCCCAGCTGGAATCTCCTTACCATGATGGGAGTAACAGAAAGCAATACAAAACCCAATCCACTTAGAAATAGTTTGTTTTGACACAGGCTTGCCCTGAGAACCCAAAGCAAATGAAACAAATAACTGCTGAGACTGCCTGAACCCTTTAGTTCTGCTCAAATAATATCGCAACTGCCTGTGTATATCCAAAGTGTGCAAAATCTTTTCCCCTTTATTTTGGGGGTTTGCATAAAAAGTAGGCAAATGAATAGTTTGGTTTAAAGCCACACTAGAAACCACTTTAGGCATAAAGGAAGGATTAGTACGCAAAGACACTCTATCCTTATTTAAAATTAAGAAAGGCTCAACTGCCATAAGGGCCTGTAACTCAGACACCCTTCTCGCAGAGGTAATGGCCAACAAAAAAGCAGTCTTCCATGATAAATATTTCAACTCAGCAGTAGCTGCAGGCTCAAAAGGTTGTAGAGTGAGTTTCTCCAACACAAAATTGAGATCCCAAGCAGGAGTAGGAGCTCTACGTGGGGGTCTTATATTCTTTGCCCCTCTAAGGAATTGCTTAAACAAAGGATGAGAAAACAATGGTGGGTCACAGTCATAGTGAGCAGAAATTGCTGCAGCATGAACCTTAATAGAAGAGAAGGACAAACCTTTGTCCAGTAACTCAGTAAGATACTGAAGAGCCACACTTAAATTAGGCTTAGAAACATCAAATTCCTTTGCTGTACTCCAAAATAAAAATCTCTTCCATTTATCTGTACACTTTCCTTGTACTAGGCCTTCTGGCCTCCAAAATAACATTCAAAACCTGCTGTGGAAGCTGAGACCCTCCAGGGTTTAAAACAGAATATGCCAGGCTGTTAGGTGAAGAGAGTGAAGTTTTACATTGAGTAGATGACTGTTCTCCTGAGACAGCAGGTGTGGAATCGAAGGCAAAGGCCATGGAGGCTCCCGTACCAGACTTCTCAGTAATGGGTACCAGTGCTGTCGAGGCCAATCTGGAGCTATTAAAATCATCTTTGGCTTGTCCTGTCTGACCTTCAGGAGTACCTTTGGGAGGAGAGGCAGAGGTGGAAAGGCATACACATGAAGATTGCTCCAATTGAAAGAGAGAGCATCCACTTTTCCACTTTCCAAGCTGTGGGATGAAACCTTTTTGTGCAAAACTTTGGCAACTGGTAGTTTAGTGGAGAAGTGAACAGATCTATGTCTGGAGTTCCCCATAACACTGTCAATTTCTGAAATACATGAGGATCCAATTTCCACTTGTGGGGATCCATAATTTGTCTGCTCAACACATCTGCTAAGGAGTTCTGTGCTCCCGGCAGAAACCTTGCCTGAAGATTTAGCTGTAAACTGAGAGCCGTCTCCCACAAAATCATTGCTTGTCTGCATAGAGGATAAGAATGTGTTCCCCCTTGCTTGTTGATGTACCACATGACAGTTGTGTTGTCTGTTAGAACCAACACCTGCCCAGGAAGGAGTAAATCCTTGAAAGCTATCAATGCAAATTGGACTGCTAACATCTCCTTCAAGTTGATATGTAAGTGTTGAAGTCTGGCAGGCCACGTGTCTTGTACCCACTTTCCATTTAGATGAGCTCCCCAAGCTTTGTCTGAGGCATCTGTCGTTAGAATCTGACTCGCCTCTGGCCGGGTCACAGAGAGTCCCTTGTTTAGGTGACATTCCTGAGCCCACCACAAAAATTCCTTTTGAATGCAAGGTATTATCTGAATGACAGTGTCCATATCTTGGCAGTGCTGTGTCCATACATTTTTGAGATACCATTGCAGCTTCCTCATATGCAGTTTGGCATTGGGAAGCACCAGAATACAAGATGCCATGAACCCCAAGGCTTGAAGGACTGTCCTTGCAGTCAGCCTGGACTGATGAGACAATTGATGGAAGTAAAGAGAAAGATTCTTTTGTTTGTCCGGGGTCAAAAAGGCCATCTGGGATGCTGTATTCAGTCTCACACCCAGAAAGCACATGTCCTGAGAGGGTACTAGACTGGACTTTATTTCGTTCACAGAATACCCCAGGCATCTTAGCACTGCTATCACATATTGTAAATGATGAAGAAGTTCGTCCTTTCCTTGGGCCAGAATTCGGCAATCGTCCAAATAAGGATAGATCTGTATTCCTCTTAGCCTGAAGAAAGCTATCACTGGAGCCAGAACCTTCGTGAACACTCTGGGCGCAGTAGATAAGCCAAAGGGCAATGCAGAGAACTGATAATGAGAAGTCCCACCTCGAAAACGCAGATACTTCCTGCAACTTAGCCTGATAGGAACATGAAGGTAAGCCTCCTTGAGATCCAGAGTCACCATCCAGTGATCTTTGCCCAGCAGAGGTAAAAGCTGTTGTAACGTCAACATTTTGAACTTGGGAATGTCCAGATAAGTGTTGAGGATAGATAAATCCAGAATTGGTCTCCACGTGTTCCCCTTCTTTGGTACTAGGAACAGGCGAGAATAAAATCCTAGGCCCACTTCTGGCAGAGGGACCGGTTGTATGGCCCCTATTTGGAGCAGCAGAGAAATTTGTTTGTGAGCCTCTAGTCTTTGCTGAGGAGGAACGTCCGGCATGCCTTTGAAAGGAGGCAAGGTATGGAAATAAAACCTGTAACCTTGGTGTATGATATCTAATACCCATCTGTCTTGGGTAATCAAACTCCAATTTTCCTTGAAGAGTGCCAACCTTCCTCCCAAAGGTGCTGCCATGCAAGAAGGATCTGGCAGCTGAAAAGGTAGGTCATTGGGCCTGTTTACGAAAGGACTGGCCCCTGCCCTCACCGAAGAATGTGCAGGAGAACTCCCTGTTCTAGGTCTGAAGGAGCTCTGAGCTCTGCCCCTACCACGTCTAGATCTACCCCTAGACTGTGAATCATAAGAAGGGTACGTCCACCCCTTAGCAGGCCAATTCCTACTAAACTTCGGAGGCTGAACTTGCAAAAAATCTTTAACAGTCTGCATAGACTTAGCCTTGTCCTCCATTTTCTTCAAGACTGACTCCACAGGTGAACCAAACAACACATCAGACTGTAAAGGAGCATCCAAAATCCTTGTCTTAACATGTTCAGATAAATTCTGATCCCTCAGCCAGGCGTGCCTGCGAAGAACTGACCCAGTGGCAGCCACCCTAGACGAGGCCTGTACAGCATCAAAACCACATTGTAAAGAATGCTTACCCACCTGTTCAGAAACATGTACTAAATCTTGTAATTCTTTACACTCAATGCCTTCCGCCAGAGCATCTACCTTAGACTTCAATTGAGAAAGAAGATAGTTTTGATATTTCAACATGTGAAACTGGCAATTCAAAGCCCTCATAGCTAAGGTGGAAGAAGTATAGACTTTCTTTCCCCATCTATCCAAAGCTCTGGCCTCTTTATCTGGAGGAACTGGATTTTTTACAACAGAGGCCTTGACACCCTTAGGTCCCTGACTAACAGTTTCTGGGTCCGCCCTAGGACTCTTATAAAGATATTTATGAGCCTCAGGCACCCTGTAATACCTATCCGGTTTAACAGGAGCAGGAGGCAAAGAATCAGGATTAAGAGAAGCCTCTGCAAACACATCTTCCACAACATCCAGAACAGGAGGTATAGCCAAAGGCCTATGCTGGGGTAAAAGCAAAAATTCCCTAAGCCTTTTCCTGGAACCAGAGAAGTCCTGACCTTCCCACTTAAAATGTTCCCTCATGGAATGAAGAGTCTCTGAAAAAGAAAAATCCTCTGGAGGAGAAGCAGGAGTTGAATCATCTGCATCAGAATCAGAATAAGGAGAGTACTCCTGCAAGTCTTCAGCCGAAGACTCTGAAACATCTGAAGCCTGCTCAAAACTCCCCAACTCTGGTTCCACCCTAGGCCTCTTATCTGGAGGGGGCAAACAACCTCTAATCAAAGTAATTAAATCTTCTGCCATTTTAAGCATGTGCTTCTTGGGCACAGACCCTGCTGCACTAGGAGTGACACCAACAGAAGCTAAACCTGGCCTGCCTCTGGGAGAAGCCTTGGAAACAGAAGGAGAGGGCCTAACCACCCTAGGAAGGGAGGGGAGTACAGTAACTTGGGAAGCCCCTTCAGCCTGACCTGCCTCCTGAGAGGCCACATCCTGCAATATCAAAGTCTCCCCCTGGGACTCCAGAGAAGCCTCCGTCGGAACCACCGGTTCCACTGTCGCCTCTAAAGAACCGACGTCCGGAACGGACGACTCTTCTTGCCTGGGTTTAACTGCTTTGTCTTTGCGCTTCTTCGAAGAAGCGGGCGCCGAAGAATCCGACGGCATATTATAATTGCACCGCTTCCCGAAGACCAGCCTAGCACAATCTAACCTTCGCTTAATAGTGCGCTTATTGAATCTAGCACAAAAGCGACACCCAACAACGTCGTGCTCAGGCCCCAAACAAGGAATACACAAAGAATGATAATCCCTATGCGGTATCTGTTTCCCACAAGAAATACAGTTATTCACTTTTTCTGACATCCGGTAAAACACTGAGGCAAGAAAAAAACAAAATATTCCCCAACGGGGTACTTAGCCAACTTTGATTCGGTCTGAAACTCCGAACTCGAAAAATTTCAGAACGCCGAACGGCACTTGCAACGCTGCTTCTGCATTGGACCATGCGGCAAAAAAGACTGAGGATATGACGTCGGTCATGCGCTTTTGTACTCTGACGTCCTGATGTCAGTTTTAAGCGCCTTGACCGACGTCAGCCTTATACTTTGGTATTCGGGCCGACCGAGGACAGCGGACTACCCATATGTAGGGACTGCAGCAATGTGAGATGAAGAACATCCCTTCTTGCTGAAGTGATTGCCAGAAGTAAAGCTGTTTTTCACGATAAAAACTTTATATCTGCATTAGCAGCTGGTTCAAAATGGAGGCAGGGTGAGCTTTTCCAACACAAAATTGAGGTCCCATGCAGGAACTGGTGATCTTCTGGTACGCCTTAAATTTTTGGCCCCTCTAAGATACTGCTTTAGCAAAGGATGAGAAAAGATCAGTTGCTCTGTGTTGTAATGAACCGAGATGGCAGAGGCATGGATTTTTATTGATGAAAAAGATAGGCCCTTGTCAAGCATCTCAGTCAAGTATTGTAAAATCTGAGGAATATTTGGCTTTGCTGTGTCAGCTCCCTGTGCTTGGTTCCAAGCACAGAATCTCTTCCATTTATCAGCATAAGATTTTCTAGTACTAGGCCTTCTGGCTTCCAAAATGACATCCATCACAGATCTACTGATAGGTGCTTGAATAACTACATGATTAGCCATGCTGCCAGGTTCAGAGTTTGGAGCTGATTGTGCAGGATCTGATTGTTTTGCTGAGACAGTAAATGAGGTATTTGAGGCAAGTACCAAGTAGGGAGTTGAGACATTCCTTAGGATTGGGTACCAGTGTTGGCAAGGCCAGTCCGGGGCAATTAGAATCATTTTTTTTTCTTGTCTGACCTTTAGTAGGACCTTGGGAAGAAGAGGCAGAGGAGGAAAGGCGTAAACTGATAGGTTTTTCCAACTGAAGGATAGGGCATCCACTTTCCATGCTTGTCTGTGATAAGTCCTTGTGCAGAATTTGTCCAGTTGATAATTCTGGGGAGAGGCAAATAGATCTATGTCCGGGCTCCCCCATTTCTTTGTTATCATGCTGAAGACTTGTGGATCCAGTTTTCACTCGTGAGGGTCTATAAGGTTTCTGCTTACGTCATCTGCCAGAATATTTTGTTTTCCTGGCAGGAATTGAACTTGAAGATGTACTTGGTAAGTCAAGGCTGTGTCCCACAATGCCATGGCTAGTCTGCAAAGGGGGTAGGAGTGTGCGCCCCCCTGCTTGTTTATGTACCACATAACTGTGGTGTTGTCCATCTTTATCAGTAATTGTCCTGGATGAAGTAAGTCCTTGAAGGCTGTCAGGACATTCTGAACAGCTAACATCTCTTTCTGGTTGATATGCAGATGCATTTGTTTTGGGCTCCATATGTCCTGAATGCATCTCCCCGCCAGGTAGCCCCCCCATGCATAGTCTGATGCGTCTGTAGTTAGGGTTTGGCTGGCATGGGGTAGAGTGAAAGACCGTCCCACGTTCTGGTGACATGTCTCTGCCCACCAAAGAAACTCCTGTTGTAGGCAGGGAATGAGAGGAATCATTGTTTCCAGACTGACAATGTTGACTCCATAAACTTTTCAGGAACCACTATAGTTTCCTCATATGCAGTCTTGCATATGGAATCAGTAGAATGCAGGATGCAATGAACCTCAAAGCCTGCAGAAATTGTCTTGCAGATAACTGGGTTTTTGTTGCCATCTGTTTGAAGTAAATAGTCAGTTGCCTTTGTTTGTCTGGCGTAAGGTAAGCCATCTGAGCAGTTGTATTCAAGCTTGCACCCAGGAATGTTATCTTTTGAGAGGGTACCAGTTGTGATTTCATTTCGTTTATGGTGTACCCTAGGCATGTTAGAAGCCTTTTCACAAACGCCAGGTGTCGAAGAAGAGTGTCCCTGTTCTCTGCTTGAATGAGACAGTCGTCCAAGTAAGGATAGATTTGTATACTTCTTTGTCTGCAAAATGCAATTACAGGTGCCAGGCACTTTGTAAAGACCCTGGGCGTTTTAGATAAGCCAAAGGGCAGTGCAGAGAATTGGTAATGCATAAAGCCAGCCTTGAAGCGGAGGTATCTTCTGCACTACTCCCTTATTGGGATATGCAGGTATGCCCCTTTTAAGTCTAGTGTCACTAGCCAGAAGCTGCTGCAAAGTTAGCATTTTGAATTTTGGTATGTCCAAGAACGTGTTCAAAATTGATAAATCCAGTATTGTGTGCCAGGCCTGGTCTTTTCTGGGTACCAAAAAAGTACAGTTTTGTACCTACCATAAATGTAGATGTTCGAGGATCTACATTGCTGCAGTCATAACCTGTGGGTAGTCCGCTGTCCTCGGTCGGCCCGAATACCAAAGAGCTAGGCTGGCGTCGGTCATTGTCGCCCAGATCTGACGTCAGTACGTAGTAGTACTTAAGCGCATGACCGACGCCATATCCTCAGTCTTTCTTGCCCCAGATGTCAGAAGGCCTAAAAATGAAAGGCCAGAGCCAAAATAGAAAATGCCCAACAACCACCAGTGTGGAAATAAAGAGTATCCTAAAAAGAAACACAGCCACCACAAACTATAGAGGGGAAGGAGGGAGGGATAATAGGACTGCAGCAATGTAGATCCTTGAACATCTAAATTTATAGTAGGTACAAAACTGTACTATGTTCTTCGTCTCACATTGCTGCAGTCATGACCTGTGGGTAGAATCCCAAAGCAAAGGAAAAGGGAGGCTGGCAAACTAAAAAGCATTAGGGGCTGCTAACATGCCCTGTAAAACTGCAGTGGCAAACCCAGCCCTGGACTTGGAATAAAGAGGGAAATGGTAATGCTTAGTAAAAGTGTGTACTGAACTCCAAGTAGCTGCCTCCAAAATATCCTTAAGTAGCTACCCCCCTCAAAAAAGCAGTAGATGTGGCAGTAGCCCTAGTAGAATGAGGTCTGATCCCAGCAGGAACATTCTTCCCATGATGAGAATAACAAAAAGCAATACATTGACCAATCCACTTAGAAATAGTCTGCTTTAAAACAGCTTTCCCTTGTGAACCCAAAGCAAAGGAAACAAATAACTGTTGAGTCTGTCTGAACTCTTTAGTTCTGCTCAAATAATAACGTAGCTGCCTGTGGATATCCAAAGAATGCAAGACTTTTTACCCCTTATTTTGGGGATCAGCATAAAAAGTAGGCAAATGAATAGACTGGTTCAAGGCCACATTAGAAATCACTTTAGGCATAAAAGTAGGGTTAGTACGCAAAGAAACTCTATCTTTATGGAATATCAGAAAGGGTTCAACTGCCATGAGTGCCTGGAATTCAGATACTCTCCTAGCAGAAGTAATGGCCAACAACAAAGCAGTCTTCCAAGACAAAAACTTCAACTCAGATGTAGCTGCAGGTTCAAAAGGAGGTAAAGTAAACTTCTCCAACACAAAATTGAGATCCCAGGAAGGAGTAGGAGCTCTACGTGGGGGTCTTATATTTTTTGCCCCTCTAAGAAATTGTTTGAACAAAGGGTGAGAAAATAAAGGAGGGTCACAATCATAGTGAGCAGAAATGGCTGCAGCATGAACCTTCACAGAAGAGAATGACAAACCCTTGTCCAGTAATTCAGTAAGATACTGTAGTGCAAAACTCAAATTAGGTACTGAAACATCAAAGCCCTTTGCTGTGCTCCAAAGAAAAAATCTCCTCCATTTATCAGCATAAACTTTTCGAGTACTAGGCCGCCTGGCTTCCAAAATGACATCCAAAACCTGTTGAGGAAGCTGAGACCCCACCGGCTCTATTACAGAATACGCCAGGCTGTTAGATGCAGGGACTGCACCCGGACATTGAGAAAATGATTGTTTGACTGGGATAACAAATGAGGAATCTGTGGCAAAGGCCAAGGAGGCTCCTGAATTAAACTCCTCAGCAGAGGATGCTGATGTGGCCAATCTGGTGCTATTAGAATCATGCAAGGCTTGTCCCGCCTGACTTTCAAGAGTACCTTGGGAAGAAGAGGCAGAGGGGGGAAAGCATAAACATGAAGGTTGTTCCAACTGAAAGATAGAGCATCCACTTTCCAAGCATTTGGGTGGAACATCTTTGTGCAAAATTTTGGCAGTTGGAAATTCAGTGGAGAAGCGAACAGATCTATGTCTGGAGCTCCCCAAGCCACGGTCAACTGTTTGAATACCTGAGGGTCCAGTTTCCACTCGTGGGGTTCCACAATTTGTCTGCTCAATACATCTGCTAGGGAGTTCTGTGCTCCTGGCAGAAACCGTGCTTGAAGATTGATGTGCAAACTCAGAGCAGTCTCCCACAACATCATTGCTTGTCTGCAAAGAGGGTAGGAATGGGTTCCCCCCTGCTTGTTGATGTACCACATGACTGTTGTGTTGTCTGTTTGAATCAACACCTGTCCCGGCTGAAGTAGGTCCTTGAAGGCCGTCAAGGCAAATTGGACTGCTAACATCTCCTTCATGTTGATATGCAAATGTAGTAGTTTGGGAGGCCACATGTCTTGTATCCATTTTCCATTGAAGTGTGCTCCCCAAGCCAAGTCCAAGGCATCCGTCGTTAGGATCTGACTCGCCTCTGGTCGGGTCACAGAGAGTCCCCTGTTTAGGTGACATTCCTGAGCCCACCACAAGAATTCCTTCTGGATGCAAGGTATAATCCGAATGATAGTGTCCAAACCGTGGCAGTGTTGAGTCCACACACTTTTGAGATACCATTGAAGCTTCCTCATATGCAGTTTGGCATTGGGAAGTACTAGAATGCAAGATGCCATGAACCCCAAGGCTTGAAGGACTGTCCTTGCAGTCAGCCTGGACATTACTGATAACTGCTGGAAGTATAGATGAAGAGTTCTTTGTTTGTCCGGGGTCAGAAATGCCATCTGAGAAGCTGTATTCAGTCTCACACCCAGAAAGCACATGTCCTGAGAGGGCACTAGACTGGACTTTATTTCGTTCACAGAATACCCTAGGCACCTTAAAACTGCCATTACATACTGGAGATGTTGTAGTAACTTGTCTTTGTTTTGAGCAAGAATCAGGCAATCGTCCAGATAAGGATAAATTTGTATTCCCCTCTGTCTGAAGAAAGCAATTACAGGAGCCAGAACTTTTGTGAATACCCTGGGCGCAGTAGATAAACCAAAGGGCAATGCAGAGAACTGATAATGAGAAGTACCAGCCCGAAATCTCAGGAATCTCCTGCAGCTGGGCCTGATAGGGATGTGAAGATAGGACTCTGAGATCCAGGGTTACCATCCAGTGATCTTTGCCTAGCATAGGCAGAAGTTGTTGTAAAGTTTAACATCTTGAACTTTGGAATGTCTAGGTAGGTATTGAGAATGGACAAATCCAGAATTGGCCTCCAAGTGCTTCCTTTCTTTGGCACTAGGAATAGACGGGAATAAAATCCTAGGCCTACTTCTGACGGAGGGACCACCTGAATTGCCCCCATCTGTAAAAGCAAAGAAATTTGTTCCTGAGCCTTCAGCCTTTGCTGAGGAGGCACATCCGGCATGCCTTTGAAAGGAGGAAAAGTGTGAAAATAAAACTTGTAACCTTGATTTATTATATCCAACACCCATTTGTCCTGGGTGACCAAAGGCCAGTTTTGTTTGAAAAGTCCCAACTTTCCTCCTAGAGGAGCTGCCAGTAAAGAAGGGTCTGGCAGCGGAAGATACAGGTCATTGGGTCTGTTTACGAAAGGGCTGACCCCTGCCCTCACCAGAAGACTGTGCAGGAGAACTCCAAGTCCTAGGTCTGAAAGAACCCTGAGCGTGAGCCCTGCCTCTACCACGTCTAGACCTGCCCTTAGACTGATAATCCGAAGAAGGATAAGACCATCCTCTAGCAGGCCAATTCCTACTAAACTTAGGGGGCTGCACCTGCATAAAATCCTTGACCGTCTGCATAGACTTAGCCTTATCTTCCATCTTTTTCAAAACTGATTCCACAGGAGGACCACGAAGTACTTCAGATTGAAGAGGAGCATCCAAAATCCGAGCCTTAACATGCTCTGACAAATTTTGATCCTTAAGCCAGGCATGTCTACGAATAACTGAACCTGTAGCAGCCACCCTGGATGAAGCCTGAAGAGCATCGAAACCACACTGCAAAGAATGTTTGCCAACTTGATCTGATGCATGAACCAACTCCTGGAGCTCCTTACACTCTATACCCTCAGATAAAGCATCCACCTTAGATTTCAATTGGCCTAACAAAAAATTCTGATACTTCAGCATATGAAATTGGCAATTCAAAGCCCTCATAGCTAACGTAGAGGAGGTGTGCACTTTTTTCCCCCACCTATCTAACGCTCTAGAATCTTTATCCAAAGGAACTGGATTCTTAGCCACAGAAGGCCTAACACACTTCGGACCTTGAATAATAGTTTCCGGATCAGCTCTAGGACTCTTGTACAAATACTTATGTGCTTCTGGAACTCTGTAATATCTGTCTGGCTTAACAGGGGCAGGAGGCAAAGAATCAGGATTAAGGGAAGATTCAGAAAAAACATCCTGAACAACATCTAAGACAGGAGGAATAGCCAAGGGCCTATGTTGTGGCAGAAACAAAAATTCTCTAAGCCTTTTCCGAGAATCTGAAAAATCCTGACCTTCCCACTTGAAATGTTCCCTCATGGAATGTAAAGTCTCAGAAAAAGAAAAATCCTCTGGAGGAGAAGCAGAAGGACAGGAGTCCTCTGCATCCGAATCTGAATAGGAAGGGAAATCCTGAATTTCTTCAGCTGAGGAATCAGAGTAGTCTGAGGAATGATCCATTCCCTCTAAATCTGCCTCCACCCTAGGCCTCTTCTCTGGGGGGGGGGCATAGAACCCCTGATCAAAGTAATCAAGTCCTCTGCCATTTTCAACATATGCTTTTTAGGAACAAGGGCTGGAGAGCTAGAACTATGACCAGGGCCAACAAGACAAGGTTTGGCCTTAGCATGGCCTTTAGCCACTGAAGTAGAAGGCCTAATAACCTTTTGTAAAGATGGAACTACAGATACCTGAGAAGCACCCTCAGCCGGGCCTAACTGCTGAGAGGCCAACTCCTGCAAAAGTAAAGGTTCCCCCTGGGATTCAGCCGAACCCTCGGCAGGATCCACAGATTCAACCGGAGGCTCCGTAGAACCGGCGTCTGCAACGGACGACTCATCCGGTTTAGACCTCAAAGATTTATCTTGACGCTTTTTAGCGGTAGCGGGCGTCGGAGGATCCGACGGCATGTTATAGTTACACCGGTTTACCGAAAACAAGCCTGGCACAGTCTAATCTTCGTTTAATGGTGCGCTTATTAAATCTAGCACAAAAGCGACACCTGACTACGTCGTGCTCAGGCCCAAAGCAAGGAATACAAAAAGAATGATAATCCCTATGAGGTATCTGTTTCCCACAAGAAATGCAATTATTAACTTTTTCTGACATCCGGATAACTGAGGCAAGAAAAGACAAAAATTTCTAACGGGTACTTAGCCCAACTTGGTCTTCGGTCTGAAACTCGATAAATGAAAATTTCAGAACGCCGAACGGCACTTGCAAACGCTGCTTCTGCTTCGGACCACGCGGCAAGAAAGACTGAGGATATGGCGTCGGTCATGCGCTTAAGTACTACTACGTACTGACGTCAGATCTGGGCGACAATGACCGACGCCAGCCTAGCTCTTTGGTATTCGGGCCGACCGAGGACAGCGGACTACCCACAGGTTATGACTGCAGCAATATGAGACGAAGAACATCAGTCTTGAGTAAAACCCTTGTCCTTTTTCCTGTTCTGGCTGAACAGCCCCTATATCCATGAGGGATGTAACTTGTTTTTGTGCCTCTGCCCTTTGATTTTCTGGCAGATCTGGCCAACTGTTTGGAATTGGCAGAGTATGGAAATTAAATCTCTATCCCTGGGATACTATGTTTAATACCCACTTGTCCTGGGTTATATTAACTGCCAATTCTGAGCATGAAGTGCTAGTTTTCCCCCTAAGGGGGCTGCCTAAAGATAAGTGCTTGGTGATGGCAGAGAGAAGTCATTAAGAATGTTTACAGTAGGGTTGCGCTTTATTTCCTCCAGATTTGGAGGTAGAGGCACCCCATTGCTTTGACCTGTACGAATCCTGTGATTGGTATCTAGAGCCCTTTGAGTGCCTGGATTTGCCCTGTGAAGCTCTGTCGGACACAGGAAAGGACCAATTTTTTGTAGGCCAGTCTCTACTGAATCTTGGTGGCTGCACTTGTAAAATGTCTTACAGTTTGCATAGACTTAGCTTTGTCTTCCATTTTCTTTAAAACCTCTGCTGCCTTATTACCAAGCAGAGTATCATGCTGTAAAGGTGCATCCAACAATTTAGCTTTAACATTATCAGGCAAATTTTGCTCCTTTAGCCAGGCATGCCTTCTAATCACAGATCCAGTAACTGCGGCCCTACAGGAAGCCTCCAAGGAATCAAAACCACATTGCAAAGTATGCTTTCCAACTTGTTCTGCTGCATGCAATAATTCCTGTAACTCTTTATTTTCCACACATTCAGAAATCAACATCATTTTCCGTTTCAATAATCCCATAACATGCTGTTGATATTTAAGCATATAAAACTGACAGTTTAAGGCCCTAATTGCCAAGGTTGCAGACGTATAAACCTTCTTTCCCCATCTATCCCAGCGCCCTGGAATCTCTATCAGAGGGAGCAGGATTCTTAGCTGTTGAGGCCTTTACACCATTGGGACCCTGTGAGATAGTTTCAGGGTCAGCAGCAGGGTTTTTGAATAAAATTTTGTGTGGGTCAGGAACCCTGTAATATCTGTCTGGCTTGCTAGGAGCCGGAGGTAAGGAATCTGGAGTCATGCTTGATTCCAAAAACACATCATCAACAATGTCTAATACAGGAGGTATGGCTAAAGGCCTATGCTGAGGGAGAAGAAGGAAATCCCCAAGCCTCTTTTTTGATTCTGAGAAATCTTGACTCTCCCAATGAAAATGTTCCCTCAAAGTATGCAAGGTTTCTCCAAAGGAATAACCTTAAGGAGAAGATGCAGATGGGATGGATTCCTCTGCATCTGAATCCTCATAGGGTGGTATAGAAAATTCCTGATCAGAAGAAATAGAAACCTGATCTGAAGATTCATAATTAGTGTCTTGCCTAGACCTCTTATCAGGGGGGGGTTGGGAACCCCTGATCAAGGTAAATAGGTCTTCAGCCATTTTGATCATCTGCTTTTTGGGCATAGAGGCCTGAGCACGTTGTTCATGTGTCGGTTTTTTAGCCTTAGAAGTTGCTTTTGTCTTTGTTTTTGAAGCTGGAGTCGGTTTTATATAGAAATGCTGAGGCCTGAAGACACCCTCAGAAGCCGGTGCCTGCTCAGCGGCTGCGGACCCATCCGAGGAAGAGACATCCGCGGGTAAAATACTTTGAGAATCTCGTGGCATGCCGGACTCCACATGGGTCTCAGTAGTGGCCTGTGACTCGAAAGTAGTGGGTATCAGGGGCTGCGAAAGCGCCTGAGTACCGGTGAAACGGCGACTGGCTTAGGGGAAGCTTCGTCGGTTTTGGACCTCAACAGTCTCTGTCCTTTTCTTTGCGTTTTTTGTGAACTCCGGTAGTCGGATTGCTATCAGATGACATTTCAGGGTAGTTAAATCTGTTTCCAAAATATTTTGAAGCAAAGATATACCGACGCTTAATAGTGTGTTGGTTAAATCTAGCACAAAACCGACAGCAAGGCACGTTATGATCTGGGCCCAGGCCAGGAATACACTACAAATGAAAATCCTTATGAGGTATTTGCTTCCCACAAGTAATGCAATCTGTATGGAGCAAGAAAAAGTAGCTTTAATTGAAGACTTCGGTTCTGAAACTCGAATTCGAAAATTTCAGGAGTTGGCCAACCGGCACTTGGGAACTGCTTCTACTTCGGGCACCGCACGCAGCAAGAAAGACTAAAGAAAATGGCATTGGCTGCCTGCTTTACACTCCTGACGTCATGGAAGAGGAGACCGCAACCGATGCAGGACCCAAGACTTTGATACTCAAGCCGACTGAGGGCAACCTGCCAGCAGATTACCCAAATGTAATGACTGCAACAGTGCAACAAGAAGAACATCCGATTCTATCAGTCCCTAAGGCAGAATATGATGGACAGGTGGAAATGACAGAGTTTGGTCTGCAGGGTGAGGAATTACCCCTGGAAAGGAGGAATTTCCTCCCATTGACATCTGTAACCTTGATGAATGATCTTTGGAACCCATTTGTCTGAAACTGTTGTCAATAAGAAAAGAGGAGATTCAGACTTTCTGAAAGGGGGTGCAAGGATGGGAGAGAGAGAAGAGAGTCTCAACTAGTCATTCTGACTTACTGGACTGTTCTTGGTTTTGGGAGTTAACCAGAATTCTTCGCAGAATCCCTTGTTTAATTTGCTGCTTACGCAAATTAGATGTGGAGTTCCGAATCCCCTGGAATATTTGGAAAAAGACTGAAAAATCTTAAAAGATTCACTATATCAGATAATCCCTTTCATCACACTTTTTGATGTCTGAATCTGATGGACCAAAAACTAAATCTCTCTCCAAAGGTGATTTTAAAATTTATCAGCATCATCAGTTGAGAAATTCTGCGAGTTCAGTCATGCAAACCTCTTTAAAACAATACTAGTCGTCACAGACACTGAAGAAGCATCAGAGTCATATTCACATACTACATGCAATGAGTAGTGACCTGAGCAATAAAATAACAAAGCAGATTTTTCTTCAAGAAAAAAACTGTAGACAAAACATTTCTCATACTTTCACAATCAGTCAGGACAAACCTTAACATACAAGCCTGACAATTAAAGATTTTGAAAATCAAACTTGCAGAAACATACAAATTTTTCTCCATACTCAATCTTCCCAGCCTTATCATTAACAGTAGGACTGGAATTAACTAAATGTTTACCAGCAGAAGGATTAAACTAAAGCTATATCTGCTGGATCAGGTTTGTGGAGAGTATATAAAAGCTTAAGACTGCAGAACTTTATACATCCTAACGGACTTGTTAGCAGCAGCTGGGCAACTGCTAGGAAAATTGCAGGCAGAAAAAAACACATCCGTCAAAGCAGACGAACCTGGAGGAATGGGTACAGGTTCTGAAAATTCCTTCTGTAGCAGCTCGCAGTGGTTTGAGGGGCTGAGAAATCAGTGTTCTCCCTCTGAAAACACTGGCACATTTTAGAACTAGTCCCAGAGAGAAAATTCACAGGTAGAATCAGAATCTGAGCTGCTCTCCGAGTCTAAACCTGATAAGAAAATCCTGCATCTGTCTGTCCTTTCAATCTCCTGTCCAGATTCAAAACTTTAAATCTCTTCAGAAAAGGAAACATTCCTCTTTCTTTTACCAGAAACTACCTTACAAAAAGGATCAACAGCTAAATTAAACCCCAAGCCAAACCCAGTAAAGTACTTCCATCTAAGGAAATTTGAGGAGAAGATGCATGCTTAGTTTTCTGCTTCTTTTTGACAGGAAAAACGGGACTAACAGTGTTTGCACTAGCAACAGCTGCTTCCCTAGGGATGAGCACAATATTCCGACAAAACAGGGGAAACCTTCCATGTTCCCTCTCCCAGGATCAACAAGAGTACTTCCTTCCCCACTGAGGGGGCCCAAACAGCCGCAGAAGATGTGGCTAAACCCTGGTCCACAGTGGTTGTATGCGTTACACCAGAGGGATTCAAGGTAAAAGATGAGGGGTCTGAGGTAAAAAAAAAAAGGGCCACAGCGGTCTCACCCACCTGTTCTGGTGGCAAAGGCTGTTTGCTTAGCTTTCATTTTGTAGCCAAAGACAAATCAATTATGGAACAAACTGTCCCACAGTGAAGCTGAAAATGGGGTCTCTTTCCTGGGGAAAACAAGCAGTAAATGCCAGTAAAAATAAAAAGTCTTTAAAAACAGTAAAAAATACACTTTATAACACTATGTCAGTCCAGAAAAAAGGTAAAATAAGCATAATTTCTCTACAGAAATATGGTCTTCAATTACTTTAAACAACTTCTAAATGAAGAGAAAAAAAAAAGAACATGTCTGTTTAAAAATCCAGTCTTACGCCAGTCCGTTAAAACACAACTCCTAGCTTTAAAATAACTTTCCTGAAGAGGAAAGTATAAATAATGAGCAAAATTATTAAATGGAATTCCCCCCAGAAAGAACCTATCTGCCCAGCAAAGGAAAGCACACCAACCATCAATCCTCGAAAGTCTCAGAGGAGTGTACTCTTCAGAGGCAGTAAAGCTTTTAAGGGCTAGGCGTCCTAACTTGTCTTTCATTGGGCTCCGCTTGAGCTGCCTGACAGTTTGGGCACATGGAAGGTGCCCTGAAACTTTGGAAGCTTACCAGCTGTTATATACTTGCATGCTATAACCCATATAGCCAAGGGTGAGTTTATCTACTAGGTAACAGAGCCTGCCAGGTATGTGCATTGCTACAAGAGGATTCTACTGAGATTATCCATTCTCTCACTGTCATTACCTTGCAAGAGGGGTATGATTTGTCGTTTCCCTGCTTGTAGATGCACAGTATCACAGCCATGTTGTGTGTGTTTATGGATATCACTTGCCAGGGAAGAAGGCTCTAGAGTGCCTACAACACTGGAAGATCCCTCTCATCTCCAGTAATTTAATATGTAGACTGGCATCGTCGGAAGACCACACTCCTTGGACTGTCTGCTACGCAGAATGCCCCACCCCCAGAGCAGAGGCATCCATGGTGATCATGGCCAAGGCATGCATCCTACATATTGCCATAAAGCTAAAAGTTTTGTTCAGTGACCACAAATACAGAATGATGTGAACTTGTGTGTCCACTGAAGAATCCACGTATATTTTACTTTGTATGCAACACTAGATACACTTACTGCCATCAAACCCAGAGCCTTGATATGACTTAAAAGGCAGAAGACAGAACACTGAAAATAAGGTTTATATGCTCCTGATGGAGTTTAGCTCATTTCTGACACAGAAGAGTGCAAAGATACCTTCCCATAAACACCACAAATTTTGTTACCTCTGACTTCTATTGGTTTATAGAGATTCCTGTGTCAGGCAAAGTCAGAGAAAGTAGTCCCTTGTTTGAAGAACACATTGATGGTTAAGACAAGGAACCAGTTATCAAGCATGGAAAGATCAGTTCTGCATTGGTTCTCAAATGAGAGATGACTACTGCTAGTTATTTGTTGAACACTCGGGGGTCAAGTTAAAACTGAATTTAAGGTCTCAAAATTGGTAATGACGGTTAACATCACCTGGACTCCTTGGTGATTCTGATTCCTGCAAATCCAAAAAGCCAATCCAGTCTCCTCCCAGTAGACACAGAAGGATGGACTGCACTATTACCATCTAGAATCTTTTTAAGTATATGTTTAGGTCACTGAGATCCAGTATTAGCCTACAGTCCTTCAATTTCTTTGGAAACAAAAATAACTGAATAAACCTCAGATCATCTCTGGTCTGGTGGTAGCTCTTAGATGGCTCTTTTAATTAAGAGGCTTGATATCTTCTGTCACTCTCAGTTGATAAAGTGAGATACCTACAAAGGAATGGGAAAATATTTTGGGGAAAGTAGAAAAGGGAATTAAAAGCCTCTGAATACTAATCGCCCGGACCTATTTGTCCTACATGATTGGTCATCCACACAGACAGATGCAGGGAGAAGTCACCCCCCACCCCCCCACAAACCGCCTCCAGGAGTGAACAATCAGGCAAGATTCCTGGGGTTCTGTTGTATCTTTCTTTGAAGCAACAATGGAAATGCTGGTTTTATGAAGTGCCTCTGTGTGGTGTCTGTTGAAAGATACCCCCCCCCCCCCGTACTCCATAGCAGCTCCTATCCTGAAACTGGTTGAAGGAAATTTGGTGGTATTTTCTGAACCATAAGTTCTTAGGACCTTTCTGATTCATGCAAAAGGACATTTGGAGAGCTGTGAACTTGATTCTCAAACAGGACATTTTGCCCTCTTTCCCCCTTCTTTCTAGTTTCTTATTCATTTTATGCCCAAAAGGAAAGAAACTGTCAAAGGAGCTACCTATGTCAAAGTCAAAGAAAGTTTTGTCATTCAGAACTACACAGCAGTGTAGCTGAACAAAATTACAATGCTCCATTCTCAATGCAGAAAACGGTTGCACATATAGACACAGAAAATTTAATAAAATATCACAGTAGAATTTTAATAAGTAGCAACATGTAAGTAAAGTAGGACAGCAGTGACTCACACCCAACCCAGAACAGGAGACATGAGACTATGAAGGACATCTTGAAGTTCTCTAAGTTGCACTGATATAAACAGGTACAAATGTCTCATGCTGACGTTCAAGTTGCTCTATCAGCTCACAGAAAGGATCAAGATAGTAAACACAATAGCAAATAAAAAGATTGCTGGAAAGGCACCAAAAATAGACACCGGTGAAATAAAGTAGTTTAATCCAGGAAACACTCAACACACACGCCGCAATGCTTGTACGCTTTCATCGTAATCCAGACTTCATCAGACATCTTTTCTACTTTGTTTACCAGCCATCTGTCATAACTTTTAAAGCATTACTCTTCAAATCCTTCCAAAAACCTGACAATTCAGACACTTCCTGTTTTTCATTTAAGAGAAGACGTTTCCCAATAGCGTACTATGAACAAATTCCTAGATTTTCCCTGTTGAGTGGGAATTTGTTCGTAGTACGCTAGTGGGAAACATCTTCTTTTAAATGAAAAACAGGAAGTGTCTTAATTGTCAGGTCTTTGGAAAGATTTGAAGAGTAATGTTTTAAAAGTTGAGACAGATGGCTGGCAAATGAAGTAAAAAAGATGTTGTCTGATGAAGTCTGGATTACGACGAAAATGTACGAGTATTGTGGTGTTTGTGTGTTGAGTGTTTCCTGGATTAACTACTTTATTTCACCGGTGTCTATTTTTGTTGACTTTCGAGCAATCCTTTTATTTATTATTAGTGATTTAGATATTGAGTTCTCCACTTTTTCCTTGGTTTTAGTAAACACAATAAACACCCATGCCTCTAGCTGTCTACGAGTATCGTGTACTAATAGTTATCTCAGCATATCCACGGTCTGTTTGGCTAGGTTTCACTGGAACCTCATTATATGCATCAGATTATTTAAGGCTCTAATGGCAAAGACACCCAATGCACAAGTCTGCTTCACAATCATCTTTATTACTCTGGAATCCCTGGTCTGGGGGGAATGGGCAGGGGGGACTGTCTTTTGGCTATTGCCACCACCATGAAGTCATCAAGGGAACACTTTCTCCAATACTGCCTGTCCTTAAAAAAAATGCAGTTCCTTTTCCAGCTTACTAAGAATGGCCTAAACAACATTAAGGTCTCAACAAGTTCTTTCCCACTACCAATACAATCATGTTTTCAAACAAGAGGAAACACCAAAAAAGCAGAAGGGGACAAGCACATCTCTGTCTTAATTCACTGAACTCCCCAAATCTGAAGAGATTGAGACGATACTGTAGTGAGCTCTCCACTTCGTCAAGATCTGAACTGTATATTGGGGATTCTGGGTGGGGGTATAAGTGTCTCCTCTTACAATTTCTCTTCTTGGCACCTTGGGTTGGGAGTCTTTCTTTGAAGAGAAGGACAGGACTGACTCTGAGAGATGTATTTTTCAAAAGTTTTTTTGATGCTGTCAGTGCAACCTGAAGACTCTTG
This sequence comes from Protopterus annectens, assembly GCF_019279795.1. Lineage (NCBI taxonomy): Eukaryota > Metazoa > Chordata > Ceratodontiformes > Protopteridae > Protopterus > Protopterus annectens. The sequence continues at coordinate 423,095,814 of NC_056730.1, read as the reverse complement.
CACAGCAAAGGAATGACAGGTATCTGTGGTGGAGCCAAAGGACAATGTGTGTCTGATCTGTCATGACCTGACAGTCAGGCCAATCTTTCCAACACTTCAAACACTGAAAGTGCCTGTGGGAGTCAATATAAACAATACAGAAGAACCCTCGAAGGAGGTCAAGCACAGAGACACAGCAATCCTGAGACTACTCAGAAACCTTAATCTGGCTTTTAGCACAAAGTGGTCAAAATCCAAACGGTCAGACATGGTATTTATGTAGTTGGCATAACACTAGATCCTTTTATTCCTGTCAATCTGAAGTGACTGATGAGTCTTCAGGACACTTATCGAATCCAAACCTGCAAAGCTAGTGCGCCAGCCTCGAGCTCCTCTAATTAGTTTCCCTACCATAATGCACCTGCCCTGTTTATGCTAGCTTCCCTTGGTTCAAGAGCGCTGCCCAGCAATATTCATAAAATAAAACTTCAGAATCCTCATCCAGAATCATGGAAATGGGATGTTGGGAGGGATATCATAAGACAGGAATCGAAGTATCCAGCATTACGGCAAGTACATAGCTACAATATCCTGTTAATTTCATCAGTCCGATCTGATTGATGGGACAGAATCCCCGGCGATGGGAACTTATGAGTGGCATCAGGACAGCAGACTTTTGAGGACAGAGGCATTAAAGGAAACTCTAGATCTTAACATTAAATCCAAGTTTGTATTGCTTAGAAAATGCATGTATTGTGGGACAAGTTGCTGCAGCACAAATGTCATCAACCACGGATTTTTGAAGACGGCTGTAGACATAGCCACAGAACATGTTGAATGAACCTTTTGTTTGCACAATAATGAAGTAATGATGTCTCTATCTGTTGACTGATATCTCAAAGGTGAGAAAGTTGGAGAACAATCTCTGGACTAAGGATTCCACTGTTGTGGCCGCAAGGGGTCAATCATCCAAACAGGAAAAACTCTAGTTCCATTGAGTTACACATGGGTCATGACTACTGCCACATATTTGATTAACACCCAAGAGGGCTGTGGTGAAATCAAAAGGGAGGGCTTGATCTGATAATGACTAGCCCCCTTATTCAGAAGTGAGGGAACCTCCTGGATGCTTTGGAAATCTTTATCTCTAAGAATGCATACTGCAGATCCATGCAGCACCTCCATTCGTTTGCCTGAATGCCTGGCAAAATGGACTACACCACAATCATCCTGAACAAGTTCGTTTTTACTTAGTTGTTAAGGTGTCTTAGGCCCAGAATTTGTCTGAGGTCTTTGTTCTTTTTTGGAACCTAAAAGAATCTTTAAACAGTATCATGACCCTGTCTAGTCTGGTGGAACCTCCTTGATAGCTTTCTTTTGAAACAAGTATAGAGCCAAATAGTGCTCCTGCCTTGATTCTTGATATTTTGAATCAGTCTCACTTCACTCTGAGGTTTTTGGCCTCCTTTGCTGTTGTCTTCAGAGTTGTTTAGGGTGGCTTTATTCTCAGTATTGGAGACCTTGTTTTCACAGCATCTGTACCAATCATGTCCTCAAAGCCTTCCACTATTTCGCATCCAGGTTCCGTCCTCTGTTTGAACCATCTCTTCTTTGGTACGGATGGTGTCTGGGTTGGAGGGGGATCTTTGTACCCAACAGAATTTGGATCCACCTTAGAGGTTTTGGGGAGTATAACTGCCACTCCACCAAAAACTGAAATTCAGGCTCCACAAGTGTCTGTTCTGCCCCTGAACACCCTTGTCTGGTGCATTTCAGTCCACTCACACCCCCACGGGTCAGGGCTGAACTGAACCATGGGTCTCAAAGAAGTCAGCTTAGATGCTGACACAGTCCTGAGGACTCAGATAACCCACCATCTGATGTCTCAAAAAAACAGGACATGTAACAGGAGGCACTTGGATTCCCCACTTGAGTCAATAATGGACTTGGATGACTGACAGGGATCTTCAGTCTCTTCTGAAGGACGTTACCTTTAGTGAAACTCTAGAGCTCATGTGCCAGAGGGTAACTGGCCAAAGATCCCACCCTTCTGCATGAGGAGGTTCTGTTTGAGGCTTAAAGTTCAACACCTTCTACATCTTTGGCACTTCCTCAGGTGAACTGTCCTAGAGACTTGCGAGTCTGGAAGTCATAGCAACAGCCTGCCTCTTCTGAGGATATACCCAAGAAGCTGGATAAAATTCTGAGCCCCCTCAGGGACAGGCAATACCGGAGAAAGAGTCCCCTGGTGGCTCATGTCCATCCTGAGGGGGTATTTTATGGCCACATTTGTTCTACTTAAGATTCTTCTCTCCCTTCTCATCGTCCATGATGCGACCTGCAAGGAAAGTAGAAAGTAGAAAACTAGGTCTAAAAGCAAAGACAGCAAAAAAAAAAAAAAAAAAAAAAAAAAAAAAAAAAAAAAAAAAAGGGCAGACCATCAAAGGCTAAATATGTACAAGTAAAGGAGTTCTAACATGAAAAAGCAAAAGGGCCAAATGACAAAGTCATCGCTGGAGGAAAAGTAACTGGACAATCCAAGTCAAATCCCCAATCTCTTAGAAAAACAGCTAACAGCAGCGGTGGCAATATTACAGAGGTATCCTGGGCAAAATATTCCTAAAACAAGTTCAAAACAGAAGAAAAGTAGCACATAGCTGCAAGGGCTCACCAATCACATACAAATGAGAAGGCTGCAAACAAGATCTGAGGGAAGCTAGCTTGCACATGGGCAGGTACATTATGGGAGAGAAAAGTTACAGGAACTTGAGGCATGAGCACTAGCTTTGCCAGCTGAATTCTGACAAGCTCTCCAAAGATTCATCAGTCAGATCAGAAAGACAGAATGAATAGGACACAATGAATGGCCCAAACAGAATACATGCTGACAAAGACCTCGACATAGACCTCAACCCCCTCAGACAGTCTCTTAATGATGAAAGGGCTGATGTCAAGTGCAGCTGAACCACTTCAGTCAGAGCCAAAGGATCTTGTCCTTTTGACATAGATGCAGATCCCACCTAAATCACTGCTGTCTCAAAATCTTCCTGTGCAAGAACAGATCTCAAGAAGGAGCAAAGAAGGAAGAGGGCCTATGGTTTGCACCTCTCTACCCTACAGACAGTGTGAGACAGTAAAATACCCATGTCAGTTGGTGCTGTAATAAAAGCACTCGTCATGTGTTCCAACTCATTTTGCATCAAGGGGTTTGTGACAGATCTCACAGAATGAGTTATCATGGTGGATGCAGATCCAGACTCAACAAATCATGACAATTCCTCCTCTGTGGAAAAGCTCTCCATTCCTTTCCTCATAGAAAAATACTGGTTGATAACCATCATTGCATGGAAAGACTCCTCTGGAAACTGAGTCAAAGAAAGTGATGGCTGAATCCTGACAGAGGTGTCTCAGTGACAGTTTTCAGAGCCAGTATTGTGAAGTTTGCTGATAAGGTACAAGTTGCTCAGAAAAAGAATTGTCCCTTGTAGAGTTTCTGTTCTTTTTTTTTGTTTTGTTTGTTTCCTTAATCTATTCTACAGGAATCACGTGCAGGAAGAAAACCTTTTAAAATAAGCTTACTTTATGCACTCCTCTACAATCAGTAACTTGAAGGACTTGCAGATGTTCCACAGCTACTTCAAATAATCCAACCCCAGGTTCACCACACGCACAAACTGTGGGTGCCCTACAATGGATCTTGTGACCAGAATGGCAATATTAAAAAAAAAAAAAAACTATCATCTTGAATTTGACAATACAAGAAAACTGAGGCCTGATCAGTAGACTAACGTCAGGCTACACATACCCAAATACGGTAACAATTTCAAAAGCAGTAGTAAGCCACAAACTAACAGTATTATAAAAATAAGAATGCCCACAGGCTGAGACAGTGGGGACACCTCCAAAATAAACAACCTGGTTGAAAAACTTCCAGCAACTAAGTTAAACAATCAAAAATCCTGTCTTTTCTCTTCAGATCAAAGAGGATAGGAGAACTTCTTTTTAACAGCCATTGAGGATCCACTGTCAATGCTATGGCAGCAAACGAGATCAGAGGAAACATGGAGATGTGGTACATTATGGGAGGTGGAGAGAGGCTTGAGCTGTTTGAGAAGAGTTATTTGCTATGATGACATCTAGCAGTGGACCAGTCCCATCTAGTGAAGTGGATGGACTGGATAATCTAAAAAAACATACTGTAATGTACAAGCCATAAAGAACAGTGTCAAAATAGGCACACTAGAAAAGTGAGAGAATAAGTGGACTCAAAAAAACAAGCCATCTTCATGGTATCCCTGAAGTCTCACAACAACCCTCTAAACAAGTGTAGTGGGTCCAAAAACAAAACAGTGTAAGAAACTTGTGTGTGTGGAAGATTTTCAGTCCATATATCTCTAGTTAATCACTGTATATTAATCAGATCAGACAATAGTAGTAAAAGTAGTGAACTTAAACTCGTCTTAAGTAAAAAAAAAAAATAAATAAAATAAAAAATAAATAATTGTACAGAATTAAGTATTCGAAAGTAATCCAAGCAAGGCAGGCAGTCTGTTTCCAGTGAAAAATCCTTTATTAAGTACACAGACAAGCGAAAATCACAGACTTAATAATCTACGTAATATTCCGGTTAAATAAGAGGTACCACATCATTATAAATTTTACTTAAAGTACATAAGGGTTATATTATTATGACAGCTACTAAGTAGGGCAGGACCAGCTCAAATGTCACCACACTGATGGGGGAAGGGATGTGAATTTAACATGTGGACCAATAACACTGTTTTACAGCACAATGAACCACTCCCTTGCCTGATAAAAAGTATATATATATATATATATATATATATATATATATATATATATATATTTTTATTTATTTATTTAGAAAGCTTGTGAGGAAACTATTACTCTATTTTTGTTTTACTTGGATTGCTTGCCTGTGTACTTAAAGGATTTTTGACTAGAAACAGACTGCCTCTGCCTTGCTTGGATTATTTTCGAATACTTAGTAATTCTGTACAATTATATATGTTTTATTTATTTTTATTTATTTATTTTACTTAAGACTAGTTTAAGTTCGGTACTTTTACTACTATTGTCTGAGCTGATTAATAAACAGTGATTAACTAGAGATATATGGACTGAAAATCTTCCACACAGAGAAGTTTCTTACACAGAATAAGAGGACTCAACACTAGGTGGAGAGGCTCAAGAAAGGAGAAAGGTAACTTTTTATGGAAAGGTTACAAAGCATGAATTCACTGCTCTAAAGACAAGGAGATAATGGCATCGTGAACAGGTTGATGCCATTCTGCATTTATAAAATGTTACATAAATGCAGCATGTTACTTTTTTTAAAGAAATAAGCAAGTCTTTAGTTCGGATGTCAAACTACTACTGTCAGAACACATGCAACGCATACACACACTAAACAATGGCTGTGAAGATTTGCTAATGGTACATGCTTACCACCAAAACAGTTTATAATTTTCAAGCAAATTTCTCAGAAAAATGTCAAGGTACCAAGTATAGTGTATAAAATACTCTTGGTTGGTATACTGAGATGTAAATACATACGCAGCTACCTTCCTGTAAAGTGCATCATTGTGTGGAAGTATATTTGGGAAGGGGGCTCACATAATTCTACTGACAAAAAGTGACCATCATTGACAAATATATACAATTTGTATTCCTCATATAATCCTAATTCAATGCAAACACATTCTGGACATGTACAACATTTCATCGTGACAAGTTGTACATCCACCATGAATGGTAAGAACACAAATCAGATTAGCGGACAGTGTAAAATGCCTTAAAATCCTTCATACAAGACACTTCAGCACATACTGTACCAACTGTCAGTAGATAACCCCAACATTTAATCCACACCTGAGAAAATTAACAACAAACGTAAAGATGGAACTTTTTTTCCCCTTTAATTGGTAATGAAAATGTTCAGCTCACTACCACACCACAGGTGAAGCCCAACAAGAATTATAATTACCTATAATAGGGATTTTAATGACATTAAATCTATTGTTAGTAATAACTGGAACATTTTTATGACCAACAGAGAGCAGTTTCAATTGCTTGGGGAAAAACTTAACTTTGTGTACAGGAAGGATGATTGTTTTAAAAATATGTTGGAAAGAGTTACGAATTACACACACCAAAGGAGGAATGAAAAAATGCGGGAACTGTAAACAATGCTGTTAACATAATGGAAGCTGACAATTTTTGGATTCAAGGATAAAGAGATTAAACTAAAGCACAAGTTCAATTGTTCCAGCACAGGAGTAGTTTATGTTCACAATGTCAGGAATGCCTCGGTTTTTATAATAGCAAGACGGAAAAATCTTTGAAAAAAATAATTTACCAGCACACCTATGATGTTAATAGAAAGGACGAACGTAATGATTTGTACAAGCATATTTAAACAATTAACTCTCACAGTTTCAAATTTTATGCTATAGATAGCATATTAGTTGATGTGAGGGGTGGTCCTACAGATGATTTATTACAACTTAAGGAGCTGAGGTGGCAGCTCAGAACCAACTCTACCAATGACTGGAGTTTGAATGGTATCCATTAGCAGCCCATTTCATTTAAAAGCATCACTATACCTGTAACACTTAAATATCCCTGTTTTTGAATCTCTTAACATTATTAGGTCTCAGCCAATAACTTTTTTTTATAATGACTAGCGTGATGGAGGGCTATTCTTTTTTTTTTTCTATTCTTTTCGTCTTTTTTATGTCCTTATTTTTGTATGTATGTATTTATTCGTGTATTGCAATAAAATCAGTGTAGTTTTAATATATATTAATTATCTAAGAGTAAAACTATATATTTTCTTGAGTGACATGACATATATGAAGGAAGTTTTCTTTTTGTTTTTAAATATTGCATTGTATGCTGAAAGCCCAATTAATGTTTTAATCACTACTACAACGTTTTAACCAATCATGTTTATATTCTGTTAAAAGGGAAGAGAATTTCTTGTTATAAAAGTACATTTGTGGAATTTGTGGTTTATTCTGATGAAGTCCAAGTACCAGGACAAAAGCGCATAATTGTTTTATTGCTGCAGTCCACTCTCACTTTTTTTTTTCTGCTAAAAACTGCTAGTACACATCGACGGATTTAACTATAGTTCAGTGACATCACCTTGGTCAGTGCTTTGAATTCTCTTGGTGCTATATTTTCAGTGGCAAAGTCATATTCTGGAGAAATACACAAAGTGCATATACATACAGTAGATATAAAAAGTGCACACACCCCTGTTAAAATGCCAGGTTTTATGATAGAAAAAAATGAGACCGTAATAAATCATTTCAAAACTTCTCCCACCTTTAATATGACCTATAACCTGTACAATTCAATTGAAAAACAAATCTGTTAGAGGAAAAAATAAAAAAACGTACAATACGCTGGTTGCTTAAGTGTGCAAACCCTTAAGCTAATACTTTGTTGTGTGTGCACACCCTTAAACTAATACTTTGTTGAAGCACCTTTTGATTTAATTACAGCATTCAGTCTTCTGGGGTACACACTTGTCATCAATAAAAGAGACTCTGATTAACCCCAAATAAATTTCAGCTGTCCTGGTAGGATTTTCCTGACAGTTACTCAGTTGCCTGCTACACCAAAAGCCATTGTTTGCAGACAGCATATAAAGCATCAAAGGGATCGCACTGTTGAAAGGTAACAGTCAGGAGAAGGGTACAAAAGATTTCCTCAGCATTGGATATACCAAGGAACACAGTAAAGACAGTCATCAAAAAGTGAAGAACATATGGGACAACAGTGACGTTACAAAGAACTGGACATCCCTCAAAAAACTGATGAAAAGACAAGATGAAAACTGGTCAGGGAGGCTGCCAAGAGACCTATGGCAACAGTGAAGTTACTGCAAGAATTTCTGGCAAGTACTGGTTGTGTACTACAAGTGACAACAATCTCACATTCTCCATATGTCTGGACTACGCGGTAGGGTTGCAAGATGGAAGCCTTTTCTTACACAGAAAAACATCCAGGCCTGGCTAAAATTTGCAAAACAATACATTGTCTCCCAAAAGCATGTGAGAAAATGTGTTATGGTCTGATGAACCCAAGGTTGAACTTTTTGGCCACAATTCCAAAAGGTAGGTTTGGCGCAAAAACAACACTTTGCATCACCAAAAGAACACCATCCCAATGGTGAAGCATGGTCGTGGCAGTATCATGCTTTGAGGTTGCTTTTCTTCAGCTGGAACTGGGGCTTTAGTCAAGATGGAGGGAATTCTGAACATTTCCAAATACCAGTCACATTTGGCCCAAAATCTTCAGGCATCTGCTAGAAAGGTGAAGATGAAGAGGAATTTCACCTTTCAATACAACAATGACCCTAAGCATATATCCACATCAACAAAAGAATGGCTCCACCAGAAGAAAATTAAAGTTTTGGAATGGTCCAGCCACAACCCAGACCTAAATCCAATAGAAAATCTGTGGGGTGACCTGAAGAGGGCTGTGCACAAGAGATGCCCTCGCAATCTGACAGATTTGGACCCCTTTTGCAAGGAAGAGTGGGCAAATATTGCCAAGTCAAGATGTGCCATGCTGAGAGACTCCTAGCCAAGAAGACTGAATGTTGTAATTAAATCAAAAGGTGCTTCAACAAACTATTAGTTTAAGGGTGTGCACACTTATGCAACCAGCTTATTGTACATTTTTTATTTGTTATATTTTTTCCCCTAAAAGATTTGTTTTTCAATTGAATTGTACAGGTTATAGGTCACATTAAAGGTGGGACAAGTTTTGAAATTACTTATTGTAGTCTCATTTTTTATATCACAAAAAAACTGGCATTTTAACAGGGGTGCATACACTTTTTATATCCACTATACATGGTTACTTATTTTTTTGGGAAAGTGAAGGGTTAGCATTGATCATTATCATCTAGTATTAAGAAATTTTTTTTTTCTGTTGATATTGGGTTAACGAAGATGGTTCTTAACTGGAGTCAACAGCATGGGATGGAGAGAGAATTAAAAAGCAAGCAACTGGTACACTTGATTGCACTAGTGGCAAAAACGACATCACAAAAACTGACACGGAGTTGTAATGGATTTAACCCACATTTTAGGAATTATTTCACAGTTAAAACAGGGTGAGCTTAGAATATTACCTAGGATACTAGTTGATAAATCATGCAAGTACCTGCCTGGTAGAGGACTTTGCTGATGGCATATTTCATTGGTTAAATGTGTTAATGGAAATGCATCTATTTGGTACTTGGAACCAATTTTCATTACTGTTGCAAACAAATGTAATAAATAAAGCAACACTATAAAAAAATATAGGTAAGACTGTCAATGGCAAGTAGGCACATTTGAGTGGCAGACATTTAAACAATCTACCTCCACAGCACAGCCTTGACAAAACCTGTCCAACCCTAGACTTTCTGCTTTAGTGTGTTTAGTGAATGTATACACAATAGTCCAAGCTTCTGTTTCTACTATCTGATGTACTTCGGGGAAAACATTCAAAGTATGCTGCAGATATAATTCCTTTAGGTTTAATTTCAAACAGGGTCTTGTAATGATCACAATAAAAAAGCAATACAATGTACAACTCACTCTGACAATGTCTGCTTGATAAAAGGCAACACCTCTAACCTTCCATGAATTAGACAAAATGTAACAGATTTTCTGAAAGAATGGGTTCTTCTAGTACAGTATCCTAAATGTCCGAACATTCAAAGCATGGAGTAAATGTATTCACTTCTCTGGTATGGAAATGATGGCAGAAGAACCGACATGATTGAAAAAAAAAAAAAAAAGCAGTTATCACATTTGTCAGAGAGGACTAGTTTACACTCCCACCTTTCATTATAAAAAAATATCATGCTTTAACATAGCAGTGCTTGGAATTCATATTTTCTCCTTCCTGATCTAATGCAGCTGTCACCAATGAGGGTTTTTCATTATGGGTACTTCAAAGCAACTGAATCTGCAGACTCAGAGTAGAGAGTTAACTTTTCAAAGTTCAAAACCCAGGGACAAATAACTGTAGAGAGTTAACTTTTCAAAGTTCAAAACCCAGGGACAAATAACGGTCTCCTTTAAGTCTTAGGCTCAGTACTTCTTTAAAGAAAATTCTAACCAAACAGTTGGCTACAACCTTAAAAAAATGCAGTAATACAGGACTTCCAAGATGACTGCAGGGAATCCCAAGCTTAATTTCATCTCTCCAAGTATGAAAGAAACAATGACATAACAGCCACTGGTCATTTTTTTCCCCAAATCTCTCCATTTCAATTTTCTTTTTTCAAACAACAATACGGTAACTCAAAAACACAAATAAACAATACAAATACTTATCTAAAGAAAACAGACAACAATCTTGTTCAGAGAAAATTACACACATATATATATATATATATATATATATATATATATACATATACACAATATATACACAAGAAGTCACTACATCAACTAAAGTATGATAATTCTTATGTTCATTTGGTCTCATAAGGGACAGTTAAAATGGGGATAGTCTATATATTTATTTATTTTTTTTTTATTTTACATTTGTTGACCGGGCTAGTCCAGCTGGATTCATGTCCATTTTCAGTGGAGGCCCGAGGAGAAAAGCTCCAAGGATACAAACAAGATAATAAACATAAAGAATGAAGAATAAACACTTTTTACAAAGGCAATAAGCAAGAATGCAGTGATTCTAGTACATGTAATACAAATGTAAAAAGAAGACAAGTAAAACACCCAAGTAAAAGGAAGGCATTAGCTGCTTTCAGTACAAAGTTAAGTGTTATGAAGTTCAATGTATAATACATACTTGTAAAACCAAAAAATATATATATGTTTTTTTTTTTTAATTTTAAGAGAACACTAGTAACTATAGAGGTATTAAGTTATTTGTAGTCAGAATATTGTAGTGATGACTAGAGAATTATGATAGTGAATAGATGGAAGTAGTTAGTCAGGATTGGTACAAGAGCATAGCCAGAATTTGTTCAGATGTATTAGGAGTTGTTTCTTGAAGAGTGGAAGAGTGGCTAGAGAGGATATGTGTGAGGGAAGATTATTCCATATTTTGCCAACTGAGTTAGAGAATAGGTGGTTACCTGCAGAGTTAGTGGTTCTAGTAGTGTTACCTTGTAACTTCTCTGAAGAACGTAGTTGTTTCAGGTTATTATAGGGAGTTAGGAGGCTGCTAAGAGCAGGTGTTTTTGATGGTTGATATAGGATTTTGTGAGCTATTAGGAGTTGTTGATAGATAAGCTTATTAGGAAGTTCTAGCCAGTGTAAATGTTTTAAATTTATACAGTGGTGAGTACTAGATTGAGATGCTGTAGCAAATCGAGCAATATTATGGTAAGATGTAGTCAGTTTCCTGAGGTTGCTTTTAGAGAGATTAGTATAAATAGAAGAAGCATACAAAAGGGTGGAGATAAGATGCGTTTGGGCTAAGGTGGTCCTTGCTTCAGGTGTTAGGAAGGGCTTGATTCTGTACAGTGAGCCAATCTTTTTATTAACCGCTTTTATTGTGTTATTGATGTGATAATCATAGTTAAGATTATTATCAATAGTAACACCAAGCAGTTTTGTTGTAGGGTCTGGTGAAATGTGGGAATTATCACTTGTAGAAATAGTGAAGTTTAGTTGAGTAGATTTGTGGGTAGGTGAAAAGAGTAATAGTTTGTTTTTTTTTGGGGTTCAGGAGTAGACATCTATTCGAGAACCACTGTTCAATGGTTGAGAAGGTTGTTTGTGTGAGTGCCTGGAGTTCTGTTTGAGAGGAAGCTGTACAAATAATGGTAGAATCATCAGCATATTGTATACAGGTAGTGTTTTGGATGGATGACTGGAGATCATTAATAAAGATAGAAAATAAAAGTGGACCTAGTATTGATCCTTGAGGTACTCCTAAGGAGATAGGACGTAGAGCAGATAGTGAGTTTTTCCAGAGTACTGCTTGTTGGCGGTTTTCAAGATAGGATGAAAACCAGGTTAAGGAAGAGGAATGCAAGGCAAGGGATTTAAGTATGTGTAAGAGAAGTGTGTGGTTTACCATATCAAAGGCTTTTGATAGGTCTAGGAAGAGAGAAGAGGTTAGTTTATTGTTGTTATGGTTACAGTTGATAGTGTTGGTAAAAGAAAGTAAAGCAGTGGTGGTACTATGTGAAGGTCTAAATCCATGTTGAGTGTTAGCTAGTAGATTGTTATGGAGGAGATGGTTAAGTAGATGTTTATGTATGCATTTTTCCATGATTTTAGCTAGAGGAGATAATAGTGCTATGGGGCGGAAGTTAGAGAGGTCAGTAGACTTACCTCCTTTGTGTAAGGGTATGATATGTGATATCTTCCAGATAGCAGGGAAAGTACATTCTTTTATGGATCTGTTTATTAGAACAGAGACAGGGTAGGCTACAGCTTTTGCTGCTATTTGCAGGAATTCAGCAGGAAGCTTATCAGCTGAAGGGGTAGTGGGTTTAAGTTTTTGTAATATAAAGTAAAAATAGAAATGTAACCATTATTTGTATGTTTAGGGAAAATATCTAGTTACACATATACTAAGAGGAGGGAGAAGATGCAAGAAAGACTGGTTATACTACATTCATTTCTTATTTAAAGGTTAGCTTTTCATGACAATTTGTAGGCAAATTTTATTTGTCAAGAATTATATCTAGCAAGTAACCCCAATATTTTTGGTAATAGCATTTGTTTTTTGTTTTTGAATAAATTAATTTGTGAGATGAGATATATTTGATAGCACGATTGCTAAAATTTTCCCATGTAATTGGTGACATAACATTCCAATTCTTTGTAATAAAGAATTTAATGAGGACAAACATCGTAATAAAGACATGTTTTAATATTTTGGGGAGTTGATTGATGTACAATATAGCTGTCTCCCAAGTAAGGGTTGATTTTTCATATCCCATCTTCTCTAATCTTACTCTCAAGGAACACCATAAGTTGTGTATCTTAGTACAGTTCCACATGACATGTAAAATATCAGCTGTTTGATCTGGACAATGGGGACATATAGGCAAAAAGTTAGGATTTAATTTTTTTAATTTAGATAAGGTATAATATAGATTATTTACCATAATTTGTGTATATAACAGCTTCTTGAAAGGAATGAATTTGATTGCATTTTCAATGGCTAGTTTCTTATTTTCTTCAGTCAGTGATTGACTTTTCGTTTGCCAATAGTTTGAAAATAATAAAGAATTCTGATGTTTTGCACTCATTACAATTTTATAAGTCCAAGAAATCATTTTCCCTTTAATTGCAAGATTTTCAAGTATTAATTTAACTAAATATTTGTGAGAATTTAGCATTTATAAGATGATGAGGTTGGTTAAGAATAATACTATATTTCATAGGAAGTTTGAGTTCAAGTCTCATTTGCCCCGTGTTAGAGTCTTTCCATTGGTATATATCCCATATTGTGTAGTCTTTTATCAGGGGGTAGTTTGTCAGATTTACTGGTTTATTATTGATTAGTAGATTAGGATTTAGGTGCAACGGTTGTATAAGGGCAAAAGCGTCAGCTAATTGCAATGATTTAAATAGTTTCTGTGTTGTAAGAATCATGTTTTTAATTAGTGGGTGTAAACTCTTCGTGTATATGCTAGCCTGGTTTAAATTCAAGAATGGTAAGGATTTGATATTACAGCCAAGGGATTTCAACTGTTCACACCAGATTTTGGCCCACTGTGGTGTCCAAGTATTTATATATGAGTCAGTTTATTATTTGTATTAGTCTGTATACAGTAATTATACTATAGTAAAGCTTAAAATCAGGTAACCCCAATCCCCCCTTATCTTTGGCGAGTACAAGTTTTGCATATTTAATTCTGGTAGATTTGGGATACCATAAGAATCTTGATATAGCTTTTTCCATGGCAAGGAAGAAGTTTTGGGGGATATTTGAAAAGGTAGCATTTAATTGAAAGAGTATTCTTGGTAGAAAATTAATCTTGACAACACTAGCTTTTGAAAGTAGAGACATATTAATGTTCTTCCATCTATCCAGATCATTTTGAATACTAGTCCATGTATTTAGTAGGTTATTGTTTATAATATCTTTGAAGTCTGAAGTAAATATTATTCCTAGATATTTTATCTGGTAGTTTATTTTGATCTCACTCATAGGAAAGTACAATTCTTTATGCCCTATACGATTGAGGGGAAATATGTGTGACTTGTTTAAATTTAAATTATAATTTGAAACTACCGAGAACTCATCAATATTTTTGGGAGGTCAGTAGTGGGGAGTTGAAAGTACATATTTAAGTCATCAGCAAAGGCAGAGTATATAAGATTTGTATTGTGGATTCTGGGAATATGATGAAAGTTTTTTTGTGAAATAAACAGAAGGAGGGGTTCTAGATAAAGATTAAATAGGTATGGCGAAAGAGGACATCCTTGTCTTGTACCATTGGATAAGAGTATAGGGTTAGTTAGAAGTTTATTTACCTGTATAGTGGTAGAAGCTTTCTGATACAGAACCTGGATCATTTTAATGAATTCTTGAGGAAAACCATATAAAGGCAGTATATTAAAGAGAAAGTGTAAGTTTATTCTATCAGTCACTGGTCATTTTAGGTAAAATTCAGTTACTGGTTAAGTACACTACCTGTATGCCATCAAAGAAGAAATTTAGAGAACCAGAAAGAAAATAAACCAGAAAAGGTGGAAACACTGGCTGGGAAGAATCCTGTGGATGTTCAGCAAAAAGCAGTTTAAGTTTCATCTTTGATACAAGAGACATCTTCCAGTAATTTAGAGGAAAAAATAAACAAAATGTACTCAGAGATGATTAACATAAATGAAACACTGAAGATGTATAGCAATTCAAAACAACAAAAGGTTGGAAAAAATAGAATATTTAACTAGCTATACAGATGTACTGAAAAAAAGTACAGTTTTGTACCTACCATAAATGTAGATGTTCGAGTGTTCACCCTGCTGCAGTCATTACACTTGGGTTATCCTGTCGTCAGGTGGTCCCGCAATCGGCCGGATTTCCAAAGTCTTGGTCTGACGTCGGTTGCTGTCGCCTCATCCCTGACGTCAGTGCGCCAGGGGTACATATATTGCAACCGACGCCATTTTCTTCAGTTTTTCTTGCCCCAGATGTCCCCAAAAAGGTGATCCAAATTAGTACCAAAAGGTGTGAACACTGTACAAACACAAAATCCCTTCAACTAAAAGCAAATGCATCAGTAAGGCATAGCAAAGATTTAGCCAGTAAATCAGAGGGGTTGGAGGGAGGGTAACCCGGACTGCAGCAGGGTGAACACTCGAACATCTAGATTTATGGTAGGTACAAAACTGTACTATGTTCATCGTGTTACCCTGCTGCAGTCATTACACTTGGGTTGAGTCCCAAAGCTAAGGTAGGGTGGAGGCATCATAGAGGGTTAGTGGAGGCAATGAGGCCCTGCAGAACTGCAGTGGCGAAGACTGCCCTGGACTTAGAATAAATAGGTAAGTGATAGTGTTTGGTGAAGGTGTGTACAGAACTCCAAGTTGCAGCTTCTAAGATTTCCTTGGTAGGAACCCCCCTGAGAAAGGCTGTAGAGGTAGCTGTTGCCCTGGTAGAGTGGGATCTAATGGTAGGAGGAACTGGTTTCCCATGATGGGTATAGCAGAATCATATGCAATGGCCTATCCATTTAGAAATGGTTTGCTTGGATATGGCCCTCCATTGAGAAGCTGTAGCATAGAAAACAAAGAGCTGGTCAGTTTTTCTGAAAGCCTTAGTTTTATCCAAGTAGTAACGAAGCTGCCTGTGAATGTCCAAGGAATGCAGGAGTCTCTCACCTTTGTTCTGTGGATTGGGGTAGAAAGTGGGTAGGTGGATGGTTTGATTTAAAGCTACACTGGAAACCACCTTAGGCATGAAGGAAGGATTAGTTCGTAGAGAAACTCTGTCTTGATGAAAAATGAGGAAGGGTTCCACTGCCATAAGTTCCTGCAATTCTGAGACTCTCCTAGCAGAAGTTATTGCCAGGAGAAGGGCAGTCTTCCAAGATCGGAACTGAAGGTCTGCAGAAAAAGCTGGTTCAAAGGGAGGTAGCGTTAGTTTTTCCAGAACAAAGTTGAGGTCCCATGTTGGTGTAGGAGCTCTTCTAGGTGGTCCAATGTTTTTTGCCCCTCTGAGGAACTGCCTTAGGAGAGGATTTGAAAATAAAGGTGGATTCGTGTTGTAGTGAGCTGAAATAGCTGAAACATGGATTTTAATTGAGAAGGAAAGTCCTTTATGCAACATCTCAGCTAAATACTGCAGAATGTGAGGCATATGAGGCTGAGTTGCGTCTTGGCCTTTAGCTTGGTTCCAAGCAGAAAACCTTTTCCGTTTGTCCAAGTAAGCCTTCCTGGTGCTTGGCCTCCTGGCTTCTAGAACAACATCCAGTACTGCTTGTGAAAGAGGGGCTGGTTGGATGCTTAATTGATTTGCCATGCAGCCAGGTTTAAGGTTTTGATCTGGCTGTGTAGAATCTGCTCGTCTTGCTGCGTGAGCAAATGAGGTATTTGAGGCAATATCCATGGTGGGCTGTGAGCCATATTCTTCAATAGTGGGTACCAGTGCTG
The DNA here is from genome assembly GCF_019279795.1 of Protopterus annectens. NCBI lineage: Eukaryota > Metazoa > Chordata > Ceratodontiformes > Protopteridae > Protopterus > Protopterus annectens. Next base: position 423,079,216 of record NC_056730.1, on the reverse strand, counting down.
GCATGGCCAGTCTGGGGCTATGAGAATCATTCGAGGTTTCTCCTTTTTGACCTTCAAAAGAACCTTTGTGAGAAGAGGTAATGGAGGAAAGGCATATGCTGTCAGGTTTTTCCATCTGAAAGAGACAGCGTCCACTTTTCAAGCTTGATGGTGGAATGTCCTTGTACAAAATTTTGTCAGCTGGTAGTTTTGAGGACTGGCAAACAGGTCTATATTTGGTAGGCCCCATCTTTGAGTTATCATTGTAAATATTTGTGGGTCTAGCTTCCACTCGTGGGGATCTTTGATGTTTCTGCTTAGGTCGTCTGCCAATGTGTTCTTCTGTCCTGGCAGGAATTGAGCTTTTAACTGGACTTGGTATGCCAGAGCTGTATTCCATAAGGTTATTGCTTGCCTGCAAAGATGGTAGGAATGTGTGCCCCCTTGTTTATGTACCACATTACTGTGGTGTTGTCCATCTTTATTGCAAGTTGTCCAGGCTGTAGTAGATCCTTGAAGGGTGTCAGAGCTTTCTGTACAGCTAGCATCCCTTTTTGGTTTATGTGCAGTTTTCTTTGTTCTGCAGTCCATAGGCCTTGAATGCATTGTCCTGCCATGTGTGCCCCCCAAGCATAGTCTGAAGCATCTGTTGTGATAGTTTGCCTGGGTGTGGGCAAGGTGAAAGGCTGACCCTTGTTGAGGTGACATGCCTGTGCCCACCAAAGAAATTCCTGCTGAAGGCAGGGAATGAGAGATATCACTGTGTCCAAGCTGTGGCTGTGTTGAGACCATACGCTTTTTAGGTACCACTGTAATTTCCTCATATGCAGTTTTGCAAATGGTATTATCAGAATGCAAGATGCCATGAAGCCCAAAGCCTGCAGAATTTTTCTTGCAGTTAATTGGGTCTTTGTTGCCATTGTCTTGAAATATTGAGTCAGTTGTAATTGCTTGTCTGGTGTAAGATAAAGCTTCTGGGCCATTGTATCCAAGCTGGCACCCAGGAATGTCATTTTTTGTGAGGGTACTAGTTTTGACTTCTTTTCGTTTACTGTGTACCCCAGACAATTTAGTAGATGCTTCACAAAAGCCAGATGTTGTAAGAGAATGTCTTTTCTTTCTGCTTGGATGAGGCAGTCATCCAGGTATGGATATATTTGAATTCCTCTTTGTCTGCAGTATGCAATTACCGGTGCCAGGCATTTTGTGAATACTCTGGGCACAGTAGATAAGCCAAAGGGCAGTGTAGAGAATTGATAATGGGTTGAACCTGCAATGAAATGGAGGTATCTTCTGCAACTTTGTCTGATAGGGACATGCAGGTATGCCTCCTTGAAGTCCAACGTTATCAGCTATGCTTCCTTGCCCAACATGGGAAGTAGCTGCTGTAGTGTTAGCATCTTGAATTTGGGAACTTGTAAGTGTTTATAATTAAAAGGTCCAGAATTGGTCTCCAAGCATTTTCTTTTCTGGGTACTAGGAAGAGTCTTGAGTAAAATCCTTGGCCTTGCTCTTGAGTTGGTACCCTCTGAATGGCTCTCATGGCCATGAGAGCTGTAATTTGTTTTTGAGCCTCTGCCCTTTGATTTTGTGGCAGGTTTGGCATTCCTCTTTTTATTGGCAAGGTGTGAAAGTCGAATCTGTATCCTTGTAAAATTATGTCTAGGACCCATTTGTCCTTTGTGACCATGTGCCAGTTGTCTGCAAATAGTGCTAGTTTTCACCCCAGGGGGGCTGACAAAAGAGCTTTGTTTGGCCAGCTGAGGTGCAAGTCATTGAGTTTGCCTTCTGGTGGGTTGGGACCGGTCTTCTCCTCCCTTCTGGGTTGGAGTGCCCCATTGGCGAGGTTTATACTGAGCTTGTGGTTGTCCTCTGCCCCTTGGGTGCCTGTATTTACCCCTCTGAGGCCCGTCAGTGGCTGGAAAGGACCAATTTTTTGTTGGCCAGTTTCTGCTGAACCAAGGGGGTTGTACTTGTAGGAAATCTTTGACCGTCTGCATTGATTTTGCCTTATCTTCCATTTTCTTCAAAACTTCTTCTGCTTTAACACCAAAAAGAACATCCAGCTGTAAGGGAGCATCTAGTAGTTTTGCTTTAACATGATCAGGCAGACTTTGTTCCTTTAACCAGGCATGCCTACATATAACTGATCCAGTGACAGCTGCTCTGCAGGAGGCCTCTAAAGAATCAAACCCACATTGCAAGGTATGTTTGCCCACCTGCTCGGTGGCGTGCAACAAATCCTGTACTTCTTTCAATTCAGATTGTTGAGGGAGGGTGGTTATCTTTTGTTTTAACTGAGAGATCAGAAATTGCTGATACTTAAGCATATGAAATTGACAGTTTAGAGCTCTCATAGCTAAAGTGGTTGAGGTGTAAACCTTTTTCCCCATCTGTCTAGTGCTCTTGAATCCCTTTCAGAAGGTACTGAATTTTTAGCCATGGAAGCCTTAGCCCCCCTCGGGACCCTGGGAGATAGTCTCTGGGTCAGCTACTGGGCTTTTGTAAAGAAATTTGTGGGAATCAGGTACTCTGTAGTATCTGTCAGGCTTGGCCGGGGCAGGAGGCAGAGAGTCAGGGTTGAAACTGGATTCTAAATAGACATCATCCACAATGTCCAAAACAGGAGGGATGGCTAGAGGTCTGTGTTGGGGGAGTAAAAGAAACTCTCTGAGCCTTTTCTTGGAGTCAGAGTAATCCTGACCTTCCCAGGGAAAAAGTTCCCTCATAGTGTGTAAAGTTTCCCCAAAAGAGTAATCTTCTGGAGGGGAAGTTGAGGGAATAGAGTCCTCAGCATCAGAATCTTCATAAGGAGAGAAGGAATAGTCTTGGTCCTCAGAGGAATCCGAAGAAATAGACAGTTGTTCAAAGGAAGCTGATTCTTCCTCTTGTCTAGGACTTTTGTCAGGAGGAGGCTGAGAACCCCTGATAAGAGAAATCAAATCTTCAGCCATCTTGAGCATCTGTTTCTTAGGCATAGGGCCTTGAACAGGAGAGTGAAGTGAAGCCTTTTTCGGTTTGGAAGGAGTCTTCGACTTGGAAAACGTTCTGACTGTAAGAGTCGTCGGTCTGAAAACACCTTCAGAAACCGATGGCGTTTCAGAAGCACTGACGTCCTTGGAAGGTAAATCGTCGGTAGGGCCTGAAGTAAAAGGCTGCGTCAGCCTAGTACATTCAGTCAAAATATCTGTAGCGGTCTCGGTTTCCTGAACTGCGATAGTCAGATGCTGCATCGGAGCCTCACGGAGAACCGGAGACCGGATCAACCGAGGCCTCGGAATCAGGCTTAGGCCTGGGCTGTCGATCCTTATCCCTACGCTTTTTGTGCACGCCGGTAGTCGGTAGCTCCGACGGCAAGTTTTAATTAAATTTTCTGCCAAAAAAGTGGCGTGTGAAATCAAATAGTCTTTTAATAGTACGTTTATTAAATCTAGCACAAAAACGACAAGAAATGACGTCGTGATCAGGGCCTAGGCAAGGTATGCAATAAGAATGAAAATCCTTATGAGGTATTTGCTTCCCACAAGAAATACAATTGTTAACTTTTTATGAAATCGGTCTGAGGCAAGAAAAGTTTCCCCAACGGGGTACTTAGCTTTATAGAAGACTTCGGTCTGAAATTCGAATTCGAAAATCTCAGGAGTCGGCCGACCGGCACTTCCGAACTGCTTCTGCTTCGGGCACCACGCGGCAAGAAAGACTGAAGAAAATGGCGTCGGTTGCAATATATGTACCCCTGGCGCACTGACGTCAGGGATGAGGCAACAGCAACCGACGTCGGACCAAGACTTTGGAAATCCGTCCGACTGCGGGACCGCCTGACGACAGGATAACCCAAGTGTAATGACTGCAGCAGGGTAACACGAACATCTGCAAAAATCAGAGGCTGAAGAGAAATCTAGCCAAGTATGAGGTTTCTCTGTTTCAAACAACAACAGAGTTAGAAGACAGAGCATGCAGAGAAAACCTGAGATTTTCTGCTCTACTAGATAAACTGGAATGAATGGACTTGTACTGATTTTATGAAGGCAAAAATATGCAAATGAACTGGCACAGAGAGTGTCTGTTCAAAACCCGACCATGACAAAGAAGCCAATACCTATATTAGTAAAGATACAATCATACCAACAGAGAGCATCAATCTTGAAAAAACTGTGCCAAAAAAGTATTAAAAGTTGAAGACAGCAGAGTGCTTGTGAAAAATAATTATTCATTGTATATCAGGCAAATGAAAAGTAAGATTATCCCAGCAATCAGGAAATGTTGAGAGTCCGGTGTGAAAGTCAAGCTGCTGCATCCAGATGTTTTTTTTTCCTTGAGGATCAAAGAAATTTTTGGATGCAGAGCAGGCTAAGGAGGAAATAAAGTTTACCCAACAAAAAGGGGATCCTACTTGTCATTCTTCTGTGGACACTGCCAAAGAAACCTTTTCCAATGTTACAAAAGAAAACGCTTTAGAGTCATAGAAAAGAAATAACACAAATTAAAGAATCAGTAGTACCTTGGACTTGAAATAAGAGTCTGCTGTTGATAGATGGAGTAAATACGATGAAGACCAGCAACACTGAAATTAGTGAACGAATGGGAGATTACAAAGTAGACATATTTGTAAAATATGGTTTTGGTGGACTGTAAAAGATATACCCCACTTTAGGTCACTAATGTTTAGGAGGACACAAAAAATAATCAATTAATAATGTTTTGTTCAAAACAGTATTTCTATTAAACAGTTCATGACAAAAGTACAGTTTTGTACCTACCATAAATGTAGATGTCCGATAGGTATGCAACTGCAGTCCTGACATATGGGTTGTCCTGCCTCAGGCAGCCCTTCGGTCGGCCGGATTCCAAAGTCTGGGTCCGGCGTCGGCTGATGTCGCCCTTTCCCCGACGTCAGAGTGCCTGGGGCATAAAAGCGTCAGCCGACGCCATCTTCTTCAGTGCTTCTTGCCCCAGATGCCAGGTGCCCTCTAAGGAAGGCTAAATTTTGAAAATGGAGGAAAAATTCCAGACAAGTACAACAACATAAAAACAAATACATCATAAAAGATTACCCCAGGTAGCTAAAATGAGGGGTAGAAACCCAAAAGAATACCACAGAGGGGTTGGTGGGAGGGAAAACCTGACTGCAGTTGCATACCTATCGGACATCTACATTTATGGTAGGTACAAAATTGTACTATGTCCTTCAAGGATGCAACTGCAGTCCTGACATATGGGTTGAATACCATAGCCAACCTGGGGGTGGTAGGCACTAAGACAAAGATGGTGTAGCTACAATGCCCTGCAGGACTGCAGAAGCAAACCCTTCTCTGGATCTGGAATATAAAGGCAGGTTGTAATGTTTGGAAAATGTATGCACGGAGCTCCATGTAGCAGCTTCTAATATGTCCTTTGTTGCCACCCCTCTTAAAAAGGCTGTGGAGGTGGCTGTAGCTCTGGTGGAATGTGGCCTGATGTCAGCTGGCACAGTTTTTCCATGAAAAGAGTAACACAATCGTATGCAATTTCCAATCCATTTAGAAATTGTCTGTTTGGAAATTGCTTTTCCCTGCAATCCAGCAGCGCAAGCTACAAAAAGCTGGTCAGATCTTCTGAAAGACTTTGTCCTGTCCAAGTAATAGCGCAACTATCTGTGTATATTCAAGGTGTGCAGAAGTCTCTCTCCTTTATTTTGAGGATTGGAAAAGAAGGTAGGCAGGTGAATAGCTTGATTCAGGGACACCCTGGATACCACCACCTTTGGCATGAATGACGGATTGGTTCTCAAAGAAACTCTGTCCTGATGAAAAATGAGAAATGGTTGTATTGCCATAAGGGCCTGTAGCTCAGAGACTCTTCTTGCTGAGGTTACTGCCAGAAGGAAAGCTGTCTTCCAAGACAGAAATTGCAACTCTGAAGATGCTGCTGGTTCAAAGGGAGGAAGAGTTAATTTTTCCAGCACGAAGTTGAGGTCCCATGCAGGCACTGGTGGTTTCCTTGGAGGGTTGATGTTCTTTATTCCTCTTAGAAACTGTCTTAGCAATGGGTGAGAAAATACAGGTGGATCAGTGTCATATTTGGCAGATATTGCTGAAGCATGTATTTTTATGGAAGAATATGAAAGGCCATCGTGGAGCATTTCAGCCAAATATTCTAGGATTTGTGGAATGCTCATCACTGATGGGTCTTGACCCTTTTTGCTGTTCCAGATAAGAAATCTCTTCCATTTTGCTGAGTATGTTTTTCTAGTGGAAGGTCTACGCGCCTCCAGGATGATATCCTTTACCCTTTTGGAAAGTGTATCCAGAGGAATAGTCATGGAAACTTCCAAGCTGTCAGCTTCAATGTTTTCAAGCTGGGGTGTAGTGTCCTGTAATTGTGCTGTGTCAAAAGAAGTGGCCATTGAGGAAGGAGCCACGGATTGGTGTGCGTCAAGCTCCGTAGCAGTGGGTACCAGTGTTGTCTTGGCCAGTCTGGAGCTATCAGTATGACTTTCGGTTGCTCTGTCTTAATCTTTAGTAACACCTTGGTTATCAAAGGAAGAGGTGGGAAGGCATATAGTGTTAGAGAGTTCCAACTGAAGGAGAGAGCATCCACCTTCCATGCTTGAGGATGGTATGTCCTTGTGCAAAACTTTTTCAGATGGTGATTGAGGTGGGAAGCAAAAAGATCTATGTCCGGCCTTCCCCATGCTTGAGTTATTTGTAAGAAAATGTCTGGATGCAACATCCATTCGTGTGGATCCATGATGTTTCTGCTTAGGCTGTCCGCCAGAACATTGTCCTTCCCTGGTACAAACTGGGATTGTAGCTCTATCTTCAATTGTAGGGAAATATCCCAGAGATTCATTGCCAGTCTGCAAAGAGGGTAGGAATGGGTACCTCCTTGCTTATGTACCACATAACTGTGGTATTGTCTGTCTTTATTAGTAGATGGCCCTGATGCATGAACTTTTCGAAGGCCTTGATAGCATGCATCACTGCCAGCATTTCTTTTTGGTTGATGTGCAGGTACTTTTCTTTTTGTGTCCATTGTCCTTGAATGCATCTGCCCTCCATGTGCGCCCCCCCATCCATGGTCTGAGGCGTCTGTTGTTATGGTTTGACTTGTATGAGGCTTGCTGAAAGGCAGACCTTTGTTTATCTGGCTTGCTTGAGCCCACCACAGAAATTCCTTTTGAAGGATGGGATGAGTGGGATCAATGCTTCCAGGCTGTGGCTGTGTTGAGACCATAGACTTTTTAGATACCATTGTAGTTTCCTCATATGCAGCCTTGCGTGAGGAATCAGAAGAATGCAAGATGCCATGAAACCCAGGGCCTGCAGGACTTTCCTTGCAGTCATCTGGGTGTGTGTTGCCAATTTTCTGAAGTATTCTGGTAATTGTTTTTGTTTTTCTTTTGTCAGAAACGCCATCTGGGTGTTTGTGTAAAGTGTGGCACCCAGGAAAAATATTTGTTGGGATGGTACGAGACTTAAGTACGAAAATATCACAAGAACTGGAACAGCAACCACAAGAAAACGAAACAAGCTGAATTCAGCTCCAGTAAAGCAGTATGCTGGACTGAGTGTCCTAAACACCACTGTATATATTCAAAATCAGTCCACGAATTTTTTATACATGTTTTATTAAACTCTTTTGCTGCTACCTTGGTGGACTGATTTTGAATATATACAGTGGTGTTTATGGTACGAGACTTGATTTCTGAATATTGACTGTGTATCCCAAGGCCTCCAGTAGGTAAATGACATAGTCCAAGTTTTTTAACAAGGCTTGTTGGCTGTCCGCTTGTATAAGGCAGTCGTCCAGGTAAGGGTATATTTGTATCCCCTGAAGTCTGCAATGTGCAATTACTGTTGCCAGGCATTTCGTGAACACTCTGGGCGCAGTAGATAAGCCAAAGGGCAATGCTGAGAATTGATAATGCTCTGAGCCTGCAAGAAATCTGAGGTATCTTCTGCAACTTTGTCTGATTGGGACATGCAGGTATGCCTCCTTGAGGTCCAGAGTTACCAGCCAAGACCCCTTGCACAGCATGGGAAGGAGTTGCTGTAAAGTCAGCATTTTGAATTTTGGCACAATAAGGTAAGTATTCAGTGCGGACAAGTCCAGAATGGGTCTCCATTGGTTTTCCTTTCTTGGAACAAGGAACAGTCTTGAATAAAATCCTTGGCCTTGTTCTGCAAAAGGAACCTTTTCTATTGCTTTTATTTGAAGTAGGTTTGTTATTTGTTTGAGTGCCTCTGCCCTTCGATTTGGTAGCAGGTTTGGCTTGCCATGTCTTGTTGGCAGTGTATGAAAATGGAATCTGTATCCTTTGTCTATTATGTCCAGTATCCATTTGTCCTTTGTAATATTGTGCCAATTTTTTGAGAATAAAGATAATTTTCCGCCCAAAGGTGCTTCTAATTGAGCCCTGGATGGCGGAATCAAAGTCAAGTCATTGAGATTGTCCCTGCGGAGCAGTGGAAGGTCCTGCCCCACCTCTCTGGTTCGGAGGCTGCCACTGACATCTTCTGTAGGAGCCTCGAGTTTGCCCTCTACCTCTGCCACGTCTGTTTTTGCCTCTTTGAAAAGTTTCTGTGTCTGGAAAGGACCAATGCTTAGAAGGCCAATTCCTGCTGAATCTTGGAGGCTGTCCCTGGAGGAAATCTTTGACTGTTTGCACTGATTTCGCCTTTTCCTCTATTTTCTTTAAAACCTCTTGTGCAGTAGCACCAAATAGCTTATGTTTCTCTAGTGGTGCGTCCAAAAGCTTAATTTTCACATGGTCTGGCAATGTTTGTTCCTTTAACCAAGCATGTCTGCGTATGACTGCACCTGTCATTGCTGCTCTACATGAAGCTTCCAATGCATCATATCCACACTGAAGGAAATGGTTGCTAACCTGCTGAGTATTATGAACCAATTCCTGTAACCCCTTTCTATCTAATGGTTCAGGGGAAGCCAATTTCTTTTGCAATTCATCCAACATGTATTCCTGATACTGTATCTTATGGAATTGACAATTTAATGCTCGCATAGAAATGGTGAAAGATGTATATACTTTCTTGCCCCACCTTTCTAAAGCCCTAGAATCTCTTTCCGAAGGAAGTGGGTTCTTAGTAGTAGTGGAGGAAATCCCTTTAGGTCCCTGAGAAATAGTTTCAGGGTCAGCAGTATGGCCCTTGTACAGAAATTGATGTGTGTCTGGGACCCTGTAGTACCTGTCTGGCTTGACAGGAGCAGGGGGGAGTGAGTCAGGGGAAACACTAGATTCTAAGTATACATCATCTAAAACATTCAAAACTGGAGGAATAGCTAAGGGTCTATGCTGAGGAAGCTTTAAAAATTCCCTTAACCTTTTCCTAGAATCTGAGTATTCTTGGCCTTGCCATTTGAAGTGGTCCCTCATGTAATGAAGCGTTTCCCCAAAGGAAAACTCCTCAGGAGGAGAAGCAGAGGGAATGGATTCCTCCGCATCAGAATCCTCGTAGTCCGGGAAGGCCTCCTCCTGGTAGTCTGAATGTGCAGAATCACCTGAGGCCTCATTGGAGGACTGGGGATCTACCTGCTCAACCCTAGGCCTCTTGACAGAAGGAGGCTGAGTGGCTCTATCTGGATGTGGCTGAGAACCCCTAATTAAAGAAATAAGGTCCTCAGCTAAACTTAAAATTTGAGAACCAGAAGTGGATCCCAGAGAAACAGATCTTGGAGGGAGAGACTTAGCCTGTTTGGCAGCCTTAGCACGTGTGTAGGCCTTAATGGACATAGACACTGGAGGCCTGGCAGCCCCGCGTGCTGGGGTAGTCTTATCCACTGAAATGGTGTTAGGAGTATCCTGGGCTTCGGTCTCAGAGGGGAGAACAGAAACCGGCACTGAGCTGGCCTCCGGTACCGAAGTAACCGGTGGAGCGGTGTCGTCGGTCTGTGGCGGTTGTGAAACCGGCTCAGAAGAGACCGAGACACTCGCGGTAGGCCTAAGCGTGGTGTCGGCCGAGACCGCGGGTGTTGGTCCTTATCCTTCCGTTTTTTAGGTAAATGTGCTGTTGGAAGCTCCGACGGCATGATATAACGGAAATCTTCCCCAAAATAATCCTGTGCAAACTCTGTCCGACACCTAAGAGTGCGTTTATTGAAAGAAGCACAAGCTGTACAGGCCAAGACGTTGTGTTCTGGGCCTAGGCAGGCTATGCAGTAAGAGTGGAAATCCTTATGAGGTATTTGTTTCCCACAAGTTAAACAATTATTCACTTTTACAGTTTTATCTGACATCGGCTGAGGCAAGAAAAGGTCCCCAATGGGGTACTTAGCTTTTTGAAGACTTCAGTAGCTGAAAACACAGGAGCTGGCCGACCGGCACTTGTGAACTGCTTCTGCTTCGGGCGCCGCGCAGCAAGAAAGACTGAAGAAGATGGTGTCGGCTGACGCTTTTATACCCCAGGCGCTCTGACGTCGGGGAAAGGGTGACATCAGCTGACGCCGGACCCAGACTTTGGAATCCGGCCGACCGAAGGGCTGCCTGAGGCAGGACAACCCATATATCAGGACTGCAGTTGCATCCTTGAAGGACATCTGCATGTCATATAGTAAAGCAGTTATGTAGTGTGTGTATCAGGGCTATTTTAAATGTGGACGGAGTCTTTTCAGTGACTTTTCTCAGTGCCTGTTTTCAGTGTAGAAACAAGACAAGAGGCACACAATTGCCAGACAAAGCAGAGTTACAAGGCAAAATCCATGTACTATGTTTTTTTTTTTCGTTTTTAATCCTTCTCCCTATCACTGTGGGACCCTACCTGATGGCTCAAATACCATATGGTACTTTATGGTATCAAACAAAAACTTAAATACAATGCTGGAGAACCTCTCAGACGCAAGTGATGTACAACTATCACCACTTTGCAGACACCTGTATTTCTTTAGCTGCATGTAAATATATATGTATATATATATATATATATATATATATATATATATATATATATATATGGGTCCATGTCATATGGTCGACTGTTCATTTGACTGAAAGTTCATTTGGTCGACAGTTCATATGATCGACAAGAATTATAGGTGGGGGGCTTCACCCCCCACCCCCCCAATGTGGGGGGCTGTGCCCCCCACACACCCCCTAACTATATATATCAACTCCAGGGTCGCACAACATTGGGGAAGGGGGCAAATGCTTGTCGATCAAATGAACTGTCGACCAAATGAACTTTCAGTCAAATGAACAGTCGACCATATGACATGGACCCATATATATATATATATATATATTAGGTGTATGCAAATATGTCAGGGGCTGTCCACTTAGTAGTACTGCAGAACAGTATTTAAAAGTACAAGTCAGCAGTGGGGCAAGAATGGCTTCTGACCCAAACAGGTTTGTT